>NC_142245.1:16159699-16466418 GCF_052056855.1 Sturnus vulgaris
GTGTGATGAGAGCAAGGTGTCCTTAGAGAACATGATCCAAGTGCTTTGCAAACAATTCCACAAACCTCTGTTTAACAGTGTTGCTGAGCATCCAGTGTGAAGTGCAATTTTTCTGTGCCACCCTGAAAGTTTTGATACTGATTTATGGCTCTCATATCCTCGTAGGTGCTCCGTTTATTTCCTGAGTTTGGTTCACCTGCAGTACTGTGGTGCTGTTCCTTTTCATGTGCTGAAACACACAGATTTGTTTATGCCACTGTGTCGTGGTGAATCTTGAAAAGACATAAATATGTTTTGTATGGTGACACAACTCCTCATCAAAGTCTCTTTTAGTTGTTATCTAGTACTAAGTGAATAGTGGTGTAGAGGAGAGCCAGTCTACCTTAAAATATTTGCAGCTCTGCAGTAATGAAAGCAGAGATTGGGCTTTTAGATAGTGAGAACAAGCTGGATAATAATGTAAATGTTGCTTCATTCTGACTGACATCTTTCTGCCAGAGTGATAAAGAACAGGACATACTGCTTGTCTGTACTAATGTCAACAGACAACAGAAAAGGATCTGCTCATGAGGAATCCTGTGCGTAGGCTTTTCAATAAAATACAAAATTTAGGACAAACACCCGCTCGTGTTTGTGTTGAGTTGGGAATGGTTTAAAATGATATCAGATAAGTTATCTGCTATAGTACGTGGACCTTCCACCTTTATATTTGGTGTGTTGAGGGAAGGCTGCTTCTGGCTTGCATGTTTAGTGTGCAGGTTTCAATCAGACAAACGATCATGCTTGTGAATGAGTGTCTTTGAATTTATTCCAGTGGGTGGCTGAGGTTAACTGGTGCTCCCTCTGCTGGCTCATGCCATCCCAACATAAACATCACCTGCTTTTGGATTAAGGGTAAATAATCGAGCAGAGCCTTGCTGGTAACACTGGAAATCAAATGACAAGTTATGGCATTTTGCAAGTGTACCACTTTGTAACTTCCTGTACACACTGCCAGTAGGATAGTTAAATCTAATTCAGAAAGATTTTTTTTTTTTCCCATAAAGAATAATGAGGATATCAATTCAAAACTCGGAATCCTACATTGGAGAAGTGTGGGTAGGTCATTAATAGATTAGTAAATAACGGTTCATGTCAGTGATGAGATGTATGTTTTTAGCATTAATAAAAGGGTTTGGAATACCAGAAGAAATTGTACTTGGAGCAGAGTTAAACTGCCTCTAGCCTGGTACCCATGTTTGATCTGTTTACTCAGTTCATTGTAAGTAGTAGTCAAAAACTAGCTCTGTAAGGTTTTTTGAGGAGGTTTTTCTCACGGTACTAGATGTTACTAAATAGGTGCCAGATTGTCTTAGTTAAAGACTAGTTTCTTCATTGTCTTTGAAACTTCCTTTCTAAAGATCCTTTTGGCAGGAAGACTATTTATATGCCAGCAATAGTGTTAATTTTCCTTTGTTGCTTTGAACAGAATTCTGTAAGTATTTGGAGGATTTTTTTTTCAGCAGCATAAACTGAGACTAACTAATTGTTTTCTTTGCAGCACCTGGAAAAGTAGCAGATAAAGTTATAATAGAAAACACTAGAGATTCCACCTTCGTTTTTATGGAAGGTTCTGAAGATGCCTATGTTGGATATATGACAATCAGGGTAAGACTCTCACCCTTAAGCAGATCTTTAAAAAAATTTATTTTAATGCCTGAGCAGTTAAATACAACATTTCTGTTTTCTTCCTTTTCAGTTCAACCCTGATGACAAATCTGCTCAGCACCACAATGCGCACCACTGCTTAGAGATTACCGTGAACTGCAGTCCAATTATAGATCATTGTATTATTCGAAGTACTTGTACAGGTTAGTGGGCTTTTTATTGTTTGAAGAAACACAACAAATTGGGTATGATTACTGCTGGCATATTTTTATTTTTAGGTGCAGATATTCAATTCAGGTCTGCAAGCCTTAATTGCCTTGGAGCATCACTATTAGAGTGACCTCTTTGTGTCCAAAACCTCTGTGTACTTGGTTTTCTGTTTGAATCTGTTTGGACTCTTTGGGCAGTTGGTTTGAAATTGAGAAGTGACAGTCATATAATCATACCTGGATTTGGTGGTTAGTTGTAGCTGGCAGGATGGGGCATTTGAAAGGTTACACATGGTTACACCCTTGTTCATTTGGTTTGTTGTGATATTCAGTATTGGTATTGATGGCATTAAACATCACAAGATGTAACTGCTAAGCTGAGCTCACTTCCAAGTCGAATGATTTGACATATTCAGAGGATGAGTAGTAGCTCTAAAGGCATAAGTGTTGAAAGACTCATTTCACCATCAGAGACAACGAGGAATTTGTACTGCCTGATTTGGGAAAAATCAGTAGTCTAGATTGAGGAAAGCAGGGGTCAGTGTCTGGAAGTGAAGAGCTGGATTGCAGTTTAGTCACCGGCAGGAAGACATGACTGTTTGCAATCACTAGATACAAGACACGGCAAGTTGAACATTTTTGAACACAGCCAGATTAAGTGGAGTGGAGTGTCAGAAAGAAGAGGTTCAGGAGAATTAAGATAGTGAGTATTCGTGTGGAAATGGCCATATAAACTTCCACAAGGTCAGCTAGGGAGAGGGAATGGATCTGTGCAGCAGGCTGCTGTGCATGGAGGTTGCTCAGCTCAACGTAAAGGCAAGGAAAAAGAAGAGTTCTTCCCGCTAAAGATAAAACCTACATTTTTCTGGTACTGCCTGTGAAGAATACTGCAGGGAACCACGATGAGAATGGTGGAAGGATTCCTGGTATGTGCCTTCTAGAGGAAGATGCACTTTCTGGAAGGTTTTGGGCTGTAAACGACTGCACTTGGTCTAGGCAGTTCTATGCTTTGCAGCTCTGTGCTTTGCATCACCATCTCTTTTATTGGAGACACATCAGCGAATACTTGGAAGTGTTAAAAATGACAAAAGAGGAGCAAAGGACAGTGAGGTGCTCCCAGTATCCCAGTTATCTCAGTGTTAATGCTAATACTGGGAAATTGAAGTATACGAAGAAAAGGTGTTCTGGAACTTACCATATACCAATACTGGGGACCCTGACAACCAGTGGGAGTAATGAGATAAGACCATGTTCAGCTTGATTATTAAAGTAGTTTGAAGAGCTGCATGACTTCATATTGAAACATGCTTATCTATAAGCCACTAGATCCTGATATTTTTGTGAAAGTTGTTTATGAAAATTAAGTTTTGATTTTTTTTTTTCATTATTACTTTCAATTTCTGAGAATTTTGAAGTTTTGCTCCCTCGAAGACTCTGGATTTCTGAATGTTTGCTGCATTGAATTGTTTGTCTTCTCCAAAATTAAAATTTCTGGTCCATTTTGGAGGCTGTGTGTAGGCTATACTATCATCACTTATCGATTATCAGGTTTAACTGGCTTTTTAATCCTGCCAAGCCTTACTACTGCTTACTCAGGAAGTACTGAGTTTGTATAAAAAGGGAGGAAGAATGGCAGTCTGCCAGAAAATGCATTTGCTGTTTCCAGATAATTGGCATCTCTGAAGTATTGATCCATAGGCATTCAAAACCTCTTTCCTAGCACATGCTTGATAAACTAACTGGAGATCTCCAAGTTGCATTAAAGCATATTTCTACATTATGGCACGTGTAAAATTCTTAATGTATGGCATATGTCAAGATGGAGCTATATAAGTGCAAGTGAATTAAGCTGGAGGTTCCTGCTGCCAGTCCAGAGCATTTTTTAAAATATTTTCAAATAAAGTTTAAAAGGCAAGATCCTGAGTCTGGAGGTTCTGTTGCATCCATTGTGGAAGAAATCTGTGTGTTAGTCCTCGCCTCAGTGACTAGTAGTGGAAGGCCATGTTCCTTTTAAAAAAAAAATTAATATTGCTAAAGTGTGTGCAATCGTTATATTCTGAGTAAACAAAATAAAGCTTAAACCAGTGCTGCATGGGCTTTCTACTCCAAAAGGACCAGTTTCACACAATCAATGTCCAAGTCCAGTGAAGTGAGTCAGAATAAAGATGACTTTCATTTCAATAAGCAAAATGTGATAGAGATATGCTTTTAGAACATCACACTGTGTTCCAAAAATCCATAGCTCCTCAGTCTCACAAAAAGAGATAGAGGAAGGGGAATGGAAGGAATTATGAAATACAAGAAAGACGTTATTAACAGTTCATACAAATAGGACATTAGGAATTGAAGGAAACTGCGGGCACCTCCCTCCAAAATCAAAACACACCACTTTACTGTTACAAAGAACTTGATAAACAAGACAAGATGCAACATCTGTCTAGAAGAGACAGTGCTTGTGTCTTAATCAGGGGAGCAAAGGGAGTTGTAGCAGTGATGCTGCTCCATCATAGAATGGAAAAATTTGAATGGCAAAGTGTTGTGTAATTTTTGTTTCATATTTAATGAGAATAGGCAGGAATGATAAATGCCCTCATCCCCTAGAGGGATAATGAAACACGTTCCACTCTTGATAGTAACTGTGGATGAGGTTAAACAGCTGTAAAAATAGACATTCTAAAATCATGCAGGAGTTTAGAAAGAACTGGCCAAGAAATTCTCTGGCTTCCTATAGTGTATCAAGGTAACTTGAAGCCTCGATGAGGTGGTCTTTTTCTCTGGGGGAGGTGGCAGGGGAGAGGCTACACAGAAGGAAGTATGACAAGAGTACTGCCTGTTGATCCTGGGTAGAACAGTGAGGTATAAATGCAGGGGTTTGGTCAATCAAGAATTTAAAATTTATGATGAATCAAATTTGTGTGTATTTACAAAAAGTTATAATGGTTGCATTACACTGTTGGCATTTGTGATTACTTTCTTTGATCACAAGAAGGCAGCAGTCCCAGTAGAATTACACAGATCCTTGAAAAATGTTTGACATCAATACGTAGTGCCTTAAAATATTAGAGTTCTACAGAACACCCAGTGCCTACACGAAATAGGCGAAAAATAACTTTCAGGGTAGCTGTGATGGCTTTTTATTTTTTGTAGTTATTTCAAAAATGAAATAACTTCTTGACTTGCAGAGAAGAAATAAGGTCACATTAATGAGACCTGTAGACAATGAGGACTTTACTACAGAGTATTATAGATGCAATAGGAATGTAATATAACTACTGTCTTAAAAATAACCAGGAGGATGGGTTGCTATGACCTTCCTGGTAGTAGGTGGGCTGTCAAACACCACTCCCATTAGTCTGATAAAATGCAGAGTTAAACACGCAACTTGCTTTTGTTCCTATTTCTGAGTGCTAAACCTCTCTCCTGGAAAGCTGAGGAAAGCTTAAAGAGTCACTGTGGATAAACTGCTAAATATGAGCCCTCATGTAGTTGAGTGGCCAAAAGAACTGATGTGATCCTTAGTTACACCTGTGGGAATACCTAGTAGAAGTAGAGACTGTTAATGCCTCTGCTTAGTCCTGCTTCAGAATAAAGTGCTCTTTTCTGGTGTCCATAGCAACATGTTGGAAAATTCAGAAACTGTTCAGTGAAAAGTCATATAAGGTAAAGCAGAAAACTTCGGTTGTAGTGAACAACACAGTGACTGCAGTTTGTTACTTTATCAAGGAGAAAGCTGAAGGAGCAAATTGCTTGCACTGAACATGTGCATGTATTGGGTATGGCAGACACTGGTACAAAGAGAACTGGGTGCCAAAGCTGGAGGAATTCAGATGAGCAATTAAAGTGTAAATTAAAAGGACAGCAGCCCTCAAGCCAGCTAACAAGCTTTATGCTGGTTTCTCAGTTGCTAGAAATCATAAATAAATATGTTTCTACAAGATATGTACTGAAGTTCCTGCTACTAGAATTGAAGCAGGACTTAATTTAGGGAATTAGTATAGCCTGTATTATTCATAAGGTCAGAGTAGACAATCAAAATAATTTCTTTAGGAATTAAAAAAAAATCTCTCTGTAAATGAGTCTGTGAATTATTTAAGCATAGTTTTTGTGGTGCTTTGCTAGAAGGATATATGAAAACTGACTAGCAGAGCAGGTACTGGCTTGCTTATTTAGTGATGTTTAATTGTGGGGAATGTGTTACATAGGCCAGGTTCCCTGAGATGAGCTCTTACCTTTCAGAAATAATTGTTGATTTTAGTGGTCACAGAATTTCATGGTGTCACGCCTCATGGAGTTAAGGGAATTGAGCTGATCTGCTGAAGTCCTGAAAAGTTTGTGTCCTAGTTTCCTGGAAAATATTTATTTTCTGGGTTATGGTATGGTAGCTGAAATAATTAAAGAAGTTTTGTAATTCAGCTGGGGAAAGACCTGTTGGTTTCTGATGTTTATTCTGTACTCCAGATTGTGCATCTGTGTCCTGCTGAATATTGGATGGACAGTGTGTCTTTGTATGCAACAAAATTATTGTTTGGCCTCTTTGAAGTACTGAGTTGTGAAAATTTAAAGGGAAGCAAAACAAGGCTGTAATTAACAGAGAATTTTGTTAGATTTCTGTTGTCCTCTGCTGTGAACAGTCAGTATACAGTAGGCCTAACACAGGGAAATAAATGAGTGAGAACTTTCATTTATTATATAAACCATTGTCCTGGCAGCTGTTTAACCTTGGCAGGGTGATTTTAAAGCGCCTCCTACCATGGTTTTTGCATCTGCAAAATGATGACATTAGTGTTTTTCTGCCAGTGGCTTGCAATGCTTTGGCTCTGTGCACACCAAATCTTTTTTAAATATCAGTTCACACTAACTTTTCTTGCAAAAGCACTGCCAGACTATTTATAAATACACTGTGCTTTGAAGCTATGGTAACTGTACTGTTTTCTTCCAGTTGGCTCTGCGGTATGTGTTAGTGGCCAGGGAGCTTGTCCTACTATTAAACACTGTAACATCAGCGACTGTGAAAATGTTGGACTTTATATTACAGACCATGCACAGGTAATTTTCCACATTAATTTCTTTACTTTCATAAAGTTGTTTACTGTTCTTGATTCCTGTCTTGATGTACATTTTTATTTCACAGGGAATATATGAGGACAATGAGATATCCAATAATGCGTTAGCAGGGATTTGGGTTAAGAACCACGGAAATCCCATTATCAGACGGAATCACATTCACCATGGACGTGACGTTGGCGTTTTCACTTTTGACCATGGAATGGTAACCTATATGTTTTCTTTTGAAGAAAGAAATACAGATGTTGTAGAACTGAAGTCTTCAAATTTTGCCTGGCATTGGAGAAATGTGTTTTTTAAAACGTGCATTTACTCATGAGCATATACTTTAAATATGCCTTCTGTTCTCTTGCCCTTAAGTGGGAGACTTCAAAGATTATTTTAGCTGAAAGAGGTTTAAGCAAGCTTTTTGCAATTGATTGGCAGCCTGTTACATTGTATTATGTTGCAGTGACAAAGTACCTCTTGAAATAGGATGTAAACGGTAGGCTTACATTTATACTTCATTCTTTTCCCTTTGAAATGGAAAAAAATAAGGTGCTGGATGATTTAGAATTTTTTTTAAATGCTTTGTGGAGACTTAGCCTTATTTTAATATTAAAACTCTGAAACAGGGTATGTACACCTTCTCTGGGAAGAGGACTTTTATAGCAGGGAATTAGATGTGGAATTTTAACACAGAATTTCATATCAGAATTCATGCCTTCTTTCATAAATATGTTTATCTGTGTGGGGTGAAGCTCATCACTTCCAAGTACGTGTACAGGAGTGAGAAGTTATATTTGTAGCCCTTGAAGTAGAATAGATTTTTGTCACTGAAATAAAAGATGATTTGCTGATTTGTTTTAGGAAAATATTCTGCATATCTTACAAAGAGTGCCAAATCATTGTTTTTCTTGCTTGAATGACAAAGTCCCAATTCCCCACGCCCAGCTGGCAAAACAACAGTTTTCTTTTAGTCACTCTTAAAATGGCAGATCTCTAAGGATTCTTTCCTTAGGGTGCAAAAGCTCTTAATCCCCAGGTATAAGGAATCAGGAAAGAAAGGCAAGAGACCTCTTGGGTTGAGACTAAAGGGCAAGAAGGAAATGCACAGGCAGTGGAAGCAGGGACAGGTGACCTGGGAAGAGCTCAGAGACACTGTCCAATTGTGTAGGGATGAGGTCAGCAAGGCCAGGGCGTGAATGGACCTGAACTTGGCAAGGCATGCAAGGAATGACAGGAAAGGCTTCTACAGGGATGTCTTTCAGAAAAGGAATGGCAAAAAAACAAAGCACATCACATCCCCCCGCCCCCCCCCGCCATGAGCAACAGCGGTGACAAGAAATGAGGAGGAGGCTGAGGTACTCAACAACATTTTGCCTCAGTTTTTGCTAGCAGTCTGTCTTCCCACACCTCTTTATTGCATGGACCTCAGGGCAGGGACGGTGAGAGCAAAGTCACTCCCACCATAGGAGAAGATCACATATTGGCTGATGTAGGTGCCAAGCTACTCTCCATGACATTTCAAAAGTCATGGCAGTCAGGTGAAATCCCTGGTGACTGGGAAAAGGGAAACATTGCACCCATTTTTATTAAAGGGCAGAAAGGAGGACCCTGGCAGGTACCAACCTGTCAGCCTCACCTCTGTGCCTGGGGAGATCATGGAACAGATCCTTCTGGAAGTTGTGCTAAGGCTCATAGAGGAACAAGGAGGTGACTTGGTGAAGCCAACATGGCTTCACCAGGGACAAATCCTGCCTGACCTATCCAGTGACCTTCTGTGATGGAGTGACTGCATCAGTGGAGAAAGGAAGGGATATGGATGTCATTTATGTGGACTCCTGTAAGGCCTTGACACATTCCCCTACAACATCCTTCTCCCTAAATGGTAAAGATGTGGATTTGATGGATAGACTGTTCAGTGGATGAGGAATTGTTTGGATAGTTGCATCCAGAAGGCAGATGCCAGTGGCTAAATCATCTCCCTCAGTGGTCTGTACTGGGACCAGTACCATTCATCAGTGATACAGACAGTGGGATCAAGTGCACCTTCAGCAAGTTCTAACCCAGACCTATTCAGGTTTTTGATGAGAGTTGGCAGATTAGAAATAGCATTAACAGGAAATCCACTGTGGATAGAATCTAGTGAGGCATTTCTCCTTTTTGTCCAGGTTGCTGGGCAGGCAGAGATAAAGAATTGAGGCAATGCTAGTTGTAGCTGTTGGATTTGTGGTTTTCTGGTTTCAATAGAAGGCAAACAGGTCACAGGGATGCAGCTATTCTTACTGCTGGCATAAAATCTTGCAGTGGAAGGTGAAACATGTTGGGATTCTGCTGGTAGGTGCCTCTTCTCCACTCTAATAGTTACATCCTAAGGACCATACTTCTTTTGTATTGGGCAAGATTGCACCAGCTGAGAATGCCCTGTTGGCAGCCCTCTTCTGATGGATGGCTTTACATCATTTTCTGTTCTGTAGAATGATGTTTGGCTGGTTTGCAAAGAGTGGTGGCAGATGTCTTTGGTTTATATTATCTCATTGTTTGGACTGCATGAAGCTGTGTTAACATACTGTACAAGCACTTCTAATCTACTTCAGTGGGTAGTACATATATCCATACATCCCTTCAAGACTTAAACAGGCTTGGAAACACAGAATGAAGTGATTTCAGCTCTAGAAAAACTGGTAAAGGAAAGTGCTTCAGCAGCTCCTGCAGGGGAGGTGTCTGTGTGTAGGCTTGAGCGTTAATTGGAAACTCTGGGTAGGAGCTGCTTCTTGTTTAAGTACTGAAGTATAAATATTAAATATATGAGTACTGAAGTATTAAAAAAAAATGTAAAAGCCAGGCTGAATTCACTTGATTAATTTTAAATAAAAGTGTATTTGATCTTCTTTCTTGCCGATGAAATGCCTGTTTTAGAGCTATGATCAGTGTAGTATCACAAGCAAAATGGAATAGAAATAAATGTTTCTCTTTTGTTTAAGGGAAAAAGTAGCACATTAAAGGGAATGTGTGAGTAATATTTATCTCAGCTGCAAATATTATTGAAATATTTCATAGTCATAAACTCCTTTGAAAGATTCAGTTCCCGCATGTCTCAAAGTCTGCTTTGGCAGCATATTCTATTTTGCATCATGTCTAGTGATAGAGTCAATGAAATTACATCATTGGCAGTGTTTATATGATCGTTAAGTGACAAAGTGACATGGTATCCCTCAGATACAAATCCTATATTCCTAAACAAATTAATGGATTTTATGTTTTTGCTTTTCTCACTTCTGTTACTTTCTGTAACTTTTTTTATATTGCTTGTGACTGTGAAGTGGGATAAGTGCATTCCAGTGCTGAATTCCTACCCTACACGTTCTTTTCCCGTGGGTTTCTGTGCTGGAGTGCTGTCTCCAAAAGGTTCAAGAGTGCTTTGTTTTTCAGTTTCATGTTCTCAGACTGTTCTTTGTGTTTTGATACTTGTAGAAACTTAACCTCTTATTTCTGAACTGGCAATATCCTGATGTTTGCCTTAGTGCTGTGACAAATATCTAACAAGCTGGCATTAAGAATGCAGCATGGCATTGACAGCCCTGGGTGCCTTACCCTGACCTCTCAGGTGCCTGGATGGGTTACCAGGCATCTGTCATAAATTCTATTTTGTACTTTTACACAAACAACGGAGACATTCCAATTTAATGTAAGAATAAGCATAATTTTACAGTTTAAATCTGAGCTCTAGGCAAAACAGTTTTCATTTTCATTGCTCCCAAATGAGAAGCTTGGGGGGGTTTCTTTCTGATGAAATAAAAGTGTTAGCAGCATGTGTCTAAGTTGGGTGATCATGACTAGTTTACATCTCTGTCTTCTAAATACTACAAATCAGATCATTTTAAAGAAATGTGTATATAAAGTAAAAAAAAAAAAATTAAGCATATGCCAGATGCTATACATACTACATTAAAAATTCAATTTGCCTTTTGCTGTGCATAAAAATAAAGGGTTTGTTTCGCATCTTGGATGTGATTTTCTTTATGTTGCATTTGAATTTTCATAAAATGCACTAACTCTCAAATAAGGACCCTTCGAGCGTTTGGAAGGCAAATTTTTATAGGCATTGGCAGTTACTCTTTTTCTATATTGGTTTCCTGTTGTCTATTTTTTTGGTTTGGGTTTTTTTTTCCTACCCTATTGGGAATACCAGAGTCAATAAATATTTGGATAATGTTAAATCTTACATAAGCCTATCTTTTTTCTATTAATACATGTGTTGTTCAAATAGTAATATGAAATGCCTCTGTGTTTCTGTAATATTGTAATCTTCAAAACAGAGAAAGAAAAGAAAGCCCTTTTAGAAATAATGGGGGGAGAAATCCTCTGAGAAGAAAAGCAGCAACAAAATCTCATCAGTTTAAAGTTTTAACTCTAAAGCATTCTAAAGCCATGCTTGTTAGACTAGACAACATGAAAAAAGAAAAAAGCATCCAAGTTCAATTACTGGGTTAGTCGTGATGTAAAAAGTCTTCTAAGTTTTTCTAGCTGTGCAGGATCCCGTCTTTGTGATCACATCTTTTTCTGTACAGTGTGTGCCAGATGGGAATATCAGCATTATCATTGCTGTAGTGTTTGTTTCTGATTCCTTTACCTGCTCAGATCTTACCAGGCTGCAGCAGTGTTCTTGTCCACACGTGCTGTCAGTGTAGCTGTCATTTTGTGTCCACAGCTAATGCTCTGCCTGGGATTGTAAATAAATTTGATGTTTAGAGCTGCTTTTTAATATTCAGGATTTTCAGCAGAAAGCTACCTGGTAGTTTTATGTAAGATTGTAATACTTTTTCCACACGCATCCTTTATTCCTTTTTATTAACCATAGAGGCCTCTTTTTGCTTAGCAATCCTGGCACTGTCAGGTGCTGTCCCCTCCAGGTTCTTCTTCTGTTAGCTGTTGAATCATGACCAGAAACCCCCACAAAGTCCAAGTCAAACACCTAGCACACTTGAAAGCCATTCTTAGAAGGAGGTAGAGGCAATATAAGGCTTGCAGTCCCTCTGTGCAGAGGAGGGGTGTTGACCTTCCTGACCTCAATAGCTGCCTGGCAGAGTCTCCCTAAAGGATCTGGGCTTGAGCTGCCCAACAGCTAGACAGAGCATAAGGGTTGGGCAGCTCGAGTGTTCTGAGAGGATCAGCTGTGTCTGGTCTGTGCTAACTTGTTAGAGCTGGAGCTGGCAGTAAGCTTTGTGTTAGCCGTGTTGGTGGACCCTGTGGATAGGTCGTGGAACTCCATACTTGGAAACACAGTTTTTTATTTTAAAAAAATACTCGCTAACTTTCCAAAGACAAAATGTCGCCTGAAGCCATATGTGTTTTTTTGGGATCCACAAGTTCATCACCTCTCTCAGAGAGGTTGTAATTCAAAGGCACAGGATTGCCTCTTTCAAGGGGTGTGGCTCTGGTGGCTGAAGAGATACCAGGGATTGCCTGGGGGCATTTTAAAGCCTAAAGTCAGTATTAGCCCTTTCTAGGAGGTGAATTGGAGCCAAAAAAAGATGTTGGTATCAAGAGAGAATGTCATAGGAAACAATGGCATCAGAAATAGGAAGTCTGGGATGAGGTGGTTGCTCAGAATGGTGGAAGAGCCTGTGTTTCTGACGAACAGCAGCTCTTTTGGTTTAGCTGACTCGAGTTAACAGTGATGCACACAGCTAATGGTCAGACTTGGTCTCAGCAGATGCAGAATAACTGCATCAACCCAAAGCCAGCCCTTCAGCTTAAGCTGACTGATCAGGGTGGACTGGGCTCTTTAATGCAGGGTTCTCTTTATGGATATTGAATGTTACATCTTACTCAGCAGAAAGCCTTGACTTTCCAATGCACTAGTCAGGCTTATAAAGGAATCTGAGATGCAGATTTATTTCATTTTCTTCTCACGCCTTGGAGGAGCATTTCCTTCACAGAGCCTTACAGCAAATTCCCACTTTCTTCTGAATCAGCAGTCCAGCATTTTTCAAGTCAAATACTGGTGCTTGCTGAAGCTTGTGGAGATCCTGCTGGCTACATGAGAAAGGCTCTGTTTGCAACTTCTACCTGGAATCCATTTCATGGGTGATGAAGCACACCTGAAATACCCCTCTTCTTTCATCATGGCGCTGTAGTCAAAAACATACTTGGCACTCGGAGAATAATGTGTGAAGTAATTAAAAATATGTCAGACCATGTTCAGTAATATTTTAATTGAAATTATGTATTCCATCAGGAGAATCAGGCTTGTCTTTATATACCAAACTGTCATTTTAGGTAAGTTTCTCTGAAGGCTTCATTTTAAGTGAAAATTAGGGGGAAAAAATTGACTCCTTTCAGGATAAAAAGTCAAAAGACTGCCTGTTGCTGTGAAGCTGTGTTTCTGAGGAGATCTTTGGATTCCCCTGTCTGTTAGTGTGTAGCTTCCTTGAGAACTCTGAAACCAACTTGACTCACTTAGGATTGTATTTCTTCAAAGTTATTGAAAAAAACACACTTTGAATATCCACAGAAAGTAAGCGTCTTCCATTTGACTTTGTTACCCAGAAGAGTCTTGAGGAGACAAGCTGTGAACATGGATAGTACTTTTTTGGAGAATCTTTAATCCACTGCACTGCCTTTCCTGACTGCAGTCTTCAGAGTAGGGAGAAGAGCATTCTGCTTTGATTTCCTCCTTAAACTGGATGTATTTCTAATTTTTTGTAGTCAGCATTTGATAGAGTCCCATAGCAATTCACAGCACAGTGAAACAGAGTGCTGACTGCCTAGGCAGTAAATTGAGTAACTTCCACGTGATAGGTAGTAGAAACTCCAGGCCTGAGACATTCCTGGTAGTAGATCATGTGAGCATGGAATCCAGTTACTCTGAGCAGCAGCAGGAATTTGGAGGTGGGGGGAGGATCTTGTTTTGGTTTGGGGTTGGTTTTTTGGGTTTGTTTTTTTTTTTTTTTTTTTTTTTTTGGAGTTTTGTTGTTATTTTTGTTTTGAGGTTTTTTTAGTGCACAAGTATAACAAGTCTCATGATGAGCAGGGCTAAATAACTAACTTAGGTGGCTACAGGAAAAATGGTGCCTGCTGGAGACAGTCTTTTGTTAGAGCTTTTAGGAGCTTGTATCTAAGCCATCCACAAATTACAGTACATCACTTGGTGGTTGTCTACCATCTCCAGTAAGAGACTCTTCTTGTCTTTCAGATTAGTTTCTATTCTTCTGGTTGGGCAAAATGGGCATGAAATACCATTAAAGTTCACTTTAAGAATAGGTTGAATTTGAATATTAAAATATTCTACGACCATATTGAGGAAAATGCTATGAAAGAGCTGACATAGTTACATAGCAAGGCCCTGGAAGTAGAATTGGAGAAATCATTGGGCAGGAAACAATTATTTTGCTAGATGAATTTTCAGGTGAGCCACTTCATGGTGCTGCTCCACGGTTGGCATGGGATGGCAAGCGTGCCTGGGATGGCTTTGTGCAGTGGCCTTTTTTTTCCCCTGCCCATAGCAGTACTGTTTATAGTGCTCTTGTTTAAATACAGTTGTGTGTGTTGCTCCTGTTAGTGTCTCAGTGTGCACCATTTTAAAAAAGGGAAAAAGGAACAAATTGTACCACTTGGCCACTCAGACCAGTCCAACCCTGGAAAAATTACTGAACTCCCACATTCATATTATTTATTATGATCAGCTGTTTCAAAGATATTTAGCACACTTCTTCCTAAAGAAATTGTGTTTTTGCCAAATGTGTATAGCTCCTGATCTGAAAACAAGCAGGTATTCTTCTCCATAGCACTGTCCTTTCTGTGTTTGGCCTGTGGGCTTTATGGCCTTTAAAAAGGAGTCTGATCCTTAGGAGCTGCTGAGGAAACCTGATGCTGAGTTCTATTCAATGTGCTATATCTAGAGTTGCCATTTTTTCTTGGTATTCCATGAGTAGTCATAAATAGCAATACAAACACAGTGTCTCTGAAACAGTATTTTATTTTTGGAAGAATGAAATTATATAGTGTCAGTAGTTGTTTTAATTAGTTATGTAAGTACTTACATGTTGTCAGTTTTGGTACTGTTTCTCTTTAGATGAGGACTGAATTTAAAGGGGAGGGGGGGAGGGAATAACCTTAATTTTAACAAGGACTTTTACAGGAAGCTGCATGTTTTATGTCTTAAGGGTTATTTTGAAAGCTGCAACATCCATAGAAACAGGATAGCAGGCTTTGAAGTGAAAGCATATGCCAACCCAACAGTGGTGCGGTGTGAAATCCATCATGGCCAGACCGGAGGAATCTACGTGCATGAAAAAGGAAGAGGACAATTCATAGAGAACAAAATCTATGCAAACAATTTTGCAGGTGTTTGGATTACCTCAAACAGTGACCCAACAATAAGGTATTGCTTTCCACATTATTACTTTAGTACATAGAAGAGATTTGATGGGGATGGGATAAGTGCGTTTCAATTTAATTTAATTATGAGGAGTTGTGAATACTCCTGTATATGTAGAAATTAAATTTCTGTCTGCAGTTGAACTGTATTTTTAATTTGTGTGTGCACTTAGAGGTAGGATTTTCTCAAAACAACAGAACATAGGTTCTTCATTTTAAGTCTGAATGGGGTACAGTCCTGGTCACTACATATATATGTAGTATTGTACAGTGCATTAGCCTAACTTCATAATGTTGATTTTTTTCTTAGGGGCAATGCAATTTTTAATGGGAATCAAGGTGGTGTTTATATCTTTGGTGATGGAAGAGGCCTTATTGAAGGAAATGACATTTATGGTAAGCTGATTTGCTTGCTGCATATTGATTTTAAGAGGAATGAATGTGTAAATTGTATTAAATAATGCTTTTGTTGACAGGTAATGCATTAGCAGGAATACAGATTCGAACAAACAGCTGTCCCATCGTTCGACACAACAAGATTCATGATGGTCAACATGGAGGAATTTATGTAGTAAGTGCAGCCTAGGACAGGCACAGACTTGTGTTCTGTTTTAGAAATGTTGGGGAAAAGTAACCTCTGTGAAATGTTTGTGCTTACAATGCTTGAGCTTCTTAGGTTATAAACCAGGTTCATGGTAAGCAACTGAAGCCGGTGCCATTTAAAAGATGAAGGCTTTTCTGAATGCCACTAAATTATTCCTATTATAGAGTAAAATATTTTAAATGGGATAGATTACAGAATTTTATCATTGCTTGGTTGAAAGCTTTTTGAAAAAGCTTAGTTTTCACAGTAGTATGTCATCATTTTTTTAAAAAGTCTGTTCAGCTCTTTTGGAGTGTAATGTGTTTACCACTAACCTCAGTGAAGGTTTTTTTTTACTGTCTTCAGGATGATAGAAATTGCGGTTGTTGTATTGAAAAAGTGGGAAATAAAGCACAATTCCCAGCGTGTGCAAGGGCTCTGCTAACTGAACTGAAAGAGCTGTCAGGTTCCCTTAAGCAATACCAGATGTTCAGAAATATGTGTCTGTCTTTCTGCCAGAGGTTACCTAAGGTCCAGCTAATGCTACAAGTGTGCAGCTTCATCTCTTCATTGAGTAAATTTAACCAGAACAGTTTCTTCCCCGACTGAGAAAACTGTTGTTTGACCTCTTAGCCCAGATGTGTGGTGAGGATGGTGACCTTGAGGGCCATGCCAGCTTTTTGTCCATCTGGGGGACAGAGCTGGGTGTAGGTTTGAGCCAGGGCTTTCATGTGAGTGCACAGCACTAGGGAGGCACCTCTCCTACCAACAGCCAGCAGACATTTACAGATACCACTGCAGAGCCTTGCAACAGAATGATTTACATGCAGGGTGTTCTTTGTTTCATGGCAAATATTCAAAATCATGATATGCTGTTATTTAAAAAAAAAAAAGTGAAAAAGCTTACTCAAATGGAAAGGAATTACTTTGCAACAGTAAGGAAGCCGGGGGTGGGAGGGATGGGTACAGCAGGAGAAAAATGTATTGGTGATTAGCAGGTTTTCTTAACTCTTAAACCATCTTGTATTTAGCATGAAAAAGGACAAGGTGTGATTGAGGAAAACGAAGTTTACAGCAATACATTGGCTGGAGTCTGGGTGACAACAGGGAGCACTCCAGTCTTGAGAAGAAACAGAATACACAGTGGGAAACAAGTGAGTTTTGCTCTATAGTTACAAGGGGGCCACAGAAAATAAAGTCTTGTGGTTTTATGTCTCATTACTTTGGAACTAATAATATAATTCTTGATGTGTTAGGTTGGAGTTTATTTTTATGACAATGGACATGGCGTGTTAGAAGACAATGACATCTATAATCACATGTACTCAGGGGTTCAGATAAGGTAACATTTATTCTGATTTTTTGCCAAAACAGATGTAGCTTATTATGTGCTCTATTGTGTCTTTTTAGCTGTTCTTGTAATTTTGTTTATAAAAATAACTTTTTCAGTATGTTGGAATATCCTCGGCTTTAACCTACAAGAAAGTTACCACAAAATACAGCCTGAGTATTGACTGGAATGTGTGGCTCTTGAAGTCTGTAAAGCTAAATTATGTTTGCACGTTTGGAAAGAACTATATTTTACTAAAATTTTTAAGCAGTGAGATCCATGGGGCATTTCTTTAGAGGTGTTTGAGATGTCTGGCCTTGGGATATAGTAAATGACTATAAATTACTTCTTTGCTTACATTTCACTCTAGAACTGGAAGCAACCCCAAAATTAGACGCAACAAGATCTGGGGTGGTCAGAACGGTGGTATTCTTGTCTATAATTCTGGTAGGTTTGTTTTTCATGTTTATCCAGAATTGTTTGTGTTCTGTGGTGTTATCTTCTCATTTATTTTACTTTTTTTCCCCCACCCTTCCTTCAATTTTAGGGCTTGGATTTATAGAAGACAATGAAATTTTTGATAATGCAATGGCTGGTGTATGGATTAAAACAGACAGTAATCCTACACTAAGAAGAAATAAAATCCATGACGGAAGAGATGGAGGCATCTGTATATTTAATGGGGGAAGAGGTAACTTTTTCGCTTACTGTTTTTCACTGAATGTTCTGGATAAGAGCTAAATTTCAGTTTAAGCAGTGTTATTTTTAAAGTGCTCTTAAGAAACACAGCTCTTGTCTTCTGAAGTGATAAAATAGTTATAGCGAACATACCCTTAATGCTTTTTAGCCTTAATTACATTAGTAATACTGAAATCTGTGGGAGGCAGAGAGGTAATTAATCTCATCCAAGATAAGTGTTAGATTGCTGCTTAGGACTGTGCTTTTACCCCGTTTGCTCTTGTAAGCTTTGCCATTTGCCTGAAACACAGTGTTGGATTCAAATCATGTAGTCAAAATCATGCACCTGAGCAGTTTAGGTTCTGCCAGAGTGTCCAAGACTCAGGAGGAAATAAACCTCAGATGTTTAAGGAATCTTTTGTATACTTGTAAATTCAGAAATGGTCTCTGTCTGAAATCCCCTGACTGTTGTGTGTCCTGATATCAGCTTCCGATATTCTGTAGATAATCACTTGCTCTAAGTGAGCTTTAACTCAGCACTTTAAAGTAATCTTTTCCTATAACAAAAAAAAATGCTTGGCTTTGGCAGTCTGCTTATTTTAGAAGACAAGAAGAGAGAGGTATTAGAAAAATCAAAGAAAATTTAGGAAAGCAGAAAGACTTAGTTTTCTTCAGTGGTGCCTATGATCGCAAATTCCATGCTGTGTACTGAAGAAATACACTTCCAAACTGATACACTGAGAACAACTCAGTGCTACTGGTGCATATTCTCCAAATGAAAGGAGTTATTAGCAGGATTGGGATACATAAGATCCTTTGAAAACACTTCACAGAAATGTTACAGGTCAGGAAATGCTCCCAAGCTCAAATGTAACATTTGTTGGTCTGTCATAGGTCTTCTGGAAGAGAAT
Source organism: Sturnus vulgaris (assembly GCF_052056855.1). Classification (NCBI taxonomy): domain Eukaryota; kingdom Metazoa; phylum Chordata; class Aves; order Passeriformes; family Sturnidae; genus Sturnus; species Sturnus vulgaris. The sequence continues at coordinate 16,178,486 of NC_142245.1, forward strand.
GATATCTTCAGGAATGCTCAAGCTGGTGTTCTTATCAGCACCAATAGCCACCCTGTGCTAAGGAAAAACCGAATATTCGATGGGTTTGCTGCAGGTTTGTGCTGTTTAAATCAAATTTGGAAGCTTGGAGTGAGCTCTTAACAAGGCTTACTCTAGTTTCTTTACCCCATGGTTTTAAGAGAGACTGGGATATCCTTCAGTGTATCCTAAAAGTCATCTGAGAATTCAGGATTGTAGTCAGGGTGTATTTACAGCAGTCTTGGAATTACAGCATGTTGGGAAATGACACATATTCTGTCTTCTATTTTTTTTTGTGAAATACTTTTCATTATTTTATTTTAGAAGCAATTGGTAAAGTTTAGTAATAGCTGGTGTGCTGGATGCTGGTATGAATATCTTATCACTGCTTTAAAATCTAGGAAATGGAGCAAATATACATTTTAAAGCGATTTGAATTGCATCTCAGGTTCAACTTTCTCACTCCACAAAGCTGAGCGTTTGTTGCTCCAAAAGAAATGAAGAATGTTTAACAGTGATTTTTTTCAATTTTACTGTTTAATCATCACAGTTTCATACGTCTTGCATTCCATTCCATTTCATCAAAAATTGAATTCTTGAGTTTTCTCCCATCTTTCTTTCAGAAGAAGCAAGTTTTCTGTGAAGAGCCTCTAAAGGTGTTGTTTCAGTGTGGTGGGGGGGAAGGATAGGTTGCTGTCAAGAGCAGTCCCGGACAAATGACTTGGAAGACACGGGTTACTGATAAAAGCTAAGAATTAAAGAAATGAATTTTAGGTGCCCATCTTGAGAACTTTTTTAAAAATATATTTTTAAATGGTAAGGTATGTGCACAAGAACTTTCAAGTGTACACGAAGATGACAGCTCTTAGCACCCAAAAAGATATCCCGTTTGAAAATAAACATGAACATAGTAGCATTTTATTATCAGATAAACCACTATTGTGTTGTTCCTCCCAGAAACCATGCATGCCAGCAGTAGCTATTTGAAAAGACTCAACAGCAGCATTTGAACCTCAGTTCAGAAACAAATTACAGTGCAGTTTTGTAGCTATGTCATTTTCCTTTCTTCTCCTTGAGTTTATGACAGCTTAAAAAAAAAAAAAACCCAACCAACCAACCCGTTGATTACAAGAGGAACAAATGCACAACCACCAGGGATTTAACTTTACCACTTTTTTCTCTCCTTTGTTCCCCTGACCCACTAAAGGTATTGAAATAACAAATCATGCGACTGCAACATTAGAAGGCAATCAGATTTTCAACAACCGCTTTGGAGGTTTATTTCTAGCATCTGGTGTCAATGTCACAATGAAAGGTGAGCCCAAGTCCTCCTGGCTTGTGTTTGGCCACTTGTTTGGTGCTGGGTCCTGGGTTTATCGTACCCTTTGTGGCTCACAGCTGCTGCCACCTTAAGCAGAGTTGTGACTAAGTTTCAGCTGAAGGTAATGAGCCACATTAAACTGTGCTAAGATGTTTAGACAGATGCCTTTAAAAGGTAACGTAAGGTTTTGCTGTCATATTAAAATTCTGTGATTAGTTCTTCTGTCTCAAAATCACTTCTGAAATGTTTCCTTATCTTTGGCCCATCTCACAGTCCAGTTCTGAGTTGGTACAATGGAAAGTATTTTTCTCACATATCCAAAAACAAGTGTCCAGTAAAGAAATGGGATCTAAAAGTATGAACATTCACAATCCCAAACACTTTTTTTTTCCAGAAAATATGAACAATTTACATATATAAAATTCCCTTGTATAGTGGGGAAGTGTGCATGAAACAGGATCCTCTCGGTTGAGATGGTAGTAATGGTCTGAATGCCAGACAGCTCAGGAGGTTATTCAAGAAGCAAAAGGTTCTGTTTGCAGGATTTTTACCTACTTGCCTGTAGCTGTTAAACCCTTTCCTATGAATGATTTGCGCCTTGTAAAACACAAGCTATGGCTCCCTGCTTCCCAGCACCTGGGCTTCCTGATGGCATCACTCTGTGCTCTGATGCTACTGGGAGTGGGCAAAACTTTCTGAGGTGCACTTTGGGACTAGAAGGAAGATCAGGTGGTTGAGTAACAGAGAGAATCAAATTCACTGTGCCTTGGACACATCTTTGAAGTACTAGAGCTGGTCAGACCTAATTTCCACTTCCTTTGTGTTGGAAAGTACCTTATTCCTAAGCTTTTCTGAGGAAAGAGCCATCCTTTTCCTCTTTCTTAAGGGATGCTTAAAAGGCCTTATGGTAAATGAAAGGCTTTCAAACACATTTAAATGGAGGCTATCAGGTATTTCATGCCCCATGTGCAAAGAGGAACAGTTTCTTGTTTCAGGAGTGCATGGCACTCTGGGCATTGAGGATTTTATATTCTTAAATGCTGACCTGAAATACGGGTATAGAACTGTTCCTAATGGGCCCTTTGCTTCAGTGCCTTAAGGGAAAAAAAAGTCATTGATCCAGATGTGATTAGTTCTGTATGTTTTTCCCCCAACAGATAACAAAATAATGAACAATCAAGACGCCATAGAGAAAGCTGTCAGTAGAGGCCAGTGTTTATATAAGATCTCAAGCTACACCAGCTACCCGATGCATGACTTCTACAGGTAACAGGTTCTTTCCCATCACCTACAGTAAGGCTTTCTAATAAACCCCCTTTCTTTTCCAGCAAGGCCCTTAGAACAGTTGCTGAGTGTCAGTGAAGACACAAACGTGTGCTCGCCCTCAGCTGCAACAGAAGAGGATCTAACAAGTTCCCATCTTCTGGAATTGACTTTGGGCTTGAGGAAAACAGATTGTTTCTGTGAACCTGAGCCCAAGGGGTTGCACAGCACGACTGTGTTTGTGACACAAGTAACAAAAAGCGTGCTGTGAAACCCAAGTTTGTGTAAAATTCTCAAACTTTACAGTCCTATGCACCCTCTTTCCTTCAGTGCATTTCAGGCCCTCCAGCCTCCTGGAGCACTTCCCTTTTGGTTCCTGCCTAACGTGCTGCTTTTCCCTCCAGATGTCACACTTGCAACACCACAGACCGTAACGCCATCTGTGTGAACTGCATCAAGAAGTGCCATCAAGGACACGACGTAGAATTCATTAGACATGATAGGTACGTTGCCAGCCAGGGCGTGGGGCTGCTCCCAGAGCAGGAGGGAATGGCCACTAAGAGCTGTCTCTCTGTGTTTTAGGTTTTTCTGTGACTGTGGTGCTGGAACACTGTCCAATCCCTGTACGCTCGCCGGAGAGCCTACACACGATACAGATACACTATATGACTCTGCTCCACCTATAGAATCTAATACATTGCAGCACAACTGAATTCTTTTTCAGAAAGAAAGTCCTGCCATTCTAATATCATAACTATTAAAACTTTTTTTTTGGAGGAAGTTACACTTGCCCATTTCTGCAGAAAGAGACTGTATTAAAGCGGATGTGTGAGGTGTTGACACTATGGAGCTCAACCTACCAAAAAAGAAAGTGGCAATATGTTGACTCAGGATAACAGAACTGGGCGTTTTAGCATTACTGTGTAAACAAAGACTTTGAAGGGACAGAAGTGAAGAAAAATAAGCTGCAATTTTGTACAGATACCAACTTCTGAGAGCTGGTGTTTTTACAAGTAGCATTGAAACGCAGTCCAATTTGCAGTAGTACTATTCTGTAGACAAGCAGCATTCTTTGTTGCTGCCTTTATGGACATGGGTACCAATTGCTTTTGTAACATGGTAAAAATGTGAGCTAGCACTTCTGCATTTCTTTTGATTTTTTAACATTTATTCAGATTGAGAAATATGATTTTAATGCTTTAATCTCATGTAGTTTGTTTCTAATTTCAAGCAAAAAACCTTATTGTACTTGAATGTGTCCTGTTTTGTTAGCACACCTAGACTTGCTGTAACTGTACTCATGTCCCAGTATGTACGTTCTTTCTATGAAAGAGAAAACACTAATCTTAAATTATATCCAGCAATTTTTCTGGTGTCCTCTGAAGTTAGAATAATCTCCTCCCCTGCCCCAGCAATAGTCTGTACTCAAACCACCCTAACAAAAGAAAGAAAGCGAGTGTTTTAATGAGACTTCCTAGACTATAATGCACTATAAAACAAAGTACCCATGTAACTAAGTTTTGTGAAAGAAATTTTACTATGTTTTAAAGTACACAGTAGAAAGTCTCCTCAAAACAGTCTTGTACTTTACTCTGTTCATAGTTTTTTTTGAACAGTCTGGACATTACTTACATAACCTGCTGGAAATCACAGCAATTTCCTGCTCTAATGAAGCTGAGACAAGTATATATACAGCCCTATACAGTTTCATAGCTTTTTTCCATTTATGTGTATTGGTGACAGTGGGTAATCAACAGCCTGAAAGTGTATGCATGTACCATAACATCTAGACTTAATATATTGTGGAGTACTCAATAACCATTATGTAGAGGGTAGGTATGAGTTAAAGGGTTTAATTTCCTAGGAAAGACAATGGAAAAATGGTCATTTTTAAAAAATAAAGTTTATTAGATCATAATGTTGTCCGCTCCCACGTTTTTGAGAAACCCGTGCAAGTTCCTAAAGCCGGTTGATCATCTCCATGAGTTTCCGAACTGCATTTGCATCACTGGTTGCTCCATCCACCACCTGGCACAGGTACCTGGGGGAAATAACCACCTGTATTGACATGGACACTGAGGGCCAGAGCTTAAGGTTCCCATTCCTGCAACAGCTTTAGGAGATATGGATGCAGGGCCTGATGTAAAGGCTGCCAGCAGCACCCTGCCCAGTACCTCTTTGTGCAAGTTCAGACTGGCAGTGACCCAAGGCTTAAAGTACTGCTCATCATATCTGCCCTCCCACCACCATACCTCCTTCCCTCACAAAAGTAGCTATGACTGAGCAAAAGCCACTGCCCAAATATTAAAATGGGTTCCTATAAGCAATTTGCAACTTAAATACAGAAACCCAGGGCCTTACCTAAATATTCTCAGCGACATGGTTGTTTTTTCAAACTCCTTGGCTTTTTTGTGCCCCTGCTGAATGACTTCCTCTGGAATATCTGCAAGTCTTGCTGCATTGAAACCGTAGCTCTTTGGGCAGGCTCCTTCAATGAACTTGTACAGGAACGTAATTCTTTCCTGGCTTGGATCTTCACTCTCATTTTCGACCATGCATGCCTGGGAAGAGCAAGTCACAAGTCAGAGTTTGCAATATTGCCCTGCAGCCTAAGAAATGCAGGGGATATCGTGTCCTGTTCTCTAAACACCAGTTTCTCGGGGCAGAAGAGCACAGAAAAGTAGGAGAGATTCCAGCGGAAAATCCCATCCACGTGACACACGTACCATGTGGCCCAGGCGCACGGCCCCACAGTGGGAATAGTCCTCCACCAGGGAGTGGTAGTGAGTGGAGAAGAGCGTCCGGCAGCGGATCCTCTCCGCCAGCTCCTTCACCACCGCGCTCGCTATGGCTGTTCCGTCAAAAGTGGCCGTGCCTCTGCCTGGGGACACAACGGGACAGCTTTGTCACACTCAGGAACACAAAGGGCACGGTCAAGTCAGTCCACAGTTCACATGCTGCCGGAGAGACAGACACCCTGCAGATAAATGCAGCAATGCATTTGTAGTGTTTTTTCCTCTCCCCGCTGTGTGCAAGACAAACAGCAGTGAGGGGTGAGAGCCATCTCTGGGAAGTGACCTGAGAATTGGCCCCGTAACAATCACCCTCCTCTGCACTCCAGAAAAAAAAAAAGTTTCTGCTCTCCTGAGGTTTACTGCAAGTAATTATGCAAAGGAAAAGCAGGAAACCACAGCTGGAAATAGGGTAATAATGACTGCGGGTGGGAGGTGGTGATGAGTTCCCAGGGCACCCAAGATGTGTTAATGTTAGAGAGGCTGAGACACCAGTTAAACACCAGCAGCATTATGATGAAACTGGCCCTGTGTACTTGGTTGCCTTTCAGACAAAAAAACCTTGCAGCCAGTCTTTCATCCCTCACATTTAGCTTCCATCTATTACAAAACAGTCTTATTACCCAGTTCATCCACGAGAACAAGGGAATGCTCTGTTGCGTGCTGCAGAATGCTGGAAGTCTCGCTCAATTCAACAAAGAAGGTACTTTCACCTTTAAAGGAAATGACAAAAAGAAAAAAAAAGCCATGAAGTAGTCAAATATCTGAGAACCACAACTAAAACCTCATTTAATCTGCACTAGAATCTTGGTTAAGCTAAAGTGAAACTCAATAGCAAACTGAAGATCAACAAAAAACATGACACTTTTTTTCCAGTGTGAAAACAGCAGCTTCCCATTCACCAGAAAAAACAAGTTTTGGTTCCTTAGAGTACAAGTACAGACACAAGCACAATTAATTAAGTTTTCAGGCCAACACACCTGCTTAACTTTTAATAGCACCAGTCAAAAGTAACAGCTGGACAAGAAAAGGGGCACAAAAACTACAAGATGGGGAGAACTTTTGTCCCATTCGTGTTCTAAATGCACAGGACAGGCCAAAGGTGTGGCTTTCCAGTAAAAAAACAAGCAAAAAAAATCAGAGTGAATGGAATTACTGGTTTGGTTGTGATGTCACAAGGGAACGATTTGGCTAATAAAGGCTTTACTTGTCCTCGAATGAAGTATGGCAAAAGCAATATTCTGCTGCTAAGGCTCGAGCATCTCATGGGAATTTCAGCAACCCAGATAATACAGGGCCTGAAATTTACACCTGAAATTTGTTTTAGCAGATTATGAGCAGAAGTACACAGTTATTCAAACCCCTCCACATGATAAAGCCACACTTAAAAAGTCAGGATTTACTTGTTCTTTATGGGGACTATTACAAGTAATCACAAGTAGCAACAAATTAATGCAATTTATTCCATTAAAGGCAAGCATTTATTTCCTGTACTCATGCTGCATGAGAACTGCTTTGCTCTACCATAAGTTTTCCAATATGAATTATTAAGCAGTGTCCACCTGATTTTCTGCATTTATTTAAAGAAATTACCAGGATTTAATATGTTTTTAACAATATTTAAGAATAACCGTTTATTCTCTTCAGAAAATAAAGCCCTAAAATTATATTACTTAAAAAATTAACCTCATAAAAGTCCCACTGATATCCATTACAAAGTGACTGCCGTGGAACTTTTGCTGTGCTTTCCTAACTACACAGTGTGCATCACAAATGCATCAAGAACAGATTTCAAAGCTGTTTCTGTGCAGTGTTCACCCTCACAATGTGAAATGTCAAATGTATAGTTTTCAGTTAACTGAAAAAAAATTGAAAATGCTACATTTTGCTAGACCATCTCTCATGAAGGAAGGGCCCTTTTCATTTCTACCATAAGCACTGAAGTATTCTTCCACACTTTTGATTCCTTCTTGTACTGAAATTAAACAAAATAGAGACAAGCTAGGCAAAGAAAGCCTTAATAATATTCTCTAGCTGCGAAGAAAAGCATTGATTTTGGGAAGTGTAAATATTTTTTTTTTAATTAAGAACTCTGAATGATTCATTTCCAAATTCCTTCTGTGCAACAAGTTCAGTGGGCTTAACTCCTTTCATATTCACTGACCCACATTTTTCAGCAGACAGATCACAGAAAATCTGTGCCCTTCTTAAACGAGCAGTGATACTACTCCTACCACAACAATCATTTTATTTTTCTAGCCCAGTGGCACTTTGCCCATCACCACTGGCAGACTTTACCATTCCACTTGTCATGTCATCCTCCACTTCTGTCTTCCTCTCCACTGAAGGAACAGAATACTCCAAGAGCTGTCAACTACTGCTTCCAAGGAGGACATCTGCCTCTCTTCCTCATCAGAAGAAATCAGATTTCAAACATTCTGATTGATTCTGATTGAAACAAGGGGCTTCTATAATCCTTGCAAGGAGGCACAAAAACAACTCCTGTGCAACCGCTTTCCCAACATCACTGTCCTATTTCAGAACACTAAGAAAAAGGGAGAGTAGAATATAATCAATTCTACAAAAAGATACTCCTCAGATTTGCAGCCAGCTGGGAGTTAGGCTTTTAATATTAAAATTCATTAGGAAGTGATCCCGTGAGTCTGTCAAAAATTGAACGGGAACACACATGAAAAATATAAAGCCTAAGTGCAATCCTGTCTCCACTCTGAACAAGACTGCCCAGCTCTCCCTGCAAAACACTGTCCCCTTTCCAATTGCTCCTCAAAGCAGAAAGTTGTGCCAAGAGCCCTCTGTGCAGTGCCAGACACTCACCGGCCATGATCCTGTCGGAGGCGCCGAGCCGTGTGAACACGCGGTCGATGGGTGTGAGCCTGCAGGCTTCCGCGGGCACGTAGCAGCCCAGCTGGGCCATGACCACCAGGAGACCAGCCTGCACAGCAAACAGGGACATTCACATTTGCACTGCTGCTTGCAGCTTCACTTCCACACACACAGTGAGGCCACGAAGCTGTGTTTCCCCTAAAACGGACTGGAGTACATAAAGCTTCCCGCTGCTTTAACAGCTCCAGGCTACAGCAGCATCAACTCTGGCACAACTGAACTACTCTGAAAGCCTTCAAAATAAAAATTATCACAGCAAGCAGTGTTCATAGAGCAACCTCCCTGCTGATCTCTAGTTTTGTCTTGTTCAACCTGCAGAAGCATCTTTTGCCAGCTGATGCCAAGTCCTGGGTAAGTAACTTGAAAAAGATAAACAGTACTCAATCACTTTTTCCTCTCCAAGGACAAATGAAACATCCCTCGCTAAAGCAGAAAATCTGTCTGAACATGGGATTTTCTACCAGCCTGTGCAATTGCTGCATACCCTGCAGACCACTTCTGGGACCTCCTGTGACACCCATGACAGCCAGGCCCTGTAGTTCCTTTACCCAAACCCCAGAGGTACCCTGGAACATGTGACAATCACCTGTCTCATGAGCGTAGATTTGCCACCCATGTTCGGGCCAGTTACCAACACACAGGAGGCCTCACTGCTGCTGCCGTCATCCTTGCTGCCAATTACGATGTCATTGGGAATAAAATCATCTCCAAAGAAAGTTTTTGTGATGCACGGATGGCGGGAATTTCTAAGTTCCAGGAAGGGAGGAGCATTATCCATAGGCAGCAGGATTACAGGTCGGCACAGGGGTCCATCACCACCTTGACTGTAGTGAGCAAGGGACATCAAGACATCTAGAAAATCAAGAGAAGTTCTGGTCACTCACACTTTCAAATTTCTTCATACACTGGAATTAATTTACTCATTGAACAGCAATTTTGTAGAAACAATTTTCTATTTTATTCCATTTTCCTCGTAAGGGAAACACCCAAGAAGTACTCCAGAACAAGTAAAAGGTGTGAATATTTACAGTGTCTTTCCTCATTCCTTCCAGATTTCTACAGATGTCATGCTCCCCTACAGTTATTTTAGTTTAAAAGTCTTTAAAATCCACACCATTTCATTTCAAAAGTACATGTATAAAATACTATTTTCTTGCATTTTTTTTCTATTTAGAACAAATAAGGTGGAAATCAGTTTCTGTGACAGTGAACTACTTTGTCAAGGATCCTAATTCTGCTTGAAACTGTTGGTCCAGCAGAAAACAGCAGCACAAGACCCCTCAGCTGAGCCCTGAGGTTCTAAAAGCTGATCACCTACACAATGAGACTGTTTATGATTTTAGAGGCTTTATGTACACACATTACAGCTGAGCCTGGACATTGAATTCCTCTCTGCTGGGAACCAATTCAGCACTTGCCCTAGGCTGTGGTGTAGCTGATGAGACTGCTTCCCAGCTCTCCCAGCAAATCCATTCCCAGCCAACACTCCCTGCCTGCCCTCCCTTTTCTGCTCTAGTGGCATTCAGAGAGTGCTTTCATTTTTCCCTGGAACAAAGACATCCCAGAGTGCTTCATCTTAGCAGAAAATCCACAGGACAGAAGTATGCCAGTCCTAAGAAGGGAATACAAGAGATTGTTCTATCCCAGAAATTTAAGGAAGATTTGGGTAAGCCTTAGTAGACTACCTTCTTCAAAGCTTGACACTGAGCACTTTTATTTTTAAAGGATACCCAGAAAGCTTCCTGCTCAGATGGAAAGCAGCTTACCAGCAGGTTAAATTTGTCTACCTTCATTTAATAAGAAGCTACTAATCCACACACAAGGCTAGGGAAGCAGTGGGGCCCACCAAGCTACACTGAACTTGGCTGCATATCTACAACCACGCAACAGAAATGAAGAAAGAGTTTACAAACATCACAAGGCCCGCAACTGTCCTGCTATTTAATGACAGAGAATCACTGTTAATTATCAAAGCCATTGCCACAAACAAGAGCTTTCAAACGACAAGTTAAGAGCTGGCAACGAGCTTCCATGCCACAGGGCTAATTTCACTGTGTCAGAAGGAGGCAAAGCTCTTACCCAGCACAGCAATGCACTCCACAGCTGTCTGCCAGTCCTTGCTGTTCTTGTCGAAGTTGTAGAAGAGGCGCCTCATGCAGTCCTTGAGGGCGGCATCGCGGCGCTCCTCGGCGTTCACCATCGCAGCCAGCATCTTCTCGATCTCCTTGGTCCAGTAGCGCTTGTAGCCCTTCCTGCTCGACTTCAGCTCGTATTCCTCGGGCAGGTTACGAGACACGGCACTTTCTGGGATTTCCATCTGGTACCGGTTCTTGCCTGTCCCCCAGTACTGCACGGATTTGAACCCAAGCAGCTTGCGTTGCTTATCCAGGTACTTCTGAAGATCTTCCTCGACAGCTTTGATATCCTGGAGTGCTCCATCATAATCGGGGTCAAAACCTGCCTTTGGGGTAATCACTCCTGTCTTCCGAGCCTGGTTGTGATCAAAGGCAGTGTCCCACCTTGTGAGCTCTGCACTCAGGTCTGGGAAGCGGCCGTCAGGATTTTTGGCTTTGCGGGTGACCAGCTGCTTCAGGACTCTGGATTTGAAGTCACTGGCAACCTCCTCCATGACATCGACAATCTCATTCATTACTTTGAATCCCTCCAGGGCAGACAGAAAGTCAGCGATTTTTTTTTTGCTGTATTTGAGTTCTTCATAGAAGACGGCCCTGCTGTCAGGATGGTTCTGACTTTTGAGTGGTGACCCAATGCTGTGAATTTTGCTGAGCAGCCTTTCAAGGTCAGGCAGTTTCTTGAGGCACTCACTGACTTCAGACATTTTATCTGGCACTGCCAGGAGGTCCTCGACAGCATCCAAACGATCATTGATGGATTTAGGATTACAAAGTGGAGCGCAGAGCCACTGTTTCAGGAGTCGTTTCCCAAACGGTGTACAACAAGAATCAATCCTTTCCAACAAAGTACCTTCTATGGTTCCGTTGGTTCCATTCTGCAGGACTTCCAAGTTCATCAGGGTGACTCCATCCAGCACCATCCGCTGGCCGGTTCTGGCAAACAAACTACCTGAACTCACCGTTTTTGCAGTAGCAATATCCACAGGGACATACTCCTCAAAGTTTGCCTGTGATAACAGCTCCTGATCGATCAGACATTTTTTGAGATAGAAGACACATCCCCCAAGAGCTGACAAAGCTAATTCACTGTTTTCACCAGGGGTTAATCCCAGGGAGTCACTCTCTGAAGTCAGAGATTTGATTACAGAGGGCAGAGAACATCCGTTTTCAGAATTCTGCTTCTCCTTGAAATATCCTTCCTCAAGAAGGACTTTTAGTGTTTTAGATGCATTCCAGAACTGGGAGCCCGAGGTCAGCCCTTCCTGAATGCAAGAAACAAGGGAGCCCTTCAGTATCTTCTGTGTGTCCACAGACAGATTCCCCTTCTCAAACAGCACCTGCACAGGGGTGTAATGAGCTACCATAGTCCTAAACCTGGAGCAGTGGCGGTCGTCTGGGAACTGGCCAATGTGGAACTTCCCCATGGAGGTGTCGACGAAGCAGACCCCGTACACGCGCGTCCCGGCCGAGTCTTCCTTCTCCTTCACGCACAGCAGGAACTTGCTGTGGTTCTCGGAGGGATCGCAGTCCATGACACTGTAGGTCTGGGTTCCCTTGGTGATGATCCTGCAGATCTCCCGGCGCACCACCTTGTCAAACCTGCTGGAGTGCCGCGCTGACTTGCAGCGCGCTTCCATCATTTCAGGCGTTTCCGTCTGCTCCACGCGCGCCACCTTGTAGCCCTTCTGCACCAGGACATCAGAGAATCGGCCAAACGCGGTTTCTGGGAAACCTGAGTGGGCCCAGGTGCCCTTCATAAAGATCAGGCCCAACTCATTCACGCCAGTGACTGCATCCATGTGATACAACTCGTAGAACTTTCCAACCTTGTAGCAAATCACAGCATCAAAGTTTTGGCTTTTGAGCTGCCACCACCTTCGCACGCCAGGGGTGCACTTGTTGAGATAATCCTCAGGCACATACAGAGTACAGGGGTCGTAATCAGGGTCACCCTGACGCCTCCTGTGCGCATCTTTCCTCTTCCCTTCTTGCAGCCAGTCAAGCTTTTCGTGTTCCCACACTGAGAAGGCACCATTGCTTCCACCGCAAGCATTTGCTTGAGATTCAAAACTTTCAGGCGCTGCAAACGATGTCAGCTTAGACTTGGCTTCTGAAGAGACTGTTGCTGCTCTTTTGGGAGTTTCAGAACATTCACTTCCCAAGCTACTCCTTTTAGCAGGCTTTTTCACCTCTCCTCTCTTTCGTTTAGATGGGACTTTTACAGGGCTCTCTGCAATGCTCTCTGTCTCTGTGTCAGAAGACTCATTTTCATCCACCCCACTACTGGCTTCCTCACTGCTTGCTGCTTCTTTCCCATCAGGCTTGAACTCCACATCAGAGCCATCGTGGTCACTGTCAGAATCCAACACTCTCCTTCTCTTGGCTTTTACAGCTCTTTCCCTGCTCATCACTCGCTTATTGCTTTTCACATCCTCCTCACTATTGTAGTCTTCACTGTTGCCTGATGCGTTTTCACTCATCTCCTGGAAAAATAAATTATTTTGTCTGTAGATAATTCTGGCTACAAAGATACTGCTGCATAAAGAAGTGCAAAAATGTACAATAACGTAGTACCTATGATGTTTCAAGCAAGAGAAAGCAGAGCCACAGCCAATTCCACCTACCTTAAGAGAAATCAGGTTTTTTCTGGATAACTAACTACTACTGGCCAATGGAATAATTACTCTTATTTATGTTCTTTAGAGACTCATTACTGTGCATACGTGATGCTGAGGAACAAAGCATTTAAACTACACAAAAAAGAATATGGCACATGTAGGAAAAAGAAAAGCAACTCCATTATTTGCCTTTTCAGCCTCAAACTTTAATGGAAAACCAGCAGTGGAGTGAGTACAAAGTGTCACTGCACATAAGAATGCCTGGAGAAGCACCTGTCCCTCAGGACACTGTCAACAGTGCAGAGTAAATGAGGAGCTAAGGGAAACCACCATCCCACTGACAGTTTCCTCATACCATTCCTCTCCAAAGAAATATCTTCCAAGACTATGTGCTTTTATGGTGCTACTGAAATAATAGCTAAATCAACACAACATGAATACAATACAATAAAATACTACTTTTTAGCTACTCCACCAAAACTGGTGTTTACAGTTCAAGAGCTGGCATTTTAGTGCTACTCCACAAGATGAGGGTGGGCTCCAAAAATTCAATTTAATGCCTTAGATGAATAGTTAAAAATTTTATACATTAAGACACACTAAAACTTCAGATCAAATTTAGGACAACTTGGACTATGAATAACAGATAGAGAAGATAAAACCATGCACCAGAAAAAAGCATTTCTGAGTGAAAAAGTAGGTCACCATGGAGTGATGAGTGAAGAGAGTCAGAGAAGTTAAATAGATTCACAGGTCAGTCCTTACCATACAAAACACCAAAGAGACTTGTCTTTCCAACTAGAAAAGATGAGAGACCAGCATATGACCTGACAACACAGAAGCAGTACAAAAAAAAAGACATGGATACATATGTGTGCAAGATGAACGACGAGATAAGCTGTGATTACAGTTACCAGAGAATTGCAGGATACTCCATGCTTAGTTCAAAGTCACAGCTTCTAAGTTCTAGCAATATTTCTGTGAATTACAGCAATTAAGAAACATTTTACCTCCATTTCTTCCTCTTCCTCCTCTGTGTCTGAAGGTTCATTGCATACTGCCAGTTCAAGCCTCTTGGTTTTATCTTTGCTCATGGCATCGTCTGCCAGCACCATGGCTCTTTTAATTTCAGGCTTTGTGCTGTAAAACATACCTCCCTTCATTGTCTCACCATCTGATGAACCTGTAAAAACCACAGATTTGTTAGGAACTGATGAACAGTGTTCACAGTCCACTTTTAAATGCATTCAGGCAACAAACATTCATATTCAGATAACTAAACTTCTGTGCTGCTACCACTCATTCCCACCACATCTTAAATACAGCAACTTATCACTTCTTCAGGCTGATAAGCTACCCCGGGAATGTGTACACACTCACAAATGAAATGCCTACCTACATGAACACTTGAAGAATTGCTTCTATTTCTGTAACTCATTAGCACATGTGAGCACTCCTAAGCTGAGCTCTGAATACCCTCACACTGACTGTAGTTAGTACTGAATTTAACGCTTCACACTGGCAGCACAGCACAGTCCTGACTGAGACCACAGGGCTGTTTCAGCAATGACAGATAAGTTAACCAGTTATCTTCACTTTCTAGACACAAGCCACCTATGGCACAGACCTCAAAGCTCTGCTGGCCTCCGAACTGCTGCTCTGAGTGCAGCCAGGCACCCAGCCCAGCCCATTAGCCAGATTAGCTGGTGGCCAATCACGCTGGCCACTCAGCCTTACACTGCAGGGCAGTGAACAAAGCCTGCTATTAATAACTGCGCCATTCCCTCATCCTCCTGCACAGCCCCCGAGCACCACAGCTCCTCCTGCCACCACCTGCACAGGACACAAACCCAAAGCCAACCAATCTACAGACTGATTTCAGGTCATTTTTCCCACTCTTGTGAATCCCATCATCCACCACTACTGACAGAAGCTTCAGCTCTAAACCAGTGGCAGACAAAGGCAGCAGACTTGGAGGAGGCCAAAGACCCCAGAAACAACTCAAACAAAATTCTTATTCACAATCAACTCCGAGTTTGCAGTAGCAAAGCAGGGAGTTACAAGTAACTGCTTCTACAGTACAAAGGCAACAATCCAGACCTTCCTTATGGTTCTCCAACTGCAATGAGGCAGTCTAAAAATATTTTGCATTAATATTAAATGCGACTGAACAATGTCAGGAGAAAAATCTTCTCATGTAATTGAGCTGCACACTCAACTGTGCAACACCTGCATATTCATTTAACCAACTGCTATGCACCTCCACCTTCTCCATGCCCACCTGTTACAGGTGCTGTGCTGTCTGCATTTACTCAGGTACAAAAAAATGACACAAACCCAAGAAACGTCTCCATTTTCTTACCCAAAGAATCTAACACTCTCCCTTTGTATATAAAGATGCTTTTGTTTGAATTGAAAGCAAGCCAGGTATTTTAAATGATTTTATTCTGTTCTGCATTCAACACTTTTCCTGTGATAGATGTCTATCTGTGCTTAAACGTCTTTTTCACAATTTTCTTTTGGTAAACAGATTAATTCGCCTTACCTGTATTTGCTTTTGAATGCAACTGCAAGCTCTTAAAATACTTTCAATGTTTTCAAATACTTTTAGGAAAGACATATATAACCATGGACCAATTTACTTGCAAAAAATTATACTAACACTCATAGCAATAATATTACCTTTTTAATTTAAAACTATGGCTGAAGTGCAGTACACTGAAGTATAGAGGAGACAAAAACATGGCTACATGATCACAAATGGAACTCTGACTTGTAAAAAGGGATAAAATGTTTCAATTCCGTTTTTTTCAGTGACACAAGCAAATCTTATGGGGCATCAGAAATACTGTATTACATAGGAACTATCTGACCAACAAGACAGCTTACAGCCAATGATTTCGTTTTCAGCAACAGTAAAATTATGAAAAGAGAAAAACAGATTATGATTATTAAAAAGGTGAGATTATGCAAAATGTTAACTCTTGATTACATTTGATTATCACTAGTTAGCCATGTCATTTCTTCAGTATCACGAACTTCAACTCTGATCTGTAACTACAAGCACTGTCCTCAAAAACACTCAAGTTATATATTTTATTTACAAAACTGCTGCACTGCTAAGAAGAAACACTGCAGCACAATTAGTTTTATTTACCCAATATCCTGGGCCTAGCCTTTTACTTCTGGACATACTGTAGTTCTCAAATAGCTGCTTAAAAATTGGGTTTGACACTCCTAACATTTTAAGGATTTCAGGGATAAAAGTGGAAATATTGGATTTGTCCTTTACATAATTTTTATACTGATGGGAGAAATAAAGGAAATATCTCTAAAACATTAGCAAGTTTTAAGTTTGCTTAATTAGTTGTTCTAATCTAAAAAACAAAAGAGCTTAGTGTTTTATATTTCAAGAACTGTATAAACACAACTGTACCTGTAACCCTCAAAACTTGTCACTTACAAAGCACAAAACATGCTCAATTCTACTCTTGGTTTTGCTGGTCTTTCTCGATGGAGAATAATATAACCTATATTCCGAGCCTGTAATTCCAAAAGAAGTGGCATATTTCAGTTTCAAACAGTTTTGTTTCTATCTCTTACCTTTATATGGCTTCAGGTATTTAACACTGACCCAACCCCTGGTAGGGCTGTCATCAAAGAACTGCACGTGGATTCGAGTGGATTTTCCTTTTCCTCTGACTATTGTTCTTTCAGTGGGGTGATTGTATATGAGACACGGCCACCAGGGATAACCTTCCATCTTGGCCCACACCAAGTCCCCGGGAGAATACTCACAGGAGACACTGCAGAGACAACGAATGTGTCATTAGAGGAATACAAACATTTGGAACAGCTCTCTTCATAAATGTTACTGCACACTGGTGCTGAGCATTTTGCCCTCTTATGGTCTTTGGAAGCCTCCCATGGGGTGTAACCTGGATTACACCGTTCTTCCATACTACCACCACCACTTCTCAAACTTTTTTGATTTACTCCTCCAAGCTCTGCCAGATCCCCACAGAGACAGAGCTTTATCACAGAATGGTTTGGGTTCAAAGGAACCCTAAAGATCACCTAGTCCCCATCCCTTGCCATGCTCAGGGACACCTTCCACTAGACCAGGCTGCTCAAAGCCCCATCCAACCTGGCCTTGAACACTTTTAAGGGTGGGGCATCCACAGCTTCTCTAGGCAACCTATGGCAGTGTCACACCAACATCACAGTGAAGAATTTCTTCCTAATATCTAATTAGACCCACTCTCTTTCAGTTTGAAGCCATTCCCCCTTGTCTTGTCATTACATGCTCTTTTCCTGTAGAAACCAATTTTCAACCAGGTACCTAAGGAAAAGAATAAGACTTAAAAAACCCTCAGGCTACAAAAAATGAACAAATAAAAAACTCTACTTGCACTGCAAATCACGTGATGAAGCTTTTACTTGCTCTCTCCTCCTTCCCACAGATTTCACCCCAGCCACACTCCCACAGAGGATGGCTGGGACACTCCTGCAGGCTGTGGCCCAACAACCAGTGACACTCAGTTTGCTGACATGTGGGACACTTGCTATCATGGTGTTCAGCACAAAAGAGACATGGAGCTCCTGGAGAGGGTCCAGCAGAGGGCAACAAAGATGATTATGGGAATGTCTTTTCTCTTAAGAGGAAAGGCTGAGGGAGCTGGGCCTGCTAAGCCTCGAGAAGAGACGACTGAGAGGTGACTGCATCAATATGTATAAATATCTAAATGAGGGGTTACCAAGAAGATGGAGCCAGGCTTTCCTTGGTGGTACCAAGTATTCGGTCAGGAGACAAAGGGCAGAAAGTCCCATAAAACCACAAGGAAGAACTTTTTAACTGTGTGCGTGACTGGAGCCGACTGTCCAGAGAGGCGGAGTCTCCATCACTAGAGATATTCAAAGCTGTCTGAATACAATCCTGTGCCATGTGCTCTGGGATGACCCTGCTCGAACAGGGAGGTTGGGCCAGATGCTCCACTGTCCCTTCCAGCCTAACCCACTGTGTCATTCTGATACAGCACGGAAAGCAAATTTAAAACACGAGTGCAACACTACCTCCAAACAGCAAACCCCACCGCACGCCCCCGCCCCCGAAGGTGTCCCGTTGTCCCGCCCGCCGGGAGCACAGGCCGCTGCGGGCCAGCCCCGCGGGCCCGGCCGGGCATCACATCCAGGGAATGGCGGGGACCGGGGCAGCGGCGGGGGGACGACGACACGGACACCCCGCGGGTCCCGCTGCGACCTCCGGCGCCTGCAGCTCCGTCCCGCCTGCCCTTCCCGCCCTCCCCTCCCGCGGGCCCCGCTCCGCGGCCTCCCCCGTCCGTCCCCGCCGGTACCTGGGGGCCTTGGCGGCCGCGCCGCCCCCCGCGCCCTTCTCCCCGCGCCGCGCCGCCGCTCGGCCCGCCCCGCCCGGGGGGCTGCCGGCGGCCTGCAGGCCATTCCGCTCCTCCGAGGCGCGGCGGGGCTCGGCGCGGGGCTCGGCACCGGCCGGCGACGGCGGCGGCGGGGCGGCCTTAGAGAAGAAGCGAAGGAGAGTGCTCTGCCGAGACATGGCCGCGGCGGGGAGCGCGGGCCGCCCTGCGCGCCAAACCCGCGCCTGGCCCCGCCCCGGGCCGGCCCCGCCTCAGCCTTGGCGGGAAACGCTGAGGGACGGGCCCGGACCGGCCCAGCCCGTCTGTCCCCGCGGGCCCGATTGGCGCAAAACGCGGAGCTGCAAACGACTTCACAAAGAAAGGATGTTCTGTGATGTGTGATCTTCGTATGCTTCCTCCCAGCCTAATCAGCGGGAAAGGAGATTTTAGAAACAGCAGCTAACGAGCGATCCCTGAGTGACGTCCAGGTGTTAGTATGACAAATTACTCGGTGGAGTTACCTCGCTAAGGTTTAGGGCTCTGTGTAATCTCCGACCTCGGGGGAGGTTAACAAAGCCTGGGGAGAAGGATGCACTGCTGACAGTGGACACAAAGAATGCAGAATTTATGGGCCACAAGGACATTTGGCAGGACCCCAAAGATAAGGAAGAAACTAATAAAGACAACTCAGCAACTGTGCTGAACCAGCTCCAATTGGGTAAAAGGTAATTCTGGCACGGGGAGATGGTGACCACCATCTCACCAACTCATGGACCCAAGAAAGCCACTGACCCAAAAGAAGAGAAAGACTGAGTATGGGACTAATTAGCAGGAGAAGCAAGAGAATCATTAATAAGCAGAAGACAGAATACTAATCAGTAACAGAACCACCTAACATTTAGTCAATTAATATTAATGCTTTTGTTTACTAAAATGTATAAATTATTGACAGGCTTTGGTAGTCATCGTGCTGGTATTGTGGCTTTGCCCCCCAGCTCCCCTTTCTGTGCAAAACTGAATAACTCAAATACCTCAACTCTGTATGGGTTGGTCTCTCGCATACCAAGTCAAGGCACCCATTTGGGGACAACAGCTACTCCAAACCCTGTTGTGTGTCTGCCATGGAGCCACAGTGCTTGTTATGGTTAATGGTGGAGCCCCCTCACAAAAACATCCTCAGGAAGGAGAAATTGTGGCACTGGCATCGGACAACTTCCTTCCTGCCCTGCAGCACTGCAGTGGGAAGAGGAGAATCTCGTAAGTGGCTGAAGGAGAAGCTTGTACAGCTGCCAGCCCCACTTCTCTGCTGGTTTCACTGACAGATGCACAACAAAGCTAAGAAGTGGTGGCTAAAACAGGATCTCTTCCTACAGTTTGGGGTTTTTTTTTCATATTAATTGGTGAGGCTATGTCCTTTAAAAGCAATTTTCTGATGCATTATAAGACATGGTGCAAGTCTTGGGGCTATCCTGTGTAGGGCCAAGAGCTGGGCTATGATGATCCTTGTGGGTCTCTTCCAGCTCGGAGTATTCTGTGGTTCTGTGACTCTGTAAGACAATTGCATTTCATTGTTTTTGACTTGTATGCTTGAGATACAAGAGCATTGACCAAAAAAAAAAAATTGCCGTCACCAGAAGCCAGTTAGCACAGCTTTTCCTTTCACTAACATTTCTACTTAACATTTCAAGCCGAAGCCTCCCCTTCTGCACAACTGACGGAGAAAAAGCCACAGGTGCACTCCCACTGCCAGGAAAAACGTGGAACTGCAAGTTAGGGCTTTAACCACAAGAGGTCCTGCAAATCCAGCTGATACGGAAGGATTTTGAAAGCCTGTTCCTTCCAAAAGAATTATTTCCTTTTAGCATCAAAACATAACTTCCATTTAGGTGGTCATCTATTGCATTCAGAAACAATCAGAGTTGTTGCTGCTCCTATCAAAAACACTCACCAGGACCGGTACTGCACAAGTGTCTGGGTAGCCCATTTTCGTCAAATTTTTGCTGTAAATAGGCAACACAATTTAAATTTTTCTGGAAAATTACAGCGATCATCCATCTGGCAGGTAGAAGCAGGGAGATGGGATGAGGCAGGAAGGGGAAAAATTTGGGTGAATGCTGAAAGCAGGCCCATTTTTAAAGATAAAGACTATTTTGAACAAACTCCTGATAGATTCTTCCTGGATATGACTCTTGTCTGTTCATATGAGGAATGGAGATGAAAACATGGAAAACAGGAAAACATGGAGGGTCATCTGAATTTGGTGGCCTCCTGATCCAAGATGGTATGAGTGGCACGGAAGTCATTTTATTGTTGGGGTCGAGTTTGGTAGCTCTGGAGTTTCTTCAGGCTGGGAGGAACATGGGTCAGTCCTGGTGGCTCTGCTAGAAGAGGGACAGGTTACTGATTTGGCAACACTGTGAATGTCTCAAGAAGAGACTGTGATCCTTACACTTTACAGACCACGTGGTCCAGAAACTTGGGTGAGGGGCCTGGCAACTTTTTAATTTGTCCCATTCCATGATACCAGTTCTCCAGGTTCAATTCTCCAGGTCTAGGGTGTCCTCGTGTGTGTGTCTGGGCATGCCTCTGTTTATAGTGGCAGCCAAATGCCACACTGGAAGCATACCTAAGTCTGTAATTTAGAAAGTCTGGATCCAACATCAGACACCCTTGCTAAGATGGTATCCACAAAAAATGTAGAAATTTAAATTTGCAATATTGGGTTGTTGTATAACCCCTTTTGTCTGGGATCAGGCTGGGGGAAACATACCACAACAGCATTTATTAGGTATCTTTTGTTATGCTGTTATTAATAGCAAGGGACTTATTACATACTGCATTCATTTATTCCCTCATGTGGTTCATGAACATCTGCACTGACGAGTGGAGCAGGAGTTGGGAGACCAATCCCAGCTGGTTCCTTAAAAGCAGAGGTGTGTGTTGATGTGTCAGGATGTTCAGGAAGTCCCTCCAGATCATTTTTCTTCATCACTTATATGTGTGTGTGTGTTTTATATAATCATACCCATAGATGGATAGATAGACAGATAATCTTGTAGTTTTCCATATAGCAGCCTTCATGGATGTAGCCTGTATTGTACAACCCATGGCTGATGCCAGTGGATTTGGACAAATTTGGCAGAGTGTCTGTGCTCAGTTTATCAGTTCTTGTGGATTCAGCAGGACTGTTAAGTCTCTGGAGCTTATCAGTTCTTGGCAGACACTCGGATGCTATTGCTTGGCACACACGTCCTCTCTCTTCATCCTGCTTGTTCCTGGTGCCAATTTCTCCATCCACACTAATGCCTGGTAGAGCCATTCACATTAACTCAAGCTGAGAGGGTTTTTAGGACAGGGTCTCCATCTTCTCCCTAGTAAAATGCATAATTCTACTTCTTCTTCTGCCAATCTCAACAGAGTAGGTTCTAGAATAATTGGAACATGAAAGCCTGAAGTTGTTTGATAGGAGGCTGCAAAAGGTGTTGTTACTGAATTTTTAGCTCCCGAGGTGGTTCTGAAAATTTTCCATTCTAGAAACAGTGAAAGTGGCAAGGATTTGTCTTTTTTCAAGGTAATACCTCAATTTTTTTGAAGCTGAAACAACTTGGTCTATGCCTAGCTTTTCTAGATTCTACAGTGACCCTCTGCTATATATAGGCTTTCATCCAGAGTTTAGAGTAATTAATTTCTATGTTGTTAGTTGCTGGAATAAGGAAAAGGCTAACAAGGTAATTTTGAGGTATTTCTGGAAAAAATTGAAGTCATGTATATCAAGAAGGATACTTAATAACTACAACAGAAAAGCAAAGTGCTCTTGAGGCCAGGTGCCTGATTGTTTATCTTCTGTACTGTTTGCTATCTCTCAATATTCTTTGGAAGATACATTTAACAGGAAGGAAAAATCATTCCTCAGGAGAGGGATCTTGCTCTTGGAGTTGCCAGGTACAGTCAAGAGCAAATTGGTGAGGCTCAGGGAGCACCAGGAGCAAGGCTGCTCCTGGCAGAGGCAGAGCCTTTGCTGACCCAGCTGATGCAGCATCTGAATCACAGAATGGCCTGGGCTGGAAGGGACAGCATTCAATTTTTCATCCATCAGAATCCCCAGGTCCTTCATGGCAGGGCTTCTCTCAACCCCTTCATCCCCCAGGCTGTATTGGTACTGGGGTTTGCCCTGACCTCTGTGCAGCACTTGGTCTTGTTGAGCTTCATGTGATTCTTATGGGCCTCAAGCCTGTCCAGATCCCCATGGATGTCACCCTGTCCCTCAGGCACATCAGCTGCACCACTTGGCTTAGTGTCCTCTACAAACGTGCTGCACTTGGTGTCACTGTCTATGTCATTGATGAAGGTATTAAATGCCACTGGTCCCAGTCTGAGGGGCACCACTCATTCCTGGTTTCCACTTGGACATTGAGCTGTGTGGGCAGTGCAGGGTGCTGGTCCCCACAGCAGCCCCAGACAAGCTGAGGGCGTGGATCAGATCCAGGGTCAATCCAGGAGGAAGAGCTGCAGGCAGGCACAGCTGCAGGGAGCATCACTCAGGCAGGGGCTGGGCCCTCAAGGAAAAAAAAAATTGTTGATATCAAACTTTTGAAAGATTGTCAGACAAAATTTGCTAAGAGAGTGTTATCTGTGAGAATTAATGTCAAGAGCAGTCTAGGAAATTTCACTTTGGTGTGTGTTTGAAGCACCAGCTATGTGCACTAACCTTCTCTGTGTCTCTGCTGAGCTGAGTGACAAATTTGCTTCCAGAGCTAACAGAAAGCTCTTAAAGTGTGAAAAAAGCCCCCAAAGGCCTACCTATTATAGGTAGAATTTTCTCGTTTTGAACAAAACTGTTAGGATTTTATCATCCCAATATTTTGCAGTTGTCCCACTGGAAAAAAATGTAACGATTTTCACTTTCCTCCTTTATTATAAACACATTTTCTCAAAAATTTTTAATATCTTTTATTTTCATTTTTGGCACAAGAAATTACTGTGGACAAAGATCACAGGATTTAACTCGTTTTATAGGGCTGCTGCAAACACCCAGTAACTATTAAAAAATACAAAAGTGAAATAACTCTGGCATGCAAATAGCTTCTGGGAAGTGGGAAGAGGAGTCCATTTGATTAATGAGTGTCCTTTCTCTGAGGCTGATTTTGGTGTCCAGAGAGCTGAGGTGATCAGAGGTAACCCAAGTGCTTTGCAGGCCTTAGCTCAGTGGCAGAGGCTGCCAGACCCATCTTAGACTGTGAGGTGGAACAATTCACAGCAGCAGTTCCATCGTGCTGACATAGGCAGGCCTGAAGGCAATGTTGGCCTTCCTTGAAGTTGCCCCAAAGGAGAACTTAAGCATGAAGTGAACAAATAAGGCAACCAGTGAAAATGTTAAGTTTTGGAAAACACAACCATGACAAAATGTTTATGAGTACTGAGGTCATTCTGACCTAAATATCATCAATCTGCTAGGCTGGTAAAAATCACATATTCTAATACACTCTTGTTGTATAGGCCTGGAAAAATGTAGGGTGTTTTAAAAGTGTATTTAAAGGGCACTTTTCCACCAGCACTAAGTTTACCACTTCTCAGCATCCAGCATACATAAATCAGAGACTGTTCATGCAGTAACTCGTTTTCCTGTAATTGGGCTGAGAAGCCACCTTTATTTTAGTAGCAGAAGATGATTAATTTCCTCTTTGCTTGCTTTTTTGCATGTCTGCAGACAGGCAGATTCCTTGTACTAGTTTTAGAAGAGCTTGTATAGCAGTGAGAAACGAAGCAAGAACTGCATGTTTATTTAGGGTCCCATTAATGTCAGTGTATGACTAAAACCTTTTAACTGTTGGTTTTTTTACGTGACAAAGCAGCAAAAAGAAGAGATGGAACTGTAAGATTTCTGAATAAATGATATTTTAGGATGCTTTGCTTATATTGTGCCTTCTCTTAGGTGCAGATCTGAAGTGAGATGAGAGCTGCTGGAACAGCATGCAGCTGAACTACCAGAAACAGGAGTTCAAAAATCGAGAAGAGTCTAAACATAACCTGTGAAATTAATTCCCAGCCAGAACTGCAGACAGACTGCATCTCCAATTCGGATGTTTTTCGTGTGATATGGTATAGATCTGTGCATAATAATAGAATGTCTTAAAAAAAAATAAACCAGAAAGGAAAAAAAAAAAAAAGGCAGGAATCAAAATAAAAATGGGCCAGGGCTGAAGATGATCAAACTCTTCTCCATGATTCCATCCTGCTCCCACAGAACAGGAACATTCATCTGCTGATTTTGTTGGGTTCAAGATGCTCCTGCTATTTGAAAGTGTAGTAGCCACCCACAGTTATCCTGTTTCCTGCCTTCTGTTTTATTGTGCTTCTATTGATAGTATGAACACTTGTGAATTTTTCACTGATACAGTTTGATAATTTCATTTTGCAAAGAAAAAGTAACTAGCAAATCCAGAGGAAAAAACAATTGCAATCAAACAGTCTGACCTGTATAGCACCGGGCATTGAATTTCCCTGAGTCAATCCCTGTTTAAATCAGATGATTTCTTGTGGAAAACAAAGAGTTTTGATTTAAATGCTTGCAAAGACTGATAATGGCAATGGTCTGTTAATAAAGTATCATGAGATATTTGCAGTTCTCAGGGCAGTGGACATAAATTTGAGCTGGAGGGACAGTGTTAAGCAAGTTCCAAGCTTTTTGCCAGCACTGAATCAGTAAATTGGTGTTGCAAAAAGAAATTATTTGGGTTTTGCATTCCTAATGTCCTTTTGCTTCAGAGTTGTCACCTGTCAGCATTGGTGATGCATGAGAGAGGCAACTGGGGGGCAGCCTGGTGATGAAGAACCAGAATGGTCACATTAAATACTTCAGTCCTGCATCCCTGCCAGATACTGCTTGGAGAGCGAAAGGAAGATTGGTTCCCACTAATTAAAATGTGGCAAAAAAACAAGAGGCTTCTTTATTTCTTTTTTAAATCTATAACTTTGTTCCTTATGTGGAGCTGATCTATTGCCAAGTGACTTTGGCACTAAATCCGGGGAAATGTCTTCCAAAAGTTGTTTTCCTGATGTGGGTGCAGGCTGGGACAAGTGTGAGGTGACGTGGGGAGAGGTTTGGTTATCACATGATGCTCTGAGTTTCACACTGGAGGAGTGTTGTGCCCAGTGAGCCCTGTCCACACGAGATCCATCCTCTGGCTCAGACCTCAGGTGATAACTGGTTTTCCTAGCAAGAGAGACAGTGTAACTATGAGCCTTTTCTGAATGAGCATGCTTTTAGAAGGACATGGTAACCAGTCATCCTACTGTAAATGAATAGCTCATTAGAACTACTACTCTGAGCCCTTTTTTTGCAGACTTCTTTGTGCAGATGTGCTGAGAGGTCTCTTTCCTGAAGTTTCTGTTTTGTTAGCAGCTCTGTATTTATGTAACTTTATTTTTAAACATGCATGCACTGGGCTTGTGACAGTCGAGAGCTCACTGATTGAAAGGAGTCTAGAAATTTTCCCCATAGTGGCCAGGTTAGTCCTTGTAAAGCAGCACAGAGGGCAGAAGGGCAGAGGTATTCACAACATGATTTCAAATGCTTGATAGGAGTTTGTTTTCATGAAATTCACTGCCAGTGTGATTGTAGGTGCACTAGGGAGCTGGTTCAATACTCGTTTCTCTGCCCTGGCAGTTCACTCTGTGAGATGCCTCAGTTTTATAACACTGCTATGTTAATGCAGCTTGGTTTTCACTATCACATTATCTTTCAGCAGATGGGCTTGGGAGCCACATAGCACAAATCTTCCAGGGAGACAGGGCTTAAGATCTCTTGAGGTGGCACTAATGACTTCTCCTTAAAACAAGTTGTGCTTGGCCCAAGGTAGAGCAGGGATCCTTCCCTGGTGTGTGTGGTAGAATATAAACCAGGGAAGGTGAGAGCTCACCATGGAATCACCAGGGCTTTCATCCTGCTCATCCCCATGATGTAAATTTGTTCTCCTTCCTTCTGTGTGTCACTTCACTTGCTCCTGTCCATGCCATTCTTGCCACCCCTTGCAAGGACACGATGCTCTCTGTGGTTATCTCCTTTTTTTGCTGCATACACCCTATGTACAAGGTCTCACACTATTTAATTTGTCCTGTAACTCTTACTTTTCTCTACAGGCTTCTCCAGTCCCTGCCAAGAGCTCCACTTGGGGCTGTTTTTCTTTTCTTTCTCATTGAGAAGGAAGCCATGCAGAGTGCTAATATTATGTTCTCCTCCAAGCTGCTGTTCACAGACATGAGGACAATGTTATGCTGTAAGGTGTTGATCTGTAGGTGGTTATCAATCTGTCCTCATTCCCCTCCTACTTTTCACAAAGTTTTGACCATCATAACTGAACAATAACAGCAGCAAACCCTGCAGTTAAATACCACCACATTTGAATATAAAATCCAGTTAATTATTTTTTAATACTGCTTTAATATTTGGAAAAGCATCAAAGCAACAAATACTAAAGCTGGTACTTCTAGTGAGTCCCTAATAATTATTATTGAAAACAGTTGCTAGCATAATTGTTTTGGTACATAGTAAGTTATATTACTACCTGCAATCAGTTTCATCATCTGCTACTTTAGTGGAAAATAGAAAATAAAAATGCATGAGGCGTACCTGGATGGCAGTTGTTTCATGATATGGCAATTAAGCAGGCTAAGGAAGCAGTGAGGCAAAGAGTGACACAAGGATCATTTGCCTACAGTACAGAATTGTTAGATCTATTTGTGCAGGTGGCATCCACACCTTGGAGAGGCAGATAATTTAAAACTGAATTCATTTCAGGTAAGGACAAGTTAGGGACAGTGCCAAATACACTAATCCTTCCCATAAGTCAGATCTAAAAATTATTTTCTTTCTCAAGCAAGTTTCTATTTTAATTTAAAAACCCTAAGATTGATTTATATTTAAAATAAGGTGATATAAAAAGGTGTCCTCCTCCACCCCTTCCTTTAACTGCCTGCTAAAGCAAACAATCCAGTCATGATCCAGTGACAATCGTATTACCATGGAACTCTGCAGTCCTGCACTGACAGTTGCAGCCCTGGTGATCTGCACTGAGCAAAAACATTATTTGAAGCTTCATTTTTAGGATGACTGCAGTATTTTCTGGTCTGTTTTCCTGTGGAGAATTTGGAAGACACGTGTAAGGCTTTTTGCCAGGACGGAGCAGGTAGCCTGCTATGTGAAACCTTGAGAAGGACGTGCAGCCAGTCCACACATGCTCACCTTGAGGGTGACATTCAGGCAGCCCCTTGGTGTCATCCAGACCCCACACAGGCTGCTCTCTCCCTCAGATACTGGATGACCCTGCTGGCACTCTTCCTCATCCAAGGAATAGTCCCCATAGTTCCTATGGGCTTCCTACATTGCTCTGCAGAACTGACTCCAACTAACCCTTATGGCAGAACATTGCTGGGTGTTAAAAAATGATGGGCACCACTTCTGTTCATTGTATGTATAACACAGGTACCAAAAATACACAAAGTATATAGCTCTGAAAAAATTGCAGGGTTTTAGATATTTTTGCTGAATTGTAGTGGGATAATTATCTCTCTGTGAACAGAACTGCTGTAGCCATGAACGATAAGTATCTTGTTTATAACCTGTGAACTGTGATTTTCATCAGAAATGGGAGTTCATGTGTCTATGCCAGACAGCAAATATCAGTATTTATCCTTTTCACAAATTTGACAGAGTGGCTGGGAGGTTGCACTGCTTGCATGGCAAGTCTGCTGCTGTCAGTGCTGCCTGAACTTCAGAAGTTAAAGCTTATAGTTGTGACATTCATCCATGCATAATTTAAGGTATAATCTCTATCACTAAATTTGACTTTTCCACGGGGTTATCAGGAAACAAGGCCTCATTTTACTCACTTCCTTTTCATTACTATTTTTTTAGCTTCACATTGGATGGTCTTCTGTTTGACACATTCTTTTATTCCTAGTTTCAGGAAGGCAACTTCAGCCAGAAGACTCCTACGTCACTGCTTGACTTGTCTGTTACCACGTGCCTTGAACATCCTGTGTTCATAGTAATAATACAGTGCAGATTTTGTATTAATAGCAGCACACCTAAATAATTTTCACTTGTCTTGGAGCATCTGTCTCCTCCTATCTCCTCCTACATTCTTCCTTAAATCTTAACACAGGGTCTCAGAGAAAATCCTGCTTCACGCTTAAATGAGCTCATTGAATTGGTACTTTTTAATGCATATATTTTTACATGTCTTTTTTCTGCGAATGGAAAATGCATTTCATTAGTTTGAAGCATTTTGTGTTGGAAAAATGACTAAATAGACACAGTAAAATCTGATCATTTTCTGGGTGAAGTTTCTGTTCATTTTCTTTTTCTCTGCCCTCAGGTGGTGGCTTACTTACCTCATAGCCAATTACAGCTGGGCAGCACTTGCAACGGAGATTTGTAATTTTAGAAGAAACTCTTTGGTAACAGATGGCCTCATATTTTTTTTTTTGTAAGGACTGCTGAAGCCCTTTAGTATCTAATTTAAGTAAAATCTGTGAGCTGACAGCAGACTTATGCTACATTGCCAACTCTGGGCATTAAAAAATAACAAGCTTTTAAAATATAATGAACTTTTAAATTTCGATCCAAGGCAATGAGTGGTCTAATTTTCAGATATTTCCCTGGAAGAATGAAAGTCAAGAACCTGCCTTCCTTTCAAATAAATTCTTATGTAATCCTGGGGATTTTAACCCCAGGGTTTCACAGAAGGTGTCATCTGTTGTGAATTTAATGGAAAAAAACCCTGAGACTTGCAACTGTGCAGCTGGCAGTGCACAACAGGACAGTCCTGCATCCTTCTGAATCCTGCATCTACTTGCATGGGTATGGGTTAGTGTCTCTACACACAGACACGAGGTGTTGAATTCAGAAAGTTCTCTTTCCCAAAAGGAGATCGACTTTCCAGGAGTGGACGAAGAGGAATCTGTTTCCATTGACTCTCCACCGAGCTGTGAAAAGTACCTGCAGGCAGGGAGAACCTGAGCTGTGCATCTTCTGATGGGCCTGCCTGGAGGGCTGGGAAGGGCACAGGAGCTCAGTGCTCACAGCCACCCACCAGCTGGATGGTTGTTTCCTTCTGCTCCTGCTTCAGATGGAGGTGATCAGCTCCACTGCCAGTTACACCCACCGCGGTCAGACAGGAGCTCAAATCACAGATGTTCACTGATGGAGCTGAGATCAGAGAAACAGCACTTCCACAGCAGCACTCTGCTGCAGAGGGACCAAGCAGTGGCCTCCTGCACGAACACTACTGTCACTCCAGGTGCCTGCAAAACAGGTCTAAATTTACTGCTTGATTTCAAGCAGGTCTGCACAAAGTAAGTGCCAATTTTCATTCAGCCATTTCCCACATCACTTCTAAATGCAGCCCCCAGTCCTCAGTCTCTTGCTTCCGCCTGATTGATTGAGAGCAGCTCAGCTTTGTGTAGGACAGGGATGTGACATCAGGTCACGCTGATGTCACACCACACTGAGATGGGGCACATGCAGAAGCACAGACCTGCCCCAGCATCCTTCCTTCATGGTTGTGTGGGTGGAAGAATGTGGTTAATGCTTATGGTGTTGGTGCACTGCAGTGCAGCATCAGGATACCAAACCAGTTCCTTTTGGGGCTGCTGGTGCATTTTTCTCCACTTTAAGGATTTTGTGGCAATGGTCAATGCTATTGTCAGAAAAAACAACAACTCCTTTCCAAGCATTTTGCCATACAAAGAAGTGGTGAGACAAAAAGATCAAACATAATAAACCCAAAACAATAAATGGAAGTACAATAAATGGAAAAAACCTCTAAACACACACAAAATGAGACATGAAGCATCAGGACGTAAGAGAGAAAAAGAAAAGTAGTTGAAAAAAGATAAATCAGTGGGAGTAGGAAGGAAAGGAGTCTTAAGGCATGATTCTGGAGGCATACCCCATCTCTCCTTAAGGTACCTCGGTGCCTCAAAAGGAGCTACAAGGCTCCAGCTGCACCTGAATCTCTTTTAAACGGAGTGTCTGTGTCTTCCTGCCAGCCCTGCTGCCTGAAATGAGGCACGTCTTTGTGACTAACTCCAGAGAATCATAAAGCTATTTCTGAGTGAGCAAAAATCTGTCGGTGTTATCTTTGGTCGGTTTGTTTTTATTTAAAAGGACTGCTTCTTTTCTCTCATAGCCAAGCCAGGAACCCAGCAGGGACCAGCAACACCATCCAGGATGCTGCAGTAGAGGGAGCCACACCATCACCATCCCTAACTGATCATGTAAGTACAGTATCTTTCAGTAATATTTTTTCTTTCTTTTTATTTTTTTTCAGTGTCCAAGAGCTGGGCTTCTAAAGACATTTAAGAATTAAAAACTAGGAAAAATATTGAGGTCCTTTACACGATATTATAAATGGTACTTTCTCATATTCCTATATAACACATTTAGACTACTGGTTAGCCTGATTGCTCAATATTCCCCCTCTCTCAGAGCTTTGTTGCAAAAAAAAAAAAAAAAAAAAAAAAAAAAGAACTCAAACCAAAATAGTAATATTGCACATTTTTGTAATCTTTTTTAGGAAAAATCCAAGTTTACATAGTACTGTAAAGAAGTTTGC
The DNA here is from genome assembly GCF_052056855.1 of Sturnus vulgaris. Classification (NCBI taxonomy): domain Eukaryota; kingdom Metazoa; phylum Chordata; class Aves; order Passeriformes; family Sturnidae; genus Sturnus; species Sturnus vulgaris. The sequence continues at coordinate 16,209,523 of NC_142245.1, forward strand.
AGGGAGAGCATCCCTCCTGTGGTATTTTCAAATCCTGCCAGTAAGCCCAGCCATTAGTGGGTTCTTCTAAATGTTTTTCAGTTTTTCTACGCTGAAATTGTCATTTTTCCCCTGCTTACACGTTTTGACACCCTTTACTTTTTGTCCCCTCTTTCCCTAGTCTTTTTGCTCTTGGTAAAAGGTAAGCCAGTTAATATCTGTACTGTTCAATATATTCCCAAATTGTTGTGTGATAAACAAGAGCTCTCCTACCAAGGCTAAAAATGTTTTTAAATGAATTTTATTAAGTTAAAAAGTTAGATGACTGTTCATTTTGAGTTGTAGTGCAAGGTAACAGGAAAAAATGAAGCTAAGAGAAATTCTGCCTGACTGAGAAATTCTATTCCCTGGATTGACTAAGTGGCACATTAATGATGCATATGCATTATTAAATCCTGGAGAATACATCACTAGAATGTAAATTTCCCTTAGGCATGTGGTTAGATCACTAAGTACCTGCATTTGTCTTCTGAAAGAGTGATTCATACGTAGTTGATTGTGATTCCATACCACACTTACACCCTGTGCAAATCTCTCTTTCTGATTGACCTTTTAATTTGAGTATCAATGGTAACCTCTTGTTACTTGGATTTCTAAGATGTTGTAAGTAAAAATTTTCAACGTTTAGATGTAGTATGAGGTATATTCAGAGGTGACACTCCAGGGGTTTTCAGATTTAAGGACAGGAAAACACTAATGGCACAAACCAAATCTGCTTTTAAGAGGATTGGCATCTAAAAATGAGTTACTGCAAATCCATAAAATGATAGAGTGGTTTGGGTTGGAAGGGACTTAAAGATCACCCAGTTCCAGTTGGGCAGGGACACCTTCCACCAGTGTGCTCAGAGCCCCATCCAACCTGGCCCTGAGCACTTCCAGGGATGGGACATCCACAACTTCCCTGGACAACCTCTGCCAATGCCTCACCACCCTCACAGTAAAGAATTTCTCCTATATCTAATCCAAACCTACTCTCTTTCAGATTGAAACCTTTTCCTGTCATTCCATGCCCTTGTGAAAAGTCCCTCTCCAGCTCTCCTGCCCTGTAGGTACTGCAGGGTGCTCTAAGGTCTCCCCTGAGCTTCTCCAGGCTGAACAAGCCCAGCTCTCAGTCTGTGTCCACAGGAGAGGGGCTCCAGCCCTATGAGCATCAAATCACCAACTCACTTCAGCTTTGTAGCATGGATCAACACGAGCAAGATACCAGTGAGTGTGAGAGGAGTGGTTTGAGGTCTGACTTTCCACAATTTGGAGAGGAAAAGGTGTGAATTACTTTCAAACTAGACTTCTCTGTGCATGAATTACAGCATTGTACTTTGATATTCAGTCAGAACACATGATATTGTAGTAGCCAGAATTTTGTTTGTGATTACAAATGGGGAGATCTGTATATAAGGTTTGCTGAAATTTCTCATATGAAAAATTCATTCACTTTTGGATCAATTGGAATTATTTGTAAATCCAGACCAGAATTTGGCCAGTAAGCTTTATCAACAAATACAGAAACATCGTAAAATTTTAAAAAGTTTTTTTTAATATAATGTATTTTAATGAGGTGTGTCATTTTTTCATTTTAAAATAATGCTTAGCCTTGAAGTTAACTATTTAAGATGACATGAAAATTTATTAAAATCTAAAAAAAAAAAATTATATTTGGTTTTAAAAACAATTTAGTTTGACCCAAAGTCATTGTTACTTTCTCTTTCACTCAGGGTGAAATCCCAGCCTTTTCTTTTGATTAGACTTTAAATAATCACCCCTTAAACCCCATATATTTGTTCCACTTCTTTATTTAAATAAAGAATATTTAAATATTGCTTCTTTAGGTCTCATTTTAGAAAATCTCTGAGCTGCCAATATACAAATGAAGCTCTATTACTCACCTTCTGCTTGCAGGTGCATCATGTGCATGGGGGAACCTGGACTAGTTCTTGCACAGTGGAATTGAGAAATAAAAGTATACTACTTCAAGGTGCTTGTAATTCTGAAACCAAATGACAAGTGGGCTTAGTTCTCATGTGGTAACTTCGTGTGTTGATGGCTTACAAGGACAAGGAGGATTTTGTGAATTACAGTAAAGATTGTTAGTAGACACTATATGCTTGGGTTTTCAAAGCACCTTTGACAAGACTCCTCATGAAAAGGTATTAAAAAAACTTGGTTTCCATGGGTTTGAGGAGACGTGCTTTTATGGTTTGAAGTCTGAATTATGAGAAGAAGCATAAAGAAGCAAAAAGGAAAGGCAGAACTCTTATTTTCAGGGCAGAGGAGGGTCAAAAGTAGTTCTCAGAAACTGGATGTGAGGCAGGCTTTATTCAACATCTTCATCCTTAACCTAGGGAGTCTGGTGGAATGGATATCCCCAAGTTTATGGAGATTAGCAGTCAAACAAGGCACTGATGGTGAAGGTCAAAAAAGTGGCAGATGATGAAGGTCAAAAAGGTGGCAGATATGCTTTGGTGCAGATAAAAGTACATTTTGTATATCTGAGTCACTTACATAAAATTGAGCTCCAAACAGGCAGTTAGAGCCCTTGGGAAAAACCTCCTGCAACCACCATGGACAGGTCACTGAAATCCTTGGCTCAGAACACAGCAACAGCCAGAGAAACAACAAAACACCATCAGAAAAGGTCCTGGAAACAGAGCAGATGGCACCTTGGTGCCTTCACAAAGGAGCAGGGCAAACCCACAGCTTGTGCTGAGTGCTGGCAGATCTGGTCCCAGCATCTCTACGTGTGCAGGGAGACACCGGGCACAGCAATGAGATTTCCAAAGGATGGAGCCACTGCCTTGGGTGGAAAGACCAAAATGGGGCTGTGTGGTGTGGAGAGGAGAAGGAGGAGTGGGATGTAGCTGAGGTTTACAAAGTCACTCTAGGCTGGGCAGAGAGCTGTTACTCAGCAATGTGCAATGTAGAGGATGAGGGACACTGATTGAAACTAACAGGGGATGGGTTTAAAAGAAATGAAAGATGTACTGCTCTCCATAGCAAGGTCTGGACTCAAAAGTAAAACTTTCAGGATGAGATAAGAACAGTTGAATAATTGAAAATAAAGTAAAATATAATAAAAATAGCAAATAATAATGATTTTTAAAATGGAAGAAAAAAAGAAACAAACAAATGCTGCACAGTAAAATTGCTTACTGACTGATGCCACATCCCATTCCTGAAGTTAGATCATTCCCTCTACTGTGTAACTCCCCTAGTTTATATTCTGGGCATGATGCTTGGTGTGGACTATCTCTTTGGCCAGTCTGGGTCTCCTATTCCAGCTATGCCCCCTCATAGGTTTTGTCTTTTCCATACCTCTTCCCTGGCAGAGCATGAAAAAAAGGAAAAAAAAATTAGAAGAAAAAAAATTCGTCCTTGACTTAGGATAAACATGACTTAGCAAAAACCAAAATATCACTGTGTTATCATCCTTATTCTCCTTCTGAATCCAGAACAGAGCCCTGTACCAGTCATTGAGAAGAAAACTCTATCCAAACTGAAACCAGGACAACCCCCAGTCCAACAGTTGTGAGTACTGAGGGAATGTGCTGCCCAAAGTGCCCCAGCTCAGGTACTTTCTTCTCAGGGTCTCTCCTCTTGCCCCTGCTGGAGACACAGCACTTGGTCTGGATGGTCCCAGCAATTGGACCCAGCCAGGATGTTCTTCTGTTCTTGTATTCCACATTTTCAGTCAAGTCTGGGCTGGCCAATCCCTACAGCACTAAAAGTAGCTCAATAGAGATGTCACCCCAGTGCTGGGTGGGATCAGTACCAGACTAAGGGATTTGAAAAGTAAGGAGAATAGTAGTTGCTCATCTTCACAGGTTTCCTGGGCACAGTCTAAAGTTTTCTCATGTTACCTTTATTTTATAGAGGTGAGAACACGCTTTTTACTTGCGTGTGAAAGTCATGAAATGACAGTGAGTAGTCACTTCTCAGAAGTCTCTTCTCACAGACAGTGACAGCCCCTTCTGTGGAGCTTTTTAAAATACAGAATAAACTGTGAATTAGCAAAGACACACTTCTCTCTGAGTCACTAGCCCAGTCCAAATGACATCTCAGAGCTGTGTTGTGCTGGAAAGGCTCGTAACTGTGGAAGCCAATTTGAAAAGTACTGGTTCTTAATAAATAACAAGGAGTAACTCCAGCAGAAAGGAACTGGGCTGGCACAAGACTCCTTCCCTCTTGGTGTAAAAGCCAACCCACAATGTCAAATGCTTTGCCTGCCTATGGGGTGGTGATACTGCCTGTAGGAGAGAAAAGCAAGCATGCATTGAGGGCACAATAATATGGAGTACTCAGCTACAGTCTTTATGTAAGACATTCAAAACTAATCCACAAGCCCGCAAAAAAGGACAAAAACCTCTAGGGTTTATAATGAGAAATACATGTTAAAGGCTTAGGGATCAAATATGCCTCATTTTCCACCATAAAGATTTTTTGTGAGATTTCTGGAATATGAAGTCAGATGCTGCTGCCAAATCTGCAGCCACAGGGGGCTCTCAAGTCATGAAAAACAGCTCTTTGGATTTGGATTTTTAGGATTACTGTGCTGAGGACAAGCTTGATGCTAAGCACCCTCCCACATTTCAACTGGCTCTTGAGAGAACACTCAGCAGTTGTTTTTCCCACTGAAACAGGTATCCTGAGAGCATCACTTCCATCAGAGGATGGAAGACTTCATGCTCAAGTGGTCTCTCAGCGTCTCCCCCCAGCACCTCTACTCACATTCCTCTGTGCAGGGTGAACTGAGAGATTTCATGGTTTATTGTGGCAAAATTTTGAGATCCATACTCAGGCAGAAAAAAGAAACAGAATTGCTTTGCAGAATTGTGCTGCATCTCAGAGAGGAAATTTTTATCTGGCGAAAGTAGTGTTTCTTATAGCTTTAAAGGTCAAAAAAAGCCTCTGTAAACCTGAGTTGCACGTGGAGACTCACTACCAACATGTGCTGCACAGATCACTGCCAAAGACTCCTGTGGAAGCCTGGAACCTTTTGACCCCCTGGAGCAGGTCTTGGTTATAAACACAGCACTGCATCATGTGGTCTCTTCATCTTCCACGTGGCCTTGAAGCTTGCACTGCTGTACATCTCTCCTCTGTGGTGACCAGTGACAGAACCCGAGGTATGAAGTTGGAAAGGGGAGGTCTAGGTTGGATATCAGGAAGAGGGTTTTCACCCAGAGGATGGCTGAGCACGGGAACAGGCTCCCCAGGGCAGTGGTCACAGCACCAAGACAGAGTTCAAGAGAAAGTTCAAGAAGCATTTGGACAAAGCTGTGCAGTGCCAGGAGTTGGACTCAATGATCCTGATGGGTCCCTTCCAACTCAGCATATTCTGTGATTCTGTGCTTCTGTGATCTTTGTTGCTACACTGATACACACTACAGATGGCTTATACATCTGAGCCAGATTCTGCCTCATTTCAATTTTTTTTCCTCTTAACTTTTTCTCCTTCATTTCCTATTCTTCCAAACTGATGCACTTTCACTCCCGTTCTGTTTGGAGCTTTTATGCATCGCATTCTGCTCTTATTACAGTAGTAAAAATCTGGTGGATTTGGCATGACAACAGTGTAGCTGGTCAGAAGTGCTGTCCTGGCAGCTGAGCTGAGTTTTTGGGTTTACTACCACCCCTAGGATGGATCCTTGGGTGGGTGCTCTTGCCCCTGCAGCAGTGCTGCCTTTGGAGCTGCTGGCAGGGTTACACACTCAGTGACTCCCTAAAGTCAGAGAACAAAACTCAAATCTGCATATTCAGCGACGCCTGCAGATCCTGGAGAGGCAGTAACACTGAGAGGGAGGTGGTGAGCAGAGCTCCAAGAGTAACCTCTTACCTAACTGGTATCAGAGCAGCAAATCTGGCTGTAGCCCACGCTGCTGTCTCCATTCTTTCTGCTGCTATTATTTGTCAATTTATTTTTCTTATTTCCTAAAAAAAATAAAGTCTGAGCATCTCTTTATTTCAGCTTCTTTTCCTCAGAAATGTAGCCAGATAAATAGGGCTACTGAGAGAGAAGTAAGGAGAAGTAGAAATGCATTCACATATAGTGATATTTTATAGTTATATTTCTGTTTCTATTTGTATTCCAGATGCTTTACTATGACTCCCTCCTTCAGTTCTATTTCCTTTTAACTCTCTGTTAAGGTTTTCTTTATTTTGCAAGCCAGTAGTATACCAAAGGTTATATGGAGTTCACCATGGGATAGAGACCTCAGTCAGTTAAATGTCGTGGTTTCCTCTAGTAAAGCAGAAATAAGCACATTTTCAGTCCCTTGAGATTACACTGTCAGATCACAAATATTCAAACCAACTACTGTTAGCTGATTAGAAGCTGAGTAATTACAGCAGCTTTGCCCAAAGAGGGCCCTCCCTGCCTAAAAACCCACTTAAAAGCCTTTATTAATTACAAAAATACTTAAATGATTTAACACATGAAAATAGCAACAAGTACCAAAAGACCAGATGATGCTTTTGGTTATATCACATAATTGAGTTTAAAAAGTGGAGACAAGCCAATTCTATAAAGTAGGAGTAAAGCAGGCTGATAACGTTATGCCTCAAAGGGAAGAATGGCTTTCATTAATTCTCCTTTTCTGCAGAGTCCTGGCTTTTTTCTGCTGCTAGCCTTAAGTGCCTAATTATTCAACATGGTTCCCTGACAGATTCAACTTTCCCTTATCCCCTTGTGTACTTCCAGGGCTCTTTACACAGAAAAATAACAGTTTACCAAGCTATGCAACATTCATGAACTTTCAACATTACTTTTCATTACACCCTTTTATTAAATGACATTCCCAATGTGTGGTGGCTGGAATAAAAACAATTCAGAGCCCATAGGTATTGCCAACGAGCCTTCCATGACTCTGTACCCAGGAGCCTTCTGCTCCTGGTCGTACTTGACCAGTGCAAGTAGCAGTGGGAAATAAAAGCCTCATCTTTTTTTTTAAGAGAAGAAGGAAGAGTAGCAGGGTAACTTGTAATGCCTACATTCATTTGCAGGGCACAATGATTTGGTGAGTAGGCAGGGCTGGCCACAATTATCTGTTCCTACCTTTTCACTGCTCTTTGCAGGGATGGTTGTCGCTAGCTTTGCTGGGACCATGGATTCAGGAATAAATATGAAATTAAGTTGCATACAGGAGTTCACACTCCTTGGAGTACATTACAGGCTCTCAAGCATATCACATTGCATCAGTCTCTCTAGAGCTCTTGTTTCAGGCCCTCAGGCAGATGACATTGCATCAATTTCATATTTTAAAGCTTAAAGCTTTCTGTAAGGGCAAGAAACTTGCCATTTCTTTTTCATGAAAATGCAGAATCTGATGTAATTGTATGGCACTGTGAGCTGAAGCCCAAAATAACTGCTTTATACTGCCTTGACCATAAAATTACTGAAGGATTTACAGTATTCCCTAAAAGTTCCTACAGAGGAACAGCTCTACCAGCCCAAGAGCTAACAGGACTGTAAGTCATTTAAACAATGCAGGGACTGAAAAAAACTGTGTAGTGTCTTCTGTGTGCACCCCCCTGTGTCAGCTCAGATGCTCCTAAAGTATTTCAAGGAACCCCAGACTGGCAGCCATGGGATGCTCCCATCTTCACAGGGAATGTTTCTTAGGGATCCTGGATGGCCTTTGTCCTTTCCCACTCTGTGACAGCATTGAGAATAAAAGAAGAGCCATGCCATTCTAGAGAGCCCAAGCCTTCCTTTGCAACATACCTATGGAAACTTGGAATGCCTGGATGGTATTCTGGGCACACCCACCGGTGTGGAGAGTTCAAGCTGTCTGGCATGGTCAGTGAAGCAAGAGATGAAAGGTTTCCAGGAACCCAATATTCACTCTCCTTTGTCTTTGTGTGATGCTGACAAACGAAGTCCCCCCATCAAGGAAGCACTCACCAAAGTGTGGTTTTTAATTGTTTTCTATTTAGAAAGACTCTCTAGTTTTTTCAGATTCCAACCTGCTCTTAATGAGTGCTGACAGCTTGACTTCACCAAAACTGATGTTCAGATTCTTAAACTATTATCTTTATTTTACTCTGCATTGCACAGAGTAATTTCAGTTTAATTATTTCTGGGATGTGGGTTAAAGAAATTGTAAGGGGTAATATGTCAAACACAAGGTAGATTCTTCATCACCTAAAAAAAGAAATATCAATTTTATGGGTGGGAAAAGTAATTTGATTTAATAACTTGCCAAACAGGTCTAATACTCTATTTACTACTATAGAATAAATTTTGAAATATTAATATTCCTCTATAGTAAATATTTTATGCTTGTTTCTATTTTGTTATTTGCTAAGAAGGAATTACTTGTTGAGTCTTCGAACATTTTAGTTGATAATATGGTTCAAACTATGTTTTCTATAAGGGTGCTGCACAACTTGTGCCAAAATAATTTGGAGATAGGGTGGGTAACCAATATACATGTTAGACAAAGCAAATAAATGTAGTTGACACATGAAAATTACTTAGACAGTGAGTTCAAACACATTTTTTAAGGGTTGAATTTTATCTTAACAGGAAATTTTGGAGCAAGTATTTTTAGTTTTCAGGTAGCTTCCACTGGGCAGAAAGAATCCCTTGCTCTTTGGATTTGCTAGGCCTGGCTTGTGTTCCCTGAAGAGAATTTTAATAAGTATCAACACAATAAAGCAGAATTTTCTGGTTAGATACAGTGACATGTATCCTAGGAATAAATCTCACACACAAAAAAAACCCGTGAGCACCAGCAAAGAGAAAATTTGAAAATGCTTTCTGAGAGTTGTTGATATGAATTTCTAGATTGAGAGAATATGTTTACATGCATCTGATACCTCTTAGTCCTTAATTGCATTCGATTAAATCAGTTGTTCAGGAGCTTGCTATTCTTTCTCAGATTCTCAGACAGCTGCTGCATACTTTCTGATAGGTCTGTGCTCATAAGTAATTTATTAGAGTTAGTCTCACGCTTGTCAAAAGTATCAAAACTTATTAAAATATTCTGGTAGATAATTTACAGCAGTAGAAATATTTTCCCTCTCTGAAACCTGTGTGATGGTCATGAATGCCTGCTGTAATTTTGTGACTATTGGTGCTACATTTGCTTGTCTTGCCCAACTGAGTCTTTTTCCATTCTGTAAGTAGACCTGAGATTCAGGAAAGATTTCTTTATTTTTTTTAAAGAAGAATCAGGAGGTTTTGTTGGGTTTTTTTTAAGAAAAATAAATTTCCAGAGGCACTAGGAAAAAAGCTCCCATTTTCTCAAGTAGCAAGGTCTGTTATGAAAACTGAGCAGGGAGTTAGAGCCATGAGTGTGCTCCCTCAGCCTTTGTTTATAATATTTTCAGTGTTAAAGCTGTGACTTCTGCAAGCAGAGCAGGAGAAAATAGATTTTGAAATACAGTATGAGATGGAGCAAAACCTTTTGGCCACAGCACATAAAATAAAAGGATTTTACTCTTTTATGAGACAGCAAAACTACTTAGATCTGCAAATCCTGCACCTTCATCCATCTTTCTGCTCTCAGTGGGATGGTGGATACCCATGTGTGCCATAGGGTGGAGGCGAGACAGGGCTGGACCAAAGAGTTCTGCATCTCCTTAGGATCTGACAGTCACAGACTGTACTTGTTACCCTTCCTCTGAACAGTTTTTGTCTTCCTGCACTAAATGTATGATTTCCAGAGAAATCTGGTTTAACTTTGCCTAAAGACTTTGTTTTCCCATAAACTGTCACGGAGTTAAGCTACGTTTTTCCCCCCAGTTTTGAGTGTATTTTCACGAAGATGATTTCAGGTTTTTTCATCACCTAGTGTTTTAAAGCACCAGTATGGAATTGTTGGTCTAAGAGGGTGATAAGGAGAAAAAATAGGTTTTATAAGACAGACATGGAAAAATAGGTCATCTTTCAGCCAATTAAAAACTGGCCTAAAGTTTTAATGAAATAGTACTTTAGATTTCCTTTGAGAACATAGGATGACTTTAAAAAAGTTGTGGTTTAGTCACTCATGCATTTGAAGAGCATAAAGAAGCTTGAGCCATCCTACACAGTAAAAGGTTCATTTTCCACTACAGGATGATAATTATCCTTTTTCTCCTCTATGTTCACTCATGCTATTATCTGGTAGCCCTTTGCCATGATTCTATCCTCTTTGCTAGATTCTCTTCCTCCTGTATTGAATATTGAAAATAAGCTTAGTCCCTATACATGATTTGCCTTTGCTTCTTAACCTGATAAAAGTATATTAAATGTCTCCAATAAATTAATTTTTATAAAATATTATTTTAGCTTTACATTTTCGAAATTATGTTCACTCTTTTGCTGCTTCATTTCTCTTGCCTTTACTCTCACCCTGGCTCTGAGGTCAGTGTGTTTCCATAGAGTGCCTTGATCTCTCTGCCCACAGATAATGCACCACTGCAATTCAGCAGCTCCAAACGTTTACATTTAGAAATCAGGAACACTCAGGGATACGGAATGGCTTTCAGCAAGAGAAATACCACCGGAAAATGAAGATTTTTGTCTACAAAAGAGATGCAATGCCAGTTTAAATGTCTGATGTGTTCTTGTATCCATTATGTCTCAGCCCTGACCTTACAGACTGGAGTTTGCAGCTAATGGACCTCATGATAGCTTTTGATTTTCCCAGGGTGTCTGGAGGTGGCTATCTCATGGCCCATGCCAGGAAACATCAATCTCTCAGCCTTTGCAAGGCCTAATAGCTCACAGACACCTGACTTCCAGCTGTAGGAATATGATATTTTAAACTGCTGCCTTTCTTGTCCTTTCAGATTCTTACCCCAATCAGTTCAATGTCTGTCCAATTAATCCACAAAACAGAGGATGAAAAATGATTGGTTTTGCTCCTGCTTCTTTTGCAGAATTAAGTCCATTTGTTTGCAAGCTCTGGGCAGTTTAATGAAGTGTTGACACGTTCTTATGACAGTCAAGGAAGTGCAGCACTCCTGTTTGCAGGGTTACTGTCTCCTCATTTCAGACTGGGGACATCAGCATCCTGTAGCAAGGACTTGAAACCATCACAGGCAAAACACAGAATATTTTGAAGCAGACTCTTCAGAGTTTTTGAACAGTGAGAAAAAGGGAATTAATATACTACTGAGATTTTACACATTTTTGGCATATGTGATGAAAAGCAGCAAGGAGTATATAGTCCTGAGGTTTTCTCAGTCCGATTCCAGTATTCCAGCCAGCTTGTTGAGTTTTTATATCTGTGGTGTCACAATGGCTACAATGAAAACATTTTATAAAATATGAGGCATACTTCCAAAAAGAAATAGCTGAATGGGCTAAATTGAGCAGCTTCTCCAGATGCCATACACCAATCCAACCTTGTATAAACTTCTTCACACACAAAGGTACAGATTGCTTTTGAATCAATGCCAGAAAATCTAGACTTTGACAAGTCATAAATTTTTTTACCAAGAATTGGTCAGATAGAAGAACTTATTTATCAGATACAATTTAACCTAATAATTTCAGTTTCCTGCAGTTTGCTTAAATTTTGCTGAAGTGGAACATCGCCTGGCAGGAATTATTTGGATAGCAGGTAACATAGGTTTATATTGTGAAGCAGAAGTTAGTAGGGGATCTCTTTTACTAACCTTTCAAGAAGCTCTCCAAGGATATTTTCTCTGCATGGAACAGCCCATAGGAAGCAGCTTGCTTTTAGCATAACTGTGCTTTGCCAGCAAAGTGTTGTGCTGCAATCACAGCTCTTGGATTACACAAGAGGACAGATTTAAAGCTCCGAGTCACATGAAGAGGGCTACATACCTGCACATGTTTTTCTGGCCACTTGTATTTGTGAACTACAATAACCTTATCCCAAAAGATTGTGTGGGACTCATTCATTGCCAGGCACTTCTCTATTTTTTATGAATTGAAAAATGTTTTTAACTCCTACAAAGACCATCATCAGCAATCACTTGTGGACACTCACACTCTTACCAGAAACTGTTGTACTTGCAAAACCAGAGACAGCACGTGCTCTCCTCCCATTCTGCTGCCAGGAGCAGCTTTTCCTTACCTTCCCACTCTGGTTACCAGACCAAGGCAGAGGCCTGAAAGGTGGAGGACTTAAAATAACCAGGAGAAATAAGATACCCCTAAGCTGGATCTGCTTTACCAGGCCTACCCCCTGAGGAGTCAGAAGTCAGCTAGTTAAACACAGCGAGTGATGTTTTAGAAAGGAAGAAAAATTCTTCCTTAAGCATTATTGCCTCTGGGATGGAGTGATTCATCTTCCCCAAAGCTGTACAGGAGCTCTGCCCTCACAGAACATCCAGGATGCAGAAATCTGACAAGAAGGTGCAATGATTTATTAGAAATCTTTGCAAGGAGCCCTGATCTGTCTCACAGACACTCTCCATTTGCCCCTTGATGGTATTCCCTAGAAGAGAATGTCAAGAGGAGGTCAAGTGTTTTACCACACTGTGTGAGTGACACGTATCAGGCACTAAAAGGCAGGATACAAATACTTGGAGCAGCAGAAGCCTTGCAAGAGTTGCGCACTTTTTCTCTTCTAGGAGACAATGTCACCTCTGACAGTAAATAAAAATCACCTCCTCCTCATCTCCTCCTCCATATCTGCTCTCCTACCCTGAGTTCTCTTCCTTTCTAGCTTTCCTATTGACGAGGATTTTTTTAAACTTTCCTTATAAAACCCAAAGACTGACCTGCCTCAGTGTCTTCACGATGAAACGGAAAGCTATGGTGACAATATTGCACCTTTCAGGAAGCTTGGAGAAATAACTTTGACAGTTAAAATGTGATTGCAGCTTGTTACTTAATTGCCTGATACCTTCTCCACACTCCTTGATCAGGATATTGCTGGCAGACGAGATACAATAGGAGCTTAGAATTGTGTAGTTGGGAAAGACCTGTAAGATCATCGAGTCCAACATGAACTGAGCCAAGCCCATCACTAAACCATGTCCTAAGTGCTGCATAGACTTCCAGGGATGCTGACTCAACCACTTCCATGCATAGTCTGTTCCAATATTTTATAACCCTTTTGGTAAATAAATCTGTCTCAATATCCAATCTAAACCTTCCCTAGCACAACCTGAGGCTGTTTCTTCTCCTCCAGTGACTTGTTACTTGAAAGAAGAGATCAATACTCACCTGGCTTAAACCTCCCTTCAGGAAGTTATAAGGATAAGGTCACCCCAAGCTTCCTCTTCTCCAGGCCAGACATCCCCAGCTCCCTCAGCTGCTCCTCATCAGACTTGTGCCTCAGAGCCTTCCCCAGCTCCACTGCCCTTCTCTGGACATGCTCCAGCACCCCAATGCCTTTCTTGTAGTGAGAGGCCCAGAACTGGACACGGGATTTGAGGTGTGGCCTCACTGATACAGATTTACTACACGGCCCCACTGAGGATGATGTTCAGGGAATGCCCGCTGTGGAGCCTCCTGCTGTTTTAAGGGTATGTGGCCAAAGAGCACTGAGTGAAGCAGGTTGGTTTCTGCCTCGCTTCTCTCCTGCCAACTGCCAAGTGTATTTTTAGCAATATGTTTCCCTGAGCCTGCCAGCTTCATTCTTCCTGAGATCCTTATAAGTGCTGGCTATTCTCTGGGACCATGGCTTGTGCTTTCAGGCTGATTGTGCTTGTCTGCTGGAGCCTGACTACAGGGAAATGCATCCCGCTGCCTCAATGGCAGGTTGACAGTTTTACAAGCACTTCTTGAACCTCATCCAGACAGAGCTCAGCAGTGGGACAGCTCAGACTGCTCCTGCCAGCAAGGAGAATCTGACGTGTTTCTTGCACCCTGGGTCAGATCTCTCCTGGGCATTCATCTCCTGTGCAGTGAAGTCCTGCTGCTTTCCCCAGGGCAGAGGAAGAAAGATATGCACCCTGCACCCGTGTGAGGAGTATCTGCAAGAATGCCAGAACTTCTGTAATTCCTGCTGCCACTGCTGACATGCAGCAGGCTGAGCTGGCAGGGATGGCATTGGAAAGGTAGGAAGGCTACCTTTTTAAAAAGGTTGGAAGGAAAAGGGAGAAAAGACTGAGAGGAAGAAGATAAGAAGGTGAGAGATGTGAAAGTGCTCCATATTCTTCCTCACACTCTGGCCATCTGGAAGTTATGGGATCAGAAAACATCAGCTGAACAAAAGAGTTTGTTCATTACTATTTTTGTTCTGCTAGGCTTTCAGTGCATTTGTGCTACTGCAGCAAAGAGAAAAACACTGAATCCTCTCTAATAACTCGTGGTCTTTATATTTGTGGCTTGTGCTCTCCTTGTCAGGATTCCCATAGCTTTAGTGCTCTGACACTGGCTCCTGGCCTGTGTACAGATATGTGTTAACTGCATTTTCTGTAACATTCATCATGCACTGCTGCCAGCTCTGTTGTTTTTGCCTGCAGTATAGATGTTCCCTGAGAGCTTATCAGGAAAGTACTTACTGCTTTTTCACTGCTCTCTGCTTGCTTGCATCAACCCCCTCCTGTATTACATTCTTCCTTCAGTCTGTTATCACTTGTGCTGGGAAGACTGTTCTGACAATCTGCAAGATTTGGATTTGCTTCTATTTTACAATGTCATGTTTTGCTGGATGACAAATCCTGCAAATCCACGAGCAGGTTACTTGAGGTCAGACCAGAGGAGGGTTTCCAGATGTCCCTTGCCTCAGGATGAAGCTGCCATATTCAAAATGCAGTGGTAAGCAGCACTTGTGCTCTACCTAGAGCCCTTCCAGAATTCTTGTCCATGGCTTACAGAAGCTTATCCTGTCACTGAAAATGTCTCTATCTAGGATCAAATATTCCAACTCTCTATTGAGATCTTGCAACTCCTCCTTCATTGAGCTCGGCCCTATTGAGAGGCAGTGCAACCCTTCCCAGCACTAACCTGCTGCAATGCTGCAGAGCACGGATTGTTGAGAAACTGTGTTCTCTGCTTCCATATGCTACAACCACTGGAGCTGATCATGGGCTCTGGAAGAGTGGAAATGTTACTCACAAACCATTTCACTCACTTATTCCAGCCTCTCCTTTGTGAATGGTAGCTACCAGCAGAATAGGTGGTGGCTGAAGGTGCCCTCAGATAATTTTTCATTCTCTATGCCCAAAGCTTTTGTGGAGTTTGCTTCCTTTCCCAGCTCTCACTTTGACTGCTGTAATCTCACCTGTTCCACAGACTGTTGTCACATATGGAGGAGCAGGCAAATCAAAGAGAACCAGCAGATCTCCAGAAAACTTCAGGTGGTAATGGTGGAAGTTCAAGTCACCTAAAATGTTAAACAAAATAGTTCATGAAATCATGGAATCCTAGAATGCCTCAAGCTGGAAGAGACACACAAAGATCATAAAATTAAACTCCCAAAAAGAGGAGGGGAAAGAGGAGAAATTAACACAGTTTGGCATCTGCAACAGATTTCCATATATAAAAATCTGGATCCAGACTCACATCCATGAGCAGGCTGCTGAATGACAGATATTTGACCCTGAGTACTGTTTGAACACCCCATGGCTGAAGATTAAACATAGAAATGTTGATGGGTGGATGCAGATCCTTCTGAGGCACTTACTGGAACCAGAGGAAGCTGCAGAGCCACAAAGCCTCTGTGTCTCCATCCCTGAGGATGCCTCTCCTTGAGGATGCCACGGTGCCTCCTGGTTGAGTTGAGGGGAAAGGTCCTCATGTCATGACAGGACTCTTTGAAGAGTCCTACCCTGGTGACACCGTGCTCTGTCCCTTCTCAGTTCACGTGCCAGACTGTCATTTTTTCTCTGTTTCCCTCCCTTTGCCCCCAATTGAGTCCTACCCTTGTCAAAAGGAATATTGAAAATTTTCTGGGTTCCTGACAGTCAATAGAATTAAGAGTATTTTCCCTGTAACAGTCCCATTGTTCTCTCTACAGCTGAAAGGTGGAGACATACAAGGAAGGCAACCAGGACAAGTGCAAATAAATAATTTTCATCCAGTAACACACATTGTAGTGACTGTGTTTTCAACACACCAAAGAAGCTGGTAATTTCATTTTATGGACAAAATAAAACATGTATATGTAGTCCCAGGTCAAGTGGTAATAGAAATAGAGTCCTTGGTTTATTTTTTTAGATCTGCTTATGAATTTGGCATTTTCTGAACTCCTGAGAACAGTTTCCTGACACAGCTTCATGATCTTGTTTTGTAACAGAAATTCTGTGTGATGTGGTAAAAAAAGACTGTCACAGTCTTAAAAGAAAAAGGTTACTGATCCCCCTGCAGGTATTGCCCAGACAGTTCATCTCTGGGTTCCTTAGGCATTATTTTGAGGTGGTTTCTACTACACACAACACATTGTGACTTTGCTGAGAGCAGCATGCACTCAGAAAGGGGTGCTTCTCAACTTCTGCTGAGAAATGGAGAACACAACAGTTTCAGCAGAACTGCATTTACCACACCAACCAATATTGAGCTAAACAAAACCAAAGCTGGAAAGACTTCACTGATTTATCTGAATTGTGAATATTAATGAACTGACATAGAATTTCCAAGCGCTCTTACTTGTTTTAATAGCTTGTCTTAGTTATAACTTTTACCATTTAAAAAGCAAGGTCAATTCATGAGCCATCAAAACCAAAGCAAGAGGCATGCCTGTGCTGTAGCTAACTACAAATGCTGAGATGTTCCTTCCCATAGATAGCTTAAAAACAAAAGAAGTGGATGATACAGAAAATAGAAGGAACAAATGGCATATAAATAATTTATCTGCTCAAGCTGTTTGTTCCAATCCAACACCTGTTGATGAGGTGTCCTACAAGTATCGAACATCCTGTAGGATGGAAATTAGATTTTTGCTGTTGATTTTGGCTTTTTTTTATTCTTCCTTGGTTTGTGACCATGAGTGGAGAAGAAGAAATTTTAAACAGCAAAACCCTGCCAGAGGAGTAAGGTAAGATCAGAGTTCAATGCACTTACTTCAGTGCAGTTCCTTTCCAGTATCCTTGTTGCCTCTCCTTCTCTCACAAACTGAATCCCTCTATATCCCTTCCCACACTCAGACCCTGATTTTACCCAGTGCTTGGTTTGATGTCAATATGTTTTTCTACTCAATGTCTAATTTTCAAATTCAGGTTTGATTAGAATGATTTTTTTCCTTCTTGCACATAGACAGAAAATAAAACAGCAAAATGGATTTACAGTCTTGAATTCCCCAGCTTCCTAAAAGCCCCTTCTGTAGAGATGCATCAGTGTGCATGGGGTACCAGCTGACTGGGGCTGCCAAGGAATTTTGGGAAATAATCCACAAGGGCATGCTGAAGAAACCAGCAGGAACTCTGGCACTGACGGGCATCCTCCACAAAGATTGAATTCTTGATTATTTTATGTATCCTTCTGGATCTTCCAACACCATGCTACTGGGATTTAATCTTAAACACTTAAGCAAATCTTCTGCTACAGTCCATTATTTCCAAAAAGCCTGTCATAACAATTTCCTGTCATAGCATAAGGAAGATGATAACTGAGTCCCTTTGTAGCAATAAATCTTGCAGCCACAGCACACAAGAGCCGGCAATTGAACTTTGCTCTTTTCTGTGATGACAAAAATCTGGTGTCAGTTTGCCTTGATCAATTACTCAGGATGCAAGGTAGTACAAGTGAAAGCAGGACCTAATGTTTTAAATATTAGTATTACATGTTATGAAGTAGTCTCGTAAAAAGTAAAGATTTTGTGATAGAATTATTCAAAGTGAAAAGCCAGAATCAGTCTTTTAGGCTCCAGAGTTGGCACACGTATGTCCTGCAGTGAGGGAATAAAATCATCCTGCTCTTACCTACTGCTTTAAATAAAAGATCAGAAATCCTAACTCCTTTCGTAAAAACCTTAAGCTACAAGACTTCTGCTCTCCAAATCACTGTACTCACTTAACATGCAGTGAGCTAGACTTGAAAGGTCACAAAGCAGCACTGAATCATTATCTGAAAGAATTAAGAGATAAGGGGGGAAAAAAAGCCAAGTCTATTTTTAGCTTTGAAATTTACAGCCTTGATAGGATCTGGCAAAATGAAAGTGATCTGATCAAAATGCTGAAAGGCAAAGATATCTATCCTTCATGCATCTTTTAAAAGCACTGCAAGCCAAGATGTTGGAACTGTAGGGAAGAAGTTAATCTTACCTTCAACTGAAAGATTTACTAAAGCCCATGGCAAAGAATTTAAATGTTAAAAGATCAATTTCTCTTGCAGAAGTACAATTCTACCAATTCTTTTACATTTGTTATTAATCTAAAGGCAAGGCTCCACAGAAAAGGCAATTTGTCTTCATATAATAAAGATTACAAGAAATTATGTAAGTATCAAGAGCTTCTTTGTCACCTCAGAGTTGTAGGATTAGGCTACTTTAAGTAGCTAAAGGTAGCCAAGTCACTGAGACTCTCCAATCCCACATCTCCAATCCAATCCAATCCAATCCAATCCCCCAACCTGCAGGGAAGGAACTGCTTGTGCACTTTAAAAAAAGTTATACCAATGCATAAGGCTGAGAATGAGGATGCATTTTTAAGGAAATGCTAATTCAAATGAGGTTTGAAAATTATGAGAACTGGGATCACTTTGATATATTTTTAAATAAATGGCAAAATCCAAATTTATTTCCCAGGGCAGTTCTATCCCCTGCACTTTTGCTCCCTCCCTTGCGTAGACAGTTCATTATTTTAGCAGGAGCTGATTTTCCCAGGCAGCCATGGCCACAAAAGCATGTTGCCTTCTAGAAAGTTGCAAGAGTAGTTCCAGCACATGAATGCAGATGCTGATCTCAACCCTACTCCGAGGGAATTTCTGTGGCATTTGGGTGGCACTGCCTTGGCCACCAGCTTTTAAAGCAATAGCTGCTGCACTGTCAACTAGACAGAGGTTTTTGAAAGACTTGCAAAAAATATTTATTCCCTTCATGGGTGCAGGCTGTGAACCCCAGATTTGCTAAAAAAAAAAAAAAAAAACAGATTGTAAAAGAAAACTTCACGTGGAAATATCTTGTTTTCCTAGCAGGTGTTTCCATGTTTTCCTGTATCATGAAAATGCCCCAGCAGCATGGAAGAGTCACCAATCATTTCCTTCATTCTTCACAGAAACAAGTGAAGAAAGGATTTAATAAGCATGGTAAGAAATAGGATCTGTTGGTCAGAAAAATTAAATTTGCAATGTTGGTGATCTTTAAGTTGCAGGAGAACAAGACTAATTGCTGTCCATTTTGGACCAAAATTTCACAGAATTTTTGTTTCTTCTGACATCCTTGCTCTACACCATGTTTAGTCTTCTCCATGATGAGCAGTCCAGCAATCCCAGGCACTGACAATACTGTTTTGCTCATGTCATATCAATTGATCTTATGTCCAGATTGTCCATTAGATTGCCCTTTTATTGGAAGAATTTTTGCTGGCTAGATCCCCAGCAAGATGAGTCCTGGTGGATAAGATTTCCATGTCTGCATTTCTTCCCATTATATACCAGGCATAAATCATCCCTTTATCTGGCAGGCTCTTCAATTTGCATCTTTTTTTGACATAATTCTCACACATAAGTGCAGTGTGGCAAGAGCAGGCACAGATGTTGCCTCCACTGTACCCTCGTGCTCATTACATTTTGCACTTAACTTTCTGCATGGTCCTCATTGCACAAATATAGAAATAATTTCTGAATGCTCTGTGAAAGGAAGTTGCAGGCAGGTTGACAAAAAAAATTGTTGAAAGAGTCACCATTCTGCATGGGCATCCAGAAGACCAAAGGGTTTCTAGAGAACCTGAAGGCTGTGGATTTAACAGTGCAGAAAAAACTGGTGCAGCACACACCCAAAACAAGAAAAGAAGCCTTACCCTTTCAATGTAATGGGTCAGCAATAAGGCAAGTTCAGCAATGTGATAGTAACAGAATTTTGTAAAAGCCTCTTTCAAAGATAGAATTTTTAACTGACATGTCTCAATTTAGCAAACTCTTTAGCTTCTTTACTCATATCCTCCCCCTGTACTGATGCAACTGCAAATTACTTTTACAATTAGAGAGCTTAAAAGTTCCACTTCTGCAACTGCTGTCAGGAACAAGAGAGATGCCATTGTGTTTCGAATACTGATTGAATGTTGAGAATCTGAAGGTTAGTGCTAGGTAGAATCAATCTAATCCTCTGCAAAATGAAAGCTTGCCCTGTTTCTTCCTTACAGCTCTTCTTGCTGGGTGTTGAAATGCAGTCATTTCAGAGCTGCTGCAACCACTTCAAAGACACAGCCCGTGTGCAGAGCTGAGTTTTCCTTTACATACACGAGACCCTTGGAATGGTGTTAGAGCTTTACTAACCCCACAAGTTTAAGCCACTTCAGCTAGTGACTTCCAAACTTCCTTTTTTCTTTATTGCAAATTCATAATTGTTTTCCCATGTACTGTTGGCAATGCCTTTCAGAAAAAACCTAGGCAAGGTGCCACTCCATTGCTCTCTCCTTCCCTGTGAGTTTCACTTGAGATGGGAGAAGCTGCTGCCCAAGTCACATCCCTCTCCAAGCTTCCTGTGCACACACTTCTGTCCCCCATCTGCCTCTACACCACACTGGCTGGATTTGCACTATCCTCCTGTTGTAGACTACATCTCTGCCATTCCATATGTCCTCATACATCTTTCCAGACTGGATTTTGCTGTTTCTGTTTTATTGGGGGTTTTTGTGGGTTTTTTTTGGCTCCTTGTAGCTGTTGTTTCCTACACACTCATGTGTCCCTTGCATCCCTGTCACACTTGACTCTGAGCATTAAATGCCCTCAGAGCCAGAGGGGCATTTGCAGCCCAAGGAGGCTGCTCCAGGAACACACAGCTCTTCAGCTCCATCAGCACAGGGCATAAGGATATCTGCAAACCAAAGTATCCTTCAAGGGCTCCCAGAGGCTTGCAGCTTGTGGAAGCCCCATGAGGCTCTCGAGTTAAAGAAGCAAGACTATTTCTAATGGAGAAACAGGTGAGCATTCTGTTTTAGGGTAATTTCAATTAATAAATAGGTCTTGCATAAATATGTGTGGTGTTAATCTGCCATTCAAGTCAAATGTCCAATACCTTATTGTACTACTAATGATAGTGGGGGAGGGGGGTGTCTGTCTTGGTGTCCTACATAAAATTCCACATCCATATGTAAATCTTGCATATAAATGCTACCTATTGCATTGTTTTGTCTATTACTATGATTCTTATCTATTTTGTATTTCAAAATTACTTACCCTGATAAACTACCTTAAGGTAGAGCAACAACTTGCATACATTCTTCAGATCTTAATTTTGGGCTACAGCAGAACTGGCTATGAGCCCCTTTGTGGGGCTGAACTTTGAGACTTTGCTTTCCATTAAGATCCCTCTCCCAGAGGAATTTTGATTGTTTATGTTCCAGGCTTTTGTTTCTACTATTCTGCAAAGTATAGTGCTAAGTCTTCGCAGGAAGTGTGAAGATACACCACCTCCAGAAGCATGTAGCACCAAATGTGTGTTCTTTAAACACATCAACAAGATCAGGAGACAGCTGCAGGGACCGGATCGCAGCACACAGCCAGGCTAAATGAACAGCCACTCTCCTGATATAAGTTTTCATTAGCTGACGAAGCCAACTTAAGTCTACTGTATCCAGTTTTAACTGCAGATCAGACATGAGAAGTCTAATTCAGGCAAGCTATAAATTACACTACATGCTCATTCTTTGTCATGATCTCCAATCTGTTTCTCCAGTGAAATCTTGGAAATATTTCTCTCAGTACTATATTAAGCCAAGAAGATGGTATGGATTTTTGTACAATATGTAATGATCCATTCTACAAGCTTGTGAATCTATGTAAGTGCTGTATTAGCAGCCTGAAAGGTCTGTCTTCTCAATTGACATTTTCCACAACATCTGCTGTTCCAGAAGAAAACAATGTGTCTGCCTAGGCCACATGCAGTTCTTGAGAAAAATAGGATTTCCTACTGCAATGCCATCTTCGACATTTTCCCGAGGCTCTAGGATTAAATATAGTCAGGCCTTGCTATGTATTTGTCTCAGTCTCCACTTTTCCAAATTTAAACGTTCCAGAAAGTTAGCTTCAAGATGTAGTAAATCTATTCAGTGGCACCCACAGGGTCAACTGGATTTTCCAGCGTATTTAAATAAAATTTAGGAAAAGCCTATGAAACTGTCTTATCCTGCTAATATCAAGCTCAACTGTAGGTGCATAGTCCCCTAAAATACATACTACAAGTCTGACCTTCTCATTCTCCTCAGCCAATACCAGCCCATGCACAGAAGGACCATGAACTTGCTGATGAATGAGAGAGGAAAGAGCAGGTAAGGGTATTTGGGCAGAGCTGTAGTAAAAAGTTGCTCTTACACTCTTCTCCGGAGGCTTTTACCCTGCAATTATTTTAATTCTCTAGCAGCTTGTTTTGTACTCACCCACAAACCCATGGTCTGCATCTTCCTCCTTGCCAGTTTACACCTGAGTGAAATTTCTTCATCAGCTGCAAGGACGAGTAACTAGTCTGAACTCCTGGTGATAAAGCATCTCTCTGAAGCAATCAGCACCAGTTTTGTACAACCCCTCATAAATCAGAACTGAGGTTTGAAAACTGAGTGTCCCTAAAGTGCTATTTCTTCTTTTTGGAAAAAAAAAATAACAACACATGAAGAAGGAGAGGATATATAGCTGGTGACAGTAACAAAGGACAGGACAATTTATTTGTAGTCGATGCAAAAGATAGTTACCTGTGCTGGTATTTTATCACTCAGGTAAATAAAAAGTCCAAATGCTCCCTGAAAATGACAGTATTTAGAGAAATGTTCAATACTTTTCAATCTTTATTTTATATACCATTAGGAAAAACCCCAAAACAGTGAAATGGAATGACCCATGCTGTTCTGAGTCCACTGATAGTGGAGTCTGTCTCTGCTCCCCAGGAAAGAATTGCCTTTCCAGGGCCAGGCTAGGCAGCAAACATACAGAAATTATATCCTTCAGAAAACTAATTTCAAAAAGTAGTGTTTGAAGGGAGAGGGTGCTAAGATACGCCTTGAATTTTTGAGCATCAGGGGGCAGACAACTGCCAAGTTTATTGCTGGTATCAACAGTCTTTAGGAGATCCACAGTCTTCCAAGTTCTGAATAACTGTGATTTTTAAATCAGTAATTGATAGTGTCTTTCTCTCCCTCGAGTGTTCACAAACTGCAGAAGCCTTGGTAGCAATGCAGATTGGAATGTTAACTGTTTCCCAGGATAAGGCTGCATTCAGTTTTCGACATTTTATTGCAGGTCAGGATAATTTAATTTTAGAAAAATACTCGTGATCACTTTTAAAGAGCTTGTTGTCAGGAAATGTCAGAAAGCTCTGAACATCTTCATGAATGTAACAGAGATGTTTCAAATCAGTTTGTGAACTGTATATAAACTTTAAAGAGACTGCCAAGGAAATAGTGAGTTAGAAAATGGTGGTGATGTGACTAACTTCTCCTATTTTGTGTTCCCACCAATCTTCAAAGAACTAAAAATACTTCTTTTAGAATTTACCTTCTGAAAGAAGTTTTGCAGCATATCCAATTTCTTTACAAGTTTACTACCCAAATTAGACCTTTAAAATTCTGGTCTTGGAAGGAGAACAAAGTGGATAAGCAGTGCACTTCTCCTGAAGTCTGTTCTGATTACACTCTTTTCATATATATATATCTAAGTTTTGCTGACTTAGTGCTCATCCTTCCTCAGCAAATCCTAGAAAGATATTGACAGAGTCAGTTGCCAACTGGCTGGACAGGAAGACAGAAAACTACCTCGAAACTACTTGCACTCATTACAGGCATGACAAAAGGCATTGCTCTTGTCCTCCACCCTTCAGTGTTGCCCAGTCCACATCTACCTGACCTTCCATCCTCCCTCCTGCACTGCCCTGTCCCTGTCCACAGCTTTCCTCCAAAATCCAGGACCATGGCCTGCAGGTCACTCAGGAGAATGGACCACAGTCCACAGACCTGGTTTGTAGGAATTCCAGTCCCCTGAGGCAATCCACCTCACAGATTTCCAAGGGAGAGGCCAGGCTGGTAAAAATAGAGGCACTGAAATTCTGCCTCTGCAGAATTCTCTTGTCTCTGCAGAACATTTTACTTGGGTTTATTTTCAATGGGAAGGATATTCCTCAGGGAGTTTATAATTGGGGGACACTGTACAGTTTCTAACTGGGGGACATGTGATTTATCATTCAAGGTTGGCCCAGATCTTAATTCTGGGAAGCTGAATTTGTTTAATTCCCTGCACTTACCTTAGGCTAAAGAAGGTACAGACACATCCCTTCTGTGTATTCATGATGCTGTTCTTCAGCTTTTCAAGGTAATATCTCTATGACCTTTCCTCCAGCATGTGATTTTGACTTTAGGCAGCATATTTTCTTATTAAAGTAACTCTCTACCAATTATCATCTTAAATCCTGCAGTAAAACACGGCTTTTCCTCATGCTGCATAAAGAAATAAATCTCTGTTTCTCCCACAGTATTAGTGGCCGTGAGAGGCAAAGCTGATCTATTTTTTGCAGGCAGCCTTTCAACCCCCGGTCCTTGCACTGCTACAAAACCTCAAGCTGCCTCTTTACTGAGGGAACTAGTTAAACATTTCCTCTATTTATACGAGTGATTTGCATTACTGAAATTAGGCACTTGCTGGCATATCTTCTAGAGTGCAGTTACCCACTGGTACAAAGCATGTTTATAAAACCAAATTGGGTCAGTAAATTTGCATCTCCTGTAGTTATTGCAGCAAAGGCAAAGCAGGACACTCTTGAGTTTGAACAACAGCGTTTAAGCCTGCCACACCAGAAAAGGCAATGGGAAATCTAGCTCAGTGGGCTAAAATTGGATAAAAAATTTAGGCAGTCAGGAAATGATAATTTACACAGCATGACTAGGCTTCAGTCAAGGCAAGATATATAATTTACTTTTCTCCAACACTAGCTGTCTTTACAGTTTGACCAAATTATTTTCATTTTCTTGCTTTATTGTTATGTCCTTTCCTTCTGTTACTTTGAAGCCAGCATGGGCAGGGACAAGAAACAGACTTGCCAAAGAAGCTGCCAAAATAACACTACCCAAAGTGAAGTATGTACCTTTTCCTGGGTCTGGATTAATTTCAGTCTAATGGAATGAAGCCCAGTATTCAAACAGCTTGTTGTGAAGGTCATCCCATATTGCAACATTTAATTAGCAGAATATATATACACAGACACATATTTTTATGTATGCATATCTGTATACATATAGAAATTACATATATATGTGTGAAATATATATATCAGAGGTTGGGAGATAGCAACTAGAACAAATTCTTAGTAGGAGTGAATAAATCAACTTTAAAAAAAAATGAAAGAACCTCCTCATTCTTGATTACTTGAAGCCTCAGTGGAGTCTAGAATTGGATCATCATCAGGAATAAGGGCAAGGAGCATTGCTGAAAGAGACTACAAGGAATTAATTGCAAGCAAGAATGTTCTGATGCAAAACTGACTGCAAATACAAAGTCATTAATTTTTAAATATAAGAAAAAGCATGACAGGATATTAAGTCTCTCAGCACAGTGGAACCCAAAGGATTTTTGTTTCAATTCCAACAGCAAATGTTTGCAGAGAAAAAATTGTTTTAGTGCTTTGCTGAGCAGTTTGTATTTCATTAATTCCAATCTGAAAATGGTGCATGAATGGTACAGAATAAACCAGAGACAATAATTTCAGTTCAGGAAATGTAATTTGAAAAAGGAGAGTGAAAGACTTTATGTGCATGGTGTAACACTTACTAATGATAAATAGTAAATTAATTATGTTATTCCAAATCATTCATAATCCATAATTCGTATTTTGGACAAACTTCAGCAGAGGTTACATCCAAGGGGGCAGGGGAATGAGCTGATTCATAGGCAGTTTTCCCTCTGTGGTTGTGCCCTTCTCCTGTCTCTGTTTTCCTCGGGAAATGCTGGGCTGTCCAGGGACATCCCCACTGCTCTGAGAGCACCAACCACTGCCAGCTCCGGGCCCTTTCCTGCAGGACCATGTGGACACTGGAGGTGCTGTGTGGTAGCTTTGCCAGGTGTCTCTGTCAGAGGATCCCGGTGGGATTGCATGGATTTTCCATCCTCAGCTCCTTCCCCAACACCGTGGTTGAAATTTTCTGCTAACAGTATCCTAAATTACAGATTAACTGATGTAACCCCCAGAAAAGTGCTGCCCCTGGATTATCAATATTCTATTAAAAGCTTTTAATATCTATAATTGAAGTCGTTTTGCTTGCAGAGTGCCTGGCATTATTTAATACTTTCATCAATAACCTGTGTGATAGAAAAAGCATTAGCTGAATGAGTTTCCAGGTGGGAAGGTGGGAGGAACTGCAACTGAGTAAATACAGAACATAAAAGCTTCTTGTCAGAAGTATGATCAGAAGACAACAAGATGTAATAAGAATGAATGAATTCAAATCACTTTAATTTTGCATTTTAGTTACTTAATATTGTAATCCTATTTTCAGCAGCTTACAAGGGTAAAGATATTTAATAGACATTTTAACAAATTGTAGCAAATCACTGCATACTAGAAAAGAATAAAGCAGGCAATTTCTGGTTGTGATTTATAGTCATCTGTGATACCCTGTAGTGTACTTAAAATACCATACACTGATAATGCCCATAAATAACAGGACCATACCATCTATTAGCATCTATTAAGTTGTCATTCTCAATGTTTGGGGAATACTTCATGAAGAAAGATAGAGCAAAAGCAAAAAAAAATATCCCATGAACAATTCTAATTCAAATTCTAATTAGCAAAACTTACCCTTGTGATGAGATATGCAGGAGCCAATTCCTCCACACCAATGTATTTTCTTTATCAAAGCTTTTTTTAATCAAAGCTTTTTGAAAGGTTTCTCAGGAAGCTTGGACAGTAACATTCCTGCCTTCCCTCTGCTTGCCGAGGGAACACTGATTCCTGGGATCAGAGCTGTTGCACCCCATCCAAAGTGTTCAGATAAGGAATTAAAATAAAAGGATGTGGCCCACGAGCTGTGAGTGATCTGCTCCTTCTAATTGAGACATCTAAGGGGCTGGGCAAGCCTTGATTGCAAATAGAGCCATTTGAAGTTTAGAGCTGTTGGCAAACAAAACATGAGCTAATTCTGCATTATTTATCCCTAGAAAAGAAGATTCTTTGGGAACTGTGGTGTCTTTTCAAGAATCAGGAAGGTTCTTCAGTGGAGGAAAATACATGACTTAATATAGGTAGGACACTTTTCTTCATTATGCTGCACTAGACACATCCATTTGTCCTAAATAAAGTTAAAGCAAATATTTCTGACTCACAACAGAAAACAAACAAACAAAAACAACAACAACAATAATTAAGTGGCAAAATTACCTTTATTATAAGTGGCATTTGAATAAAGGCAAAATTTTGAAAAATAGGCATTAAAGTTGTGCAAGAAAACTGCTCCAAAAACCATCATTTTCCAAAACAAAGCTGTTATTGTCTGATGGTGTTTTAGCAATTTATTATAAAGACAGAACAGAGACCAAATTAGCACTGTGTCCTCTTGCAGTGAGAAGTGCTAATCTGAATAATGTACTCCAGGGGAATTCTCCTTACCACTTATATGAATATGGGAAAAATGAGGATATGATAATTATCACTGGGGTTTTTTTTCCCCAGCAAAGATCTCTCACAGAGAAAGACTCAGCACTGATATAATTTTTTCCTGCAGCTCCTTTTCCCTTGCAGCTGTCTCGGGATATGTTAGACCTGCAGTACTGGTTTTGGCAGGGGGTCTACGTTTTTCATTGCCCACTTCAGATTTCTAGGAACTCCATCTGCTTTTGTGGGGCTTTCAAACACACTCAGCAGTGACCAGAATTCTGCTCCTTTAGTAGGAATGGTGTTGGACTAGCACGGAGCACTAACATTCAGCACCCGAATAACCCAGCCCATACAACAGATGCTCTCTACAAGCTTTTACCCAAACTTTACTCCTCCCGTCTGCTTTCTCTCTGGACCAAAAGTTAGCAATTCCTGCTGGAAGGTGTATCCTCGCTGGGGATGGCAGGGAAGTGTGGGCTAAGTGCAAGGTGGGGCGATCCAGGGTGGTGGCAGCGCTGCGGGCACAGCTGGGGCTCAGAGCTGTGCCTTGGTCACCGCCCTGGCCCCGGCTCAGCCCTCCGCTAGCTCATGCAAAATTCAGCAGCTAGGTAATTTATAATTCATCACCTGCAGCCCGCTGAATTATATCCAGAGGTCAAAAGACTGCAGAAAAGAGATGGGGTGATGGGAATTAGACGCTGTGGGACAAAAACCTGAGTGGTTCCAGGCGCAGAGCGATGTAACCAGCCGGGCTGAGTCACCCCCTCCCAGTTAACCCCTGCTTCAGCAAAAAGCCAGAAATTTATCAACAGAAACCCTGCACAGAGTCCTGCACACCAGTAGTAACTTCTTTTTCTGTTTCTTCCCACTGGTAGGATGAAAACATCTTGGTAGATTGTCCCTTTGTGGTGATGTTTGTAGCCACTAGAGCGTCTGGTAATGTACGAATGCAAAAAATATTTTTAAAAATAAAATCGGGGGAAATCAGGGAAAGTCAGCAACAGGATTAGGCACTGGGGAGCCGCCATGGCTGTTACTTCTAGAAAGTGCTGTAAACTCTCAATATTTCTGGACAATTAGCACATAAAGGACTTTTCCTGGGACCTGAGCAGGGGAAACACGTACAGTTTTTATTGAGAACTTCTAGAATTTGCATGGGTGTGACAGGTGTTTTTTTTTTTTTAAATGCTCTATAGCTTCCACAGCCAGGCAAGGAACCGTGGGCACAAACTTGTTGTTTGGCAACGAATTTTAGCACTTTAATAATACTATCTAATTTAACAAGTTGAAATTAACTTTGCTAGACCATGAACTGAACTGGAGTACAAACATCTAAGAGATCTTGCTAACAAACAAAATATTGAACCTGCCTTTAATGTTTGGATCAAGTAGAAGACACACACATGGGATCTGACTTAATAATCAGTCCTTTGCAATCTGAGTTTTGCAATGACCAGTGGCCCTAAGCTTGCACAAATGTGTCCAGATGAGCAAGGGTGGATACAGCCTGATCCCACCCATCCTGCATCCAAGTTTATTGTGCAAGCTTAGAACAGTGTTCTGTTCTTGATTAACTGTCTAGAGAAAAAAACAGCCTCTCCCATCCTGATTCAAGCATGGACCAAAGGTCTGCAGAGTGTTACATACAGGGCCCCTGGAGAATATAAATAGGTGAACAGAGAGTAATTTTCTTCTTCTATAATATATCTTGCCATAGAGAACAGTGGAAAAACACATTTTGACCTTCAGTACGTCTTGGAATTTAAACTAACTGACCTTGATATTGCCATAGAAGGAGGAGAGAAGTAGAAAATTCAGCCTGTATTCAGTACGGACCAAGCCAGGCAAATCCTCGAAACCTCATAAACAAATCCTTCCTAGAAATGTATGCATCCTTTAAGCTTTGTTTTGTTTCCTTGTATTAGTGTGAAATTAATAACAAACTCTAAAATACTAGAATAAATTGGATTCTATATTTGGAAAGTAAGGTACACATGTCAAGGGAGTTGCCTGTGAGGAAACTAGCTGACATCTAACCTGTTAAAAGTTGTGTGAAAAAAAAGGGACTATTTGATCTGTATTCAATGTGGAAACTGAAATTCTATAAGGATCTGCAGCACAATAAAAGGAATGGGTAACATTGTAATAGTCTGAATACAAGCAGGTCTGTGATTTGATGGAGGTTTTAATTAATCTTGCACATTCACACCAAAGACATTGCAGCTCCAGCTTCAGCTTTCACCCTGGGCTGACCCTGGGAGAGCCCAGCATCCTGAGCTTGGATGATGTTACACCCCTGCACTCCTATCAGCACTGCAGTGCCTCTGTCTGGCCCTCAGTGCCTTTGGGAGAGACTGGACACAGCAACCCTGATGATGCCCAGGGGATCAGAAACCAGAATGGTGGAGAGGAAGGACTCAAATGCGGGAAGAAGAATATATAGAAACAAATCTCCACTGAACTTCAACAATATCGAATACTGTATCAGGAGGCTGCAGTTCTTACCCATTATCCCACCCAACAAGAGCACTACCACTCCCAGAAGAGCATTAAGAGCTGTTGTGGAGCAGCAAGTAGGGCTGGAAACACTGCATCCAAGGCATGAACAGATCAACAGCAGAAGAAGGGAGCAGCTGCAGCTTTAACTCATTGCCACAGCAACCCCAGCACCCTGCTGTCTGGATGAAGTCACTGCCAGCTCCTGATATGCCACTTGGGGACAAAAGAGACACAAAAAGATGCTGAGCTATCAGACAAGAAACATGAAGACCATGATTTGTGGATGTTCAAAAAATTGCTATATGATTTTTTCATGTCATGACTACTAGGATCTTGAGTCTGTAGGAGGTGAGCACTCACAGGGTGGATTCAGCAAGGGGTGAAGGAACTTTGTTCTCTCCCTAGTGTGCTGAGGGGCCATCCAACTGGAGGAGGCTGTGGAGGTTTCATCTCCTGCTCCCAGCTCCAGGCAGGGGTGCCCAGGTTAGGACAGGTTGCTCAACCCCATCCATCAGGGAGCTGAGAATAGTCAGGAAGGAGATGTGGGCAGCCAGCGCTTCACCTCTTCCTGAGGAGGTTTCTCATTTCCAGTGGAGTCAATCTCACTGCAGCTTGGGTCCTCTGCCTCTTGTCTTTGTGCACTCGAGGGAGAGTCTGGCTCTGTGCTCTCCAGACCCCACATCTGCTTGGCACCACGGTGCAGTGCACAAGAGTTCATCTGTCAGTACAAAAACTGACAATCTTTGGGGTGTTTAATTTGTTCTCTAATGACTCTGGGGTACTGGTGACAAGCAGGTTGAAGAGCACCCTCAGTCCAAATCTTACCAATGCTGACCCTTCAAGTAAAAAAAGAAAAAAAGAGACCAAATCAAACCAAACCAAGAAACCCAACTGCTCAGTTTCTCAACAGCCCTCCTTTGTTAGGGTGAGGAAGCTGAAGCTCTGGATGTGGATCATTTGAAGGAGCCATGGAGTGGGGGGATGAGTGAGCAGCTGAGGAGAACCCAGCATGGGCTGCTTGGGCCAGAGTGACTGACACTGTCCCCACTCAACAGTGCTACTCGTTGGAGGAGCAGAGATTCAATTGCTGTCAATGTACAAGAATAATTTGCTCCTTTTTGCACTGCACAATTATTTCATGTCCATTTCCCCAGCCTCCCTTGGGCTGGGAAATAAAACTGCAGTGTATTCCCATTAGTCCTAACATCCACCTTCATTTTTCTCCTGCCCTCCTGTGAATCTCTGTGTGTAGGCATGGTTCTGGTAACAGGTACAGCTAACTCCCTGTTTGCTGAGTTAGCAAACAAGTGCTTCAGGTAGCCCTAAGTGAGCAATTTCAAAGTAATATGTGTAAATTTTGAAGGCTAAGGTATCTTGATTCTTACAGTCAAAGTTATGTTTTCATTTTCAATAATGCTTCCATAAAATCCCTACATGTCCACGATGGGTATGAAGTAAAGCATAAGAAAAAGTTCCAGAGTGGGAATATTTTAAAATATAGATGCATATAGAGGCTTGGTGTATTTTGGGGTTTTTTTCAAATTGGATATCAAAACATTGAAACTATTACATTCTAAGATGTCCCCTATTTTACACAGTCCAAACTAGTACACGGTTTCATTTTAAAGCTGGAGAGGAGGGTATTTTCTATCATCAGCACAATGGGAGAAATATAATTTGCACTCACTTTCTGGTGTATTTCACAGGCAGAGGCTCACCCCACAGAAGGAGAAGGAGCAGAAGAAGCTCTGAGCTGGGTCATGGCGAATTCCTTTCCCCAAGCCACAGCAGCTTTGAGCATCGTTTCTCTGAAGCCACAGCTCGAGAGAGGCAGCAGCTGCCCCTCACCCTCCTTCTGCCTGGGCCCAGCCAGCTCCAAGTTCTCTCAAGTACCTGTAAGTACCAGCAGCCAGTGTTTCCCAGCAACTCGTGGGAAAAATTCTGTAGGTAAGAAGGAACAAAAGAAAAAAAACCTCACCCCCAACAGTGTGCAAGTCACAGAGTGCAGGGGAAGTGTGTGGAATTAGCTATTGATGTGGTTTTTTGTACATCCAAATATTCACATAAATATATGTATAAAAAGGGAAACATCTTTCATTGCATTATATGCCCAGCCTGGCTTAGATTCAAATCAGAGTCATTTAGAAAAGGAAAAATTTGCTGTTCTATACACACTTCCTGTTTTTTTAAATTAACCTGTATTTGCTTCACGTTAGGAGAAAAAAAGAGGTTGAGACCAAATAAGAAATTTTTCTTAAATCAGTAGGTAAGAAATACAAACTTAAGTTATTTTCAACATTTTGAATTACATTCTGCCTAAGCTGAGGTTCCATGAACAAAGTCTTAGCCTTACCCCATTTGAAATGGATGTAATATTAAACCTCAGATAGGAAGGATTATCTTGAAAGCCTCATGTCACAATTGGCTAAAGGAAGTAAGTGTTGCAGATCAGTGACTTACTGGACAAGAGGGGTCCAACATGAAAGGGAGCTGCTGCCTTGCTAAGATTCCGTGTCTCTTTAGGAGACCTCTCCAGCCTGGACAGCACTGCAGGTGAGCCTGCTCCTCCTTTTACTGTCAAATTAACTTCTATTTAATATTCAAAGCCCTCCCTGTACATTAGTATTTGCAATCTTTTACAGACTCACTCCTACCAGTACACACCAGTTCTCCTCCGTTACCACTCACTTTAATGTCAAGCAGGAGTTTCTGCAGAGCTAATTCCAGCTCTGACATGGAAGGGAGATGATTAAATACTGTTGCTTGTGCTGTTTTTTTCACAATAAATTCTGGGCTTGCACTGACAAACCAATTAATTTCATTCTGCTCTGGAGAAAAAATAAAAAAGTAAACAACCGAACTTGGGGACACAAAGAAAATAGATTGACCCCTGGCTGTTACCATTTAAAATTGGACAATGCTCTCAGTCACATGGTGTGATTCTTGGGGTTGTTCTGTGCAGGGCCAGGACTTGGTGTGAGGGATTTGTGTTCTCAGCTTACAGCACAGTCAGGATTTCATTTTGCTGCACTATGGTATGGGGAAAACATGAAGAGGTCAGGGACTTGTCCTCAACACTGACATCTCTCTACAGCACCCTGATGTCTACATTGATATCTCCATCTACAGGAGCAGCACCACACCAGTTTTGGGGTGTTTCAAACTCCCCATCACCCTCTCAGCTGCTGCTACAACTTTCTGCTATAATTCACTCATGCAGCCAGCACCTCTTCAGGGTTTGAGGTGGCATCACTGTGGCAGCTTGTATGAAACACCATGTGTCCATTTGAGCAGTGGATTTGAAAATAAATTATGTGTCTCGAGACACAGGAAGCCAGGCTACATGATTATTTCTCTTTATTACCCTTATAATGTTGGAAAAACTATTTTATTAGTAAGCAACTGCCTGTCCTATGGGGAAAGTACAGTGCTGTCTTGAAGCTTATACACAAAATCTATGTTTCTTCATAGAAAGCTGCACATTCCACTTAGATTTTTCTTGAGAATAAGGCATGCTGGGTTAAAAACGAGAGACTGATTATGTATAATAGCAGGTAACAGAATAAAATGGTAATAAAAAACAAATCAAAAGCCCTGAAAACTGTATAATGTATTACTGCCAAGCAATTGATTTGTAAGATGTGGCCCCATAGATTTCTGGGTCCAGCTCTGCTGCTACATCTCCCTTGTGACCTGAAGAAAGTAATTTCTCTCTGAGTGTGGGCTTTTGTCTTTTACATTTTGTCTAAGTACTTACATTGTACTAACCAGAACTAAACTTGAGGTTAGTAAACAAGGTTTTTTAGTTTTTTTTTTTCCATTACAGTGAAGTAGCAGCAAAGCAGAGATAAGACTGCATAAAAATATTGTATTTCCTGTGGGCTAGGAATAAGAGTTCTAGCCTTTCTCTCAAAAAATCCAGAACAAAGGGAAGAAAAAACGCACAAGGAGTTGAAATGTTCTGTGCTATTGCAGCTTATAGTGAAGAATTATGTTTAGAAATATACAAAAACTATAAAACCAATTTCTTTTAAATGGATTAGTAAGGTTCCATATTTTATAAAAATGCTTTACAAAAAAGTGTATGCACTGCAGAAGAATCCCAAGCACTTGTGGTAAAAATATAACTAACAAACCATAAAATGCATCCATATAAAATAAGGATGATACAAATGTATTTACGTCTTTACAAAGCCATTGAATTTTGTTTCATGCATATTGATCTTTGGAGACTAGACTGAACATTCCCTTTAGTAACAATAAATCATCCCCAAATCATTCAGCCCCTCATGGTGAAGGAGCTAAGAGGCCTGCCTTGCTCTATGGGGATTTTGCTAATTATTTAAATGTTCGACCAGAACAACTGATTTATAGGGATTTGTGGTTTAACATAGTCTATGTCATGTTCAGCTACAAGCTGTAAATATGCCACTAATGGGAAATTGTGATGCTGGCAACAACAGGACACCTCTTCCATCAGAAAGATGAACAGCTTATAGGGCCATGATATTTATCTCCAGAAAATAGTGATGTACAAAGGAATTGTACTTTAAAGAGATGCAGGTGGAGCTAATAAGGGAAAATATGTATCACGTTTTTTATGGAGAAAAAGAGCTTCAGGAAAAAGTTGTTTAAGGATGAACTCTCCTGTGAAAACACACCTTGTAAGTGGATTACCAAAATGGTGCAATTTTTCTTACTGAGAGTGTTTTGTTCTTAAAGTCCTTCTTATTACTCTTCAAACTTCATGAAATTACATTTATGGATAAAGAACATTCTCTAAAAACGCAGCTTGCTGTCCCCTGTGGCCATCATCCTTTCATTCTGAATCCTGGGAAGTTTCTTCTGGACCCCCTCACTCATGGCACTGTTACCAACCAACAGCCAGAGAGGAAAATAGAGCCCAAGAAAAACAAGTGATGCAAAGAAAACCACCCACTGACTGTAATGCAATTCACGTTTCTTCAGAAGGCATAAACCTTTTACAGCTTTTTTGAAACCTTAGTTTTAACTTCTTAGTACCCAGGAAGAGTGAGGAGCTTAATGTATGCCCAAGCAAAGACAGTTCAGGCTGTCACTGATCACTAATACAAGTAACCAGTACAGAACTCTGGCATTAACTGGAAAGTTCTTTTTGGAATCCTCCTTTGGCAACTCCATTAGCAAATTCAGGCCACCTATCTAAGAGATGGTAAGAAAGGGAAAATAATTTGTGAAATGGCCATTTAAGAAATACATTTAGATAGATTGTTGAAAATTGACTGAATAAATCAAAAAGATGCTCTGAAAAATCTGACCACATCTAAAAAGCAATTTGCATGTATTCCACAGGTTCATCAACATGGATTATGTATTCAAGGGCTGTATATGCCATCAAGATTAGCAATGCAAAGAGAAGGGCTCCTTTTGAATTTACTTACTCCTGAAGGAGATACTTTCCCCTTTTCATCACTCACTGTGGCACATTCTGTTTCTCTGTGCAGGCAGACAGCTAAAGAAGAAAAAGAACAGCAGAAATCACAACAAATCAGGAGCTCTACTTTTCACTCCTTGCTGCTTGGCCACGTGCTCTCCTCTCTCCAGTGCCATTATTTCCCATTCCTGCATCAGTGCTATTTTCCTTCCTCTCCCTCTCACTGAACCTGCTGCTAGTTCTGGTTGTTCCTCAGTGTTTCTCCTGGAGTGAAGTCCTAATAGTGACTGCCTGTGTCCCACAAAAACATCTTTGGTGTCCTTCCCACTGGGTCAGCAACGCTCAGTGAAAGCCACTAACTCAAAAATTAGGAAAAGAGACAAAAAAGTTTCTGTTCTCTGTCTGGAAGATCTCAAGAAATGGTCCATAGAGGTAATAGTTGATCTGTTATAATAAGATACCATAATATCCATCTCAGTGCTCTGAGCACCCATGCCACATCACAGGGAACTTTTCTGTGATACACTCTAAAATATCAGCCTAGACAACAGTGCATTTCTGAGGCTGGATGTTTAGTGGGGTTTGCAGACATATTCCAATACCAAAATTATTCTGTCTCCCAGTGTTTTCCGCTGATTTTTGAAACTAGGTGTTCAGAATGGACTTTATTTAAAATGCCTTGTTAATGGAAACACATTAAAAACAAGGCATTATTAGAAAAACAAACCAAACCAAACAAAAATCAAAGACAAAAAACCACCGGAACCAAAATAAAAACAAAACAAACAACACTCCCCCCACCCCTCCATATTAAAATTACAAATATCCAATCCCTCTACATACTCTTAAACTGCATTCTGCAGAGGTGAGAAGGCTCAAACTGACCCCAGCAGTTTCCCTGTTCTGAGCAGTTCTGGATGTGCAAAACATATGTGTGTATGACCTGATATCCCACAAAATTACCTTCAAGATGACTAACCAGTGGAAAAAAACCCTAAGAGCTGAATCTGCAGATGAATGCAAGACCCCTCCTAAATCTGTGGCTCTTTTGGAACAAACCAGTTCTTGTGCCCTGAAGTTTCAGACCTAGAGAAGTTAATTCTAACCTGCATTCTTCCTGGATGAATGACATGTCCTCTAAAATAAACCTGGTCAAAATGACCTCACTCTTTCCCCTAAGTTTAGACAAACTGTGTCCAGCAAATATGTACAGATCCTGTAAGGCTTCTGATTTCTAAAATCAGTTTGTGACTCATGCAGACACTCGCACCAGGCACACGCTGAAAGAGAGCCGTGCAGAGCACAGCAGCAAAAAAGGCCTCTAAAAATATTCAGACCTCTGCCTTGGATATATTTATGTAGAAGCTGCAATGAGCAGGCTTTCTTGTGTGCTTTGATGTGCACAGTTCTCATGCACCAGCCACCAGAAGAGGCTTTGCTGGGGTTGTTTAAAGATGATATTTCAAGGTGGAGATATGTCAGATGCCTGAAGCTGTGTTCTGTGTCTCCATAAGCCCCCTCAGGCTTATGGCTGAGAACATTTCCTCCCTCTAGAAAACACTGAGAAACATCTTCCTGAAAATCCCTGGCTTTCTCTCTTCAATGAAAAGGAGACGTTGCCCTTTATACAGCAGGATGGGGACGTGGCCGCTATTATAACCACAATCATACCCAATCCACGCATTGCCAGTGGAACCAGAAGCAAGGCTAATGTATGTATAGCTCTGGATTTATTCTCAGAGAATCACCCTTCCGTGTTTGCCCTTTGGTGGGAACATCATTCAGCTCAAGAAATGCATCTGAATTTTATGAGCTTTCCTGGATATGTACCTTGGACTGAAATCAGCTTTCACTCCCTGGCGTTATTTATAGCCCAGTCACAGTAAATAGTGACTGCAAGTAGGATGGGAAAGGAAGGAAAACAACATCACTAAAATACACGGTTCTGCTAACTCCGGGAATGGGTTGGTGGATCTCTTTTCTCTCCTACTGACAGAGCATCCTGGCTTGGCTCATCTCCTCTGCAGCCACATTTTCCTGCTTTCCTTGAAACCTATTGTCAGTCTGTTAGCAAGCAGTAACTACTTTTGGATGGTTTCTTCTCACACCTCTGTGTGATGGCCACCTGTCACAGCACAAGTAAAAGCTTTCTAATTCTCCAAACCTGCCAACTAACCTTCTTGAGCTTTATAGAGCTGTGAGGGACAAGCTGTACCCACTTGCAAACAAGCAAAATGGCAAAGCTTGACTTAGTCGCCTTCAACTTCCCAGCTGGAAGGATCCTCCTCTGGGCTCTCTTGTGACAGCAGAGGTGGAAAACCACCCAGGAGAGGAGAGGGAGATGCTGATACAGGAAGCCAGAGGAGAGATTCCAAGAGAACAGGAGATGGACCAACCCCAGATGGAGGGCTGGGAAGTGTCAGCCAGGTCATGGCCCTCCAGGCACAGTCCTTGGCTTGGCCCATGCTCCAGTGACGTGGCAGAGCTGCCCAGGTGAGCAGGAGGGAGCAGGAGGGAGCAGGAGGGAGCAGGAGGGAGCAGGGACAGCTTTCTGCTGGCTCCTGCAAACACCCGGTGCGCACGACAGGACAGAGCAGGGAATTTTGGTGCACCCAGTCTGTGACACCTGGCTGAATGTTCCTGCCTATTGCCTTGTAAAAGTGATTTGGAAAAGGATGCAACACTTAGAGGCCCTTTTCTTTGCAGTCTCCCACAGTAACACTCAGCCATGCTCCTCTCTTGCACAGACTATTTATTCTTCCTCTTATCAGTGTTCTCTCATTTGAAATAAAGGCCACTAAGATGGAAAATGTGTTTGCTCTTTGCTCACAAAGAAACAGGCAAGGTGCATTTCAAAAAGGTCTATGAGCATCAGAGGGAAAAAGTAATTTATTGTGGGATACAAAGGCAAAGGAAGAAATCCTGGCTGGTTTATTGTAGTCATGTATTCAGCTGAAATTCATGGGATATAAAGAAAACTCAATTACAAGTTATTTTCTTTAAAGACTTTGAGACAAAGACAGGAAAACTCCTCCTCCCATTTTTCACTGCAATTACAGTAATAAAGATGACCATAGCTTTTTTTTTCTTTAATTCACCTGCTATCCATACCCCTGTACTCTTGAAAGGGTTTAGTATAAGATACATCCAAGATCAAAACGAAGTTACAGCCTTTATCTTCTCTTTCAGAAAAGGGGAAATTTGGGCTAAAATCCATCTCTGCTTTGCTCAGAGCTCTCATCATAGCATTTATGGTGTTACTCTAAACAGCCTCTCAGAGATCTGTGCCATGTTTTCTAATGTTCCTCTAAGTGCCATTGCACAGCCTGTTACTCCAGAGCTCAAATTCACTGTAATACAGCTGGCTGTGTGATTTTTCAAAGCAAAATAATCCGTATTTGCTGACCTGCTGAGCAGTCGTGTGCAAGTTTTGGTTTTTTCTCCAAATTTTCTTTAAAATAATGAAGCTCCTCCTCTGTCCAAAGGCCAGACTGACTTCATCCACCTCAAAAATGTGACATTAGCTTTCCTATTCTGCCCTAAGTTCCCTCTAACCAGCATAATAGATATATTCAAAATTCCAAAGGCTTTTTTTGGAAGATTCATTCCATGTCTTTAATATACATTTCCATTTTCCTTATCCTGATAATCACCAAAACTTTAAAATTACTTGCTTAATGTTCTCCATATTTCTGGCAAAGACAATTATAAAACAGCTGTGGATGGAGGGGCTTGTTTAGGATACTGACATAATTTCTGATACTACCTACATGGCTGATATTTTCAACAGCACTTAGCTGTTTTTAAGTCTGTACTCTTTTGACTCTCTGCAGCTAAAATATCCACTAAGCCTGATCTTGAATCTCTTGTGTGTTTTTCCCACTCTTCTCACAAAAGTATCTGTCATTTCTGCCTAACTTACTGTTCCCTGCTTTTTTATTAAAGCCAGAGTGGAAATAGCAGCAGTAGAATGAGCCAAACATGGATTTGAAAGTGGTGTTATAACACAAGAAAATTCAGCCCTCATTCAGCACCCTTTGCAACAATTTAAAGAAAAAGAAAAAGGAACTGCTATTCATTCAAAATGGATAATGAAATCTTGGGCTCCTCAGCATTACAGTTTGACATGGAGTCAACTACTAGACCATGTAAATTGCCTGTGTTGGCTTTTCCTATTAATGCATAAATCACCACCTTCACACAGAACAAATCCAATAAATCCACAAAGAAGCACAGCACAGTGCTGAGTGACCTTGGTGTCACTATTGCACCTACATGCAATAATGCAAAAGGTTTCCATTCACTCATATACATGCTCATCAAAGGGAGCACCATGGAGTTCAGCCTTTGGGAAAACTTACTACATAACTAAATTCATAAAATTAATGAAAGAAAATTAAATGAAGAGTGGAAAAGCTCAGAGAAAAAAATGGGAAATCTTTACCATTCTGGTATTAACATCAAGGGTACTGCTGATTTTCATGAAAACATATTTTATACTCTGAAATGCTAGGAGTCATTCCTTACCGATAAATCCATTTTATTCAAAGAGATTCCCAAGACTGAAATCCTTCTTAATGCAACGGAGTGTTTGATTTCAATATCTTGCATTGATAAGTGTCATGTCCAAAAGCAAATCAGTGAACACAGACGAATTACATGGTTCACTTTAGGCTTCAGTTCCATGAGAGCACTGTTTGAAGTCAGCTCTGTGCTTATTGCTTTGTAACTTTGAAGACTTTTTTCTTCTTGTGCAAAATGTACATGCTTTTCTTATCTAAATACTTTACTATTTCTAAAGTTGCTTGCAAAGTAGCTTTTCCTGCTGAAATACTTTGGCCAAGTCGAAACCAGGGCAACCAGGACACACTTTCCTAACCTGATTGTCTCCCATATATTTGGCAATCTTCTTTACAAGCTGTGTTTGTTGGTGATTTTTTTTTAATATCCTTCAGAAGGGAAACATAATTCTGGGTCTAGTCATCTCCACAGAGATTTGTTATCAGCTCCCTGGTGTGCTCGCTCTGAGCAAGCAGCTCTGTCGATGCTGACATGAGCAAAGAATAATGTCCCAGGCTAACAGAGATATAACACATTGTTTGTGAGCTCCCTTCTGCATGTGTGGGTCAGCCTCATCAATCACTTCTGTGGGTGACAGCAGCAGAAATAATTAGAGGAGGTCTTTCTAAGATGGAATCCAAGTCCATATTTACTGCAATGGGATAATACATGGGGGAAAAAATACCATGCCCTGTATGATTTCTAAGGAAACAGGGATACTTTCTGTAACCAAATTATTCAAAACCAGGCAGGGGTTGTGCAGGAAAGCAGGACCACTGCCAGCCTTTCCCTGTAGCAGCAGGGGAGTTGGGCAACCCAAGGAGAAAATGTTTTTACACTCTGCAGAAAGCTCTGGCTCCAATGAATGTGTTTGCCCCGAAATACTTAGGTTTCATCAAATCACCTTTTTTTTTTTTTTTTTCTGTGAAAATCACTCTGAGGGAAATGTTATTCTTTTTCTGTTTCATGCCACGCAGCCATGTTGTTTAGGATCTTCACACTCAGGAATTATTTTAGTCCCTCACCATATGAAATGTTTCCTGTTTAAAACAAAGTGGGCTGATAAGAAGAAGGCAGTAGAATATTAACATAAGTATATAATAGTCTGTAAAGAGATATATTAGGTAACAAAGGGTAGTTACAATTAACATATGACTGAGTTTTATGTAATTAGGAAGTAACATGAAAATATGTCTCCTAAGGTAATGCGATGAAACACACAAGCTCCTTTCCTAACAAAATTTTCCTTGCCCTTATAACTTGCAATATCACAAAAAAAATCTCCTAACCAGGACACAGGCTAAGCATTCATCAAAGTCTGGTTTACAAAGCAGAGCAGCTAAAAGTTGAGGTCCCCGTTCATATCTCACTTGTTATGCTCACAAAAATATGATAACACTCCTCTGAAGAGAAATGTCAGAAATCTGCCTGCTTGCTTTTTTGCTCACACTGCTAACGTCAGAGTGAGCCCTGAAATCTGTCTTTCCCCTTGTCATTTTTCATTCTTAATGCAGAGAAGTGCACTGAAGCTCTGGGAGAAACTTAAAAGCTGAGAAATTAAATAATGCTGAGGCACTTTTCCAATGAAAGCAATAATGAATTCAGAAAAAAAGTGAAGGTCCGTATCTTGAAATGCTGTAAAAATATTGTATAGTATATCATAATTACAATAGTGTAATAAAAGTGCACTGCCTATTGATTTGAAACTACTTCAAAACGTTTTCTGTTCCAGTGAAACAGTAAAAGCTGTTGCAAAATTATCACTTGGAAGGCCTGTAAAATAGAAGTACTATTTTCTTATTCTTCGCCAAAAACCTGCATATGCCAGCGCTGCCATGAGGCACATTTTGTAGAAATATGAAGTTGTGCACAAGCTCCAACAACCCAGGAGTCTCCCCTGAAGTGGCATTTGCTTAGTCTGGGTCCCATTTCTCCAGCTGCAAGCTGAAAGCCCACAGCATCCAGAACTTGGGGGCAGGGAGGCTAAAAAAGTACCAAATACAGTGTGTCTTATTCTCCTCATAAACACGAGAAGCATCAGACACATTCCCTTTTCTACATCCACACGTGAGAAGAGTCCTGGGAGGTAAAACAAGAACAAACATGAACATTTTAGGTACAATCCATTCTGTTTCAATTTGGCTTTTTATGCTATTGATAATAACTAGCAATACCTAAGCCCTTCCATGCTGTATTGTCATTTGAAGTTACTGCCTTCCTTGAAAAAGCACACACAGTGTTTTCATAAGCAATACACTGCAGATACATTTTTGGCTGTGGTGTGTGTTTTTATTGGGAAAACAGCCCCTTGAAG
Source organism: Sturnus vulgaris (assembly GCF_052056855.1). Lineage (NCBI taxonomy): Eukaryota > Metazoa > Chordata > Aves > Passeriformes > Sturnidae > Sturnus > Sturnus vulgaris. Next base: position 16,251,920 of record NC_142245.1, read on the forward strand.
AACACCTTGCTTTCTGAATAGAGCCTACTGAATTTCAGATGGTGCTCAGATTTTTGTACAAATCTGTTCTACAGCCAGAGAGCAGTCTCCAAGGAAATGTTTGATTCTGTACCAGTGAGTTCTGTACTTGCAGAGAAGGGATCTGCTGTGTCTGAGGAATGAAGTGGTCAAGCACAATGATGGTCCTTCAGGTGATGTTTTAAGCATTTGGAGCTTGGTCACTTTTGATTTTAAATATATGGAAGATATATAAAATATTCTGTGGTAGGCAGATTAATAAACTCATAGTAGCTTATGCAGCAAAATTCTGTGCTAGCTGTTATTTTTTCAACTCTGGTGGCTCTGTGCCCAGATGTATTTTGGTGCTGCTGGGAGGTGATAAAGGCAAGCATTACCAAGTCCTTTCAAGTCTTGACTAAACCACAACCCCCCAGAAATGAATTATTATGATTTAATTCCAGTATATGATAGCACTTAAGTCATGGGATTGGTGTTAGATCGATGCATAATGCAAGTTTATTTAAAGGAGTGGAAGCAGACCAGATTATTTAAAAGACACTGACTGCCAGGGCTGAATATAAATTTTTCCAAATGTCTTCATCTGTTAACAGAGCTGTAATCAGAAGCACAAGGAAATACTAGTTTTGTTGTGTATTATGAATGACAGAGGAGTTGCTGTTTACCAGCATGGGAGCTGATCTCCTACCCCAGCAGAAGCAGTGGGAGATGCTGCTGCAGACATCACGGATGGACAGTTTGCTATAAATATGGAACTCTGTATTTATAAACTGCAGACCACACTGACTCATTTAGCTGAGCATCTTTTGGTTTCTTTACCAAATTGCTGAGGTACAAATAATTTGATCCACAGACATCACTGGATCTCTTCCTTGGTGTTTGTTTAATCAGACATGTTTCCTCTGATTGAAAGTGGCAGTTTTGGTCTGGAGAAACATTGTTTGAGCTGCTCTTAATCAGAAGTGCACAGCTCAGACCTGCAGATGTGGAACAAGTATCCTGCCTGATACTGCATTTTGTAGACATGAGCTGAACCATGGGAATGAAGAGGCTGAACAACGAGGTGAACTGAATCCATCTGACCCTAAAGAATTCCTGCATTCAAGAACACGTTTTAAGAGAGGGATGACAAAACAGTTTTGGATTTTTTAGAGCAGGATATTCTGTAAATAACATACTAAAGATCTTTGGAGATGTTTTGATTTTACTATAGAGACCAAGAATTCTCATGTGATGTGTATCAGAGTATTGGCATCTTTTTTTCAATACATCTGATTTCAGATGGACCTTTTGGCCTTTATTCCACAGCTTGCAGTGGAATAGTTTCACTGTGTATAAATACTTTATTTTCACCAAGTCATTTGCTACAATGGGGAAAGCATTTCTATTGCTTCCTTGCCACTCTACAATTTATTTCATCCTCTCTAGCTTTCTCCTACAGTTCTGCAGAATATACTATGGGTATTCCTCTACAGGAGTGTGCAATTTTTAATGATTTTTTTATTATTATTATTATGTTGCCCTTCCATGAAAAAATGGGGAATGAAGAGGGATTTCCTTCTCACATCTTTTGCACCTTCTCAAAAGAGCTGCCATATGCACTCCTCCTTCCTGCACCAGGGAAGGAAATATTTGGCAGGAGCAGCAACAGGAAGCACACTAGGTCCCTTTTTTTGTGAAAGCAAATGGAGGATTGGCAAAAGATAGGACAGGGTGCTAAAAAAATTAACAGCTTCCAGGGCAAACTCCAGAGTTTGTACAACTGCCAAATGTTTTATGGCAGCACTAGCAGTGTTGGGATACCAGCTGAAAGTCAGTGGTTTGTTATAAATGTTCCATCAGGAGAATGTTTAACAGTGCCTTCTGCTTTGCCCCAGTTGTTTTAATGAAAAACACCAATGAGAAGCGTGTCATTGATATCTATAGATTGTTGTCATCATCACAGCAGTGATGCTCTACAAGGCACCATCATTGCTCCAGTGCATCTATTATCAATGGCTGGTGCTGGTATCTCTACTGATGGCATTTAATAACACAGAAAGAAGTCCAGGCTTCATTGACTTAATTTTCCCCTTGGAGAGCACTAACGGTTTTGGCATTTTCAATTCATTGCAAAAGCGGCTTTCCTCCTTTTTGATGAAGTTACTCAAAATGCTTCACCCATGAATTGCAGAACTCTCCATTAACCAAAATTGCTTTAAACATTGGAGGGAGCTCCTGAAGTGTGAATATTTTTCTGAAGGACACTGACATTGGGAAAACCATAGGAGCACCTCTCCTATGATGAAAGGCTGAGAGAACTGGGTTTGCTCAACCTAAAAACGAGAAAGCTTTGAGGTGATCCAGTCGTGGCCTTCCAGTACCTGAACAGAGCCAACAAGAAAGCTGGAAAGAAAGTATTTAAAAGGTCCTGTAGTGACAGGACCAAGGAGGAATGCCTTCAAACTGGGAGCAGGTTTAGATTAGCTATTAGGAAGAAATTCTTTACTGTGAGAGTGGTGAGGCCCTGGCACTGGTTTCCCAGAGAAGTTGTGGATGCCCCACCCTGGAAGTGTTCAAGACCATGTTGGGTAGAGCTCTGAGCAACCTGGCCTAGTGAAAGGTGTCTCTGCCCATGCAGGGGGGTGGGTATTAGATGATCTTTAAGACCTCTTCCAACCCACACCATTCTATGATTCTAATTCACGTTGCTTCATTTTAGGAACTCCACACTCTCCACATCCTGACACATGATGTGTGAATTGATCCTAATCCACTGGCTGCTTTCATTTTCAATTTTTTTGTTTCTTAGTCTTTCTTTGAAAGATCTTTTATTAATGAAGACCAACTGAAGGAAAACAAAATATTTTTTTCCCTCCAAGATTCACGTGATTCATTGAAAATAAGGTTAAAACTTCTTTTCTTGATATTGATTCTTTAGCGCTAGTTCCTGGTTTTTTGGTTTGTTGTTTTTTTTTTTTCTGATGATCATCTAATCCATCTTCCTCTGGGCAATACACTATTTCTGGCTCCTAAAATAAACTTCAACTTTCTCTCTGTTTATTTGGCTGCTGTTTTTGCTGACTTGGAATTTCATTAACAGCTGTTCAACCTATCCCTTGAAACAGTTGTTCAGCTGAGATACAAATTGATAACTGTCTTCCTAAAAATGAATGCACTTCAACAAAATGGATCCTTTTGTACACTTTAAGTCTGGTTCTGCGTTTAATACAAATATCAGATCTGATCTCTGATTCTACCTTTGGCTGCATGACACCGATTTGTGAGCTAAATCCAGGTGGAGAGGACAAAATGTGGACATTGCTTTCAGAAGAACAGTACAGAATTTAACTCTACTGAAGCAAGTCTGGGATTAGAGGTGAGTTTGAGAGGGAAGGAAAACCTTCCTACTACAGAATCATTCTGGAAATGAGGGTATACTTTGCCAGGGCATGACAAACAGCCCTGCCAGCCAGGAGCTGAGAATGTAGCAGAGAGAAAACCACACTGGTTTTGCTCAGTCTCCATTTTTACACCCAAAATCCTGCATGCAGCAATGATACCAGTGAGGAGCAAGGCTATGATCCTGCCTGGTGTTTTGGATGGAGTCCTTGCAAACACCGATGGTGAGAAGCTGAAGTGATTGGTGAGGCCACCACCAGGCATGTTCATCTATTTTACACTTTGCCTTATTGTTTCTCACCTCTCTGTTATTCCTGTGGCTGTGCTTGGCCCTCACTGAGACCAGCTCACGAAGGTAAAGTCACACTGGTGTCAAGACAAAGCCACAAAGCTCAGTACCTGGCTCTGTTATCAAATACTTCTGAGTGTATTCACATCTTATAACAATATCAAAGATCTGGAAATGTTAAAAAAGAAAAAGGGCAAATATTGCAAGTAGTTTATGATGTTGTCCTGCAGTTTTGAACATTTTGAGGAAAAGGGAAATAATCTTTTTTAAAAAGAGAGAAGATTCATTGAACATCAATATTCATAATGGTATCTTGGCTTGAATGCTCTTGTCTCATGGCTAATTTATGATCCACTGCTGGCAATCAATAAACACTGCTGCCATACTCCTGCCTCTGGGGACACCCACTTTCCTCCCCAGCCACTTGGTGTTTGTGCTTGTGGAACCCCCCAGTGCCAGAAATGCCCTCAGTGGGCTCAGCCCCAGCCTGGTCACACCAAGGAAAGGAAAAGCATCACACTGATGGGCACACTGACTGTACTGGCTTGAAATGCATCCTTCATTAAGTTACATAAGCAGAGAGATCATGTAGGAGGACTGGAAATAATAAGCTGTTAGGATGATTTGCTGAAGCTACTCTTCACCTCAGCTCCCACGGAAACACAGAAATAAAAGTCCAATTTCCTCCATAGACAAGAGATTACTGAGGGCAGAAAAATTACAGAATGAAAAAGAAACATTTCCCTTTGGTATTTGCTGCCAATGAAAGTGATGCTGAAGAAGATACAGACTTATAGACACACGGATGTAAGGTCAAAATTAGGTGAAAACTTCAGTCGGCAAAGAGACAATGTAGCACCTGTCTGCAAGCTGTGAGGCTGGGAAGAGCATGCCCAGTTTCTACAAATAAGATGGAATAGGAAAAGTTGAAAATCCTCTTCTTTAAACAACTAAGGAGAAATTTGAGAACTATACATTTAATAAATTAGAAATCATTTTTAAACTTTATAAGGAGCACATATTTAAAGTATATCTATAATATCTGTTCAGAGCTTCCAAATAGTGATATCTACCAATTGCTTAAAATTAGGGTTAGCTTAATATTGATATTCACATGCTCAAATATGTTAATTTTTTTGAAAGATATATTGACCAGTCCAATTTCTATATAAAGACTAAAGGGCAACTGATAATGTCATACTCCATTTGCTGACCATTCCATTCTTGGAGAGATATAGCAGAGCCAGAGAGCTACATCCTAAATTTTATTAACTGTGAAAGACATGATTTATTTTGTGGTGTAATAGAAGCATCAGTGATAACAATGCCTCAGAGAAAGCCACATTGTGAATGCCTCCTGCTGTCTTCTCCTTGGTGCAGATAGGTTTATTTATGTAAGACCTCACAATTGGAATTGGAGTAAGAATTGGAATTTCTTCTGCCTTTACTCTAAATTTAGAGTTAATTTAGACATTGCAAACTGCATTTACTGTGGTATTCCCTGGATAACAAAGTGAAGTGAACAGATGTGCTGTGGATAGTGAAAGGGTAGCGGGGCTAAGTCTGGCCAGGAACTGAGCTAGGAATTGCCCACCCTTCAGACTTGAACCTTGTTGGAAACTCAGCTACCGCACCCCAGCAATGATCCTGTTCCTTATCAAATTGTGCTTCTGTGTTCCTTACATTGCCTTTACCTACTTTATCCATTAGACAGCCTGAGAAGAACACCACTCTAAATAGCTGCCAAACTTGAAATCGCAGCAATTTAACAAAACTTTAACAAAATCAGCTAGAACCCTCTTAAGGCCAGGTCAGGATTCTCACCACACTCCCAGCTGTGTGTGAGGTTTTCCCCACGCTGTGTGACCCTACAAGGTCCAGCATCGTGTCTCACACAACCAGACTCACTCCAAGCATCACTTCTGGGCGTGGCACTATAATTTTCTCCTAGATTAGCTGCTCAATGGGCAGGGCAGCAGGGCTGCTCACCTTGGCAGCTTCACAAAATTAAACACGTGACCAAAATGCTTTATCATCTTCCTGGCAAACAACAAGCATCAGAGCAAATTTAGAACCTAGAGTGCCTTCCAGCTGAATGGCATTGCCATTTTATCAGGGCTGGGGATCAGACAATAATTTCTCCTCAATAACTTCATTAATTTGTCCCAAGTCATAAGCTTTTGCCAGCTCATCCTTAGCTGATTCATCAAATTCACACAGAAGAGCCTGAGTTAATGTTGCTCTGTTTTTACCATCATAGCAATACCACTGTCAGGGGTCATCTACCTTTTGTGTTGCCACCTCAGCTGCTTTGGGAGGGACTGAAAGGTAGCTCCAGGACAGAAGAGGAGGGGATTATGGAGACTCCTGCATTGAATCAGTCAGAATATGACCACAGCACTGTACTAAATTCAAGAATGTCCCAGATACTTTGTATGCACTTATACAGCACTATCTAATTCCAACGACCGTTTTTATTTCATACATTTACCCCGTCTTTCTTGGCGCATACCAGGAACAAAGACCATGGTCTTAAATTAATTTTACTTTGATGGGGGAAGGTCCGAGCAGATGTTGAAAGCAGAGTATTTTTCTTTGATGTTGTAAGGTCCTGAAACTTCTGAGCAAGGTTTAGCTGCAGAATCCTTGGGAAAAGGATTGATTTCGGTGAATATTTCAAGTTTTAATGGTAGTGAAAGAGATGGTATTCCATTCTTTTTCCATCATAAATCACATTTATTGTCACCTGGAAACTGCCTTGTGTTTCTCTGGCAGGAATTTACTCAGTAGTCTGGGAGCAGCACCTGGCACTGCAGAGCTCATCTGAACTGTGCTGACAAAAAAGCCCTTGGAAACAGGTGTCAGTGCAGGGTGCTGCACCCTGTCAGGCTACAAAACCACTGCTCTTCCTGGGAAGTGTAATTTTCCCTTCATGCAAATGTATCGAGATAAGTAGCACAGCAAACCACCATTTGCAGTTTCAGCTGACACATTTCAGCAGCACCAGCTCGTGGTCCATTCCCTATTCCTCCCACACAGCAGCTTTCCTGGCGATAACCCTTCCCACATCTACCTAACTTTACCTAATTGAACGTATTTAGGACAAGCACACAGGGACTGGAAGTTCCAGGTCCCTCCTGTGGGCACCTAGAAGCTGCAATCTTTTTTGGGAAGATGCCAGGGAGAGTGGTGCCTTCTGGTCACTTTGTTCCCAGAAAGATTTTGGACTTGGCTTTGAACCAGTGGTGGTGGGACACCACATGACAAATGCTTCCCAACAGGAATGTGGCAGGAATGCAGAAAATCCTGCTGCAGTCCTGAGGACTGAAAGTGCTCCAGGACTTGTCCCCGTGGGAGGAAATGGTGTTTATTGAGTTAGCTACTGCTTATAAAATGCTGTTCATGTTCGTGTCATCAAACCTCTAGTGATAAAATGCACCATGAGATAAATTCTCATGGAGCCAAGAGTAATAAAGTTCTTTGGCTTGTCCAACTGACTGAAAAACTTTTTCTCTCCCATCTGCTCTTCACTAAGTGGGAAAAATCAGTACAATTCCTGAGAGGGGTTTGAGTCCTCCCAACTTTCTCCATTTCAGCCGGCTGATGATATCTCTGCAATATACTCTTTGGGTTGCTTTCTTCTGAATGAGGTTACTTGTTTACCTGGTGTGTTTATAGACTATTAGATCTTCTCTCATTCCTGTTCTTCTACGCTAAGCAAAGCACGCTTTTAATCTTTTCCTGTGCTGCATTTTCACTCACTTCCCTACATCACCTTGGAAGATCTCTGGGCTTGCTCCAGTGTCAATCATCAGTTTTGCAAACTGATGAAGAGGATGCCCAAAGCATCCACAGGAGGACTTTGTCAATGGTTTTGTAAAATTGCTGAAACAGAGATGAGACTGTCCATCTTATTATATAGAGGAATTCTGAGAGGATCAACATGTCCTGCTGTGTGCTCCCAAAGACGAGTGCCTTTTCCCTGCACTCCAGCTGGAAACCAAGCCTGCACTTTATACCCTTACCTTCTAGCAAAGAGTCTGGGAAGACATTGAATTTTAGCTGCACCTCCTGTGGGTGTGGGGCACTTCTGTCCACTTGCAGAAGACTCACAGTCTCAATGGAGAAACCCTCCATAAATATAGTAGCATATCAGCACTTCACAGCTCTTCAGCACATAAATATCTCAGACAGATTTGAGTATCAGAGAAATGTCACTTTTGCAAACAGGTCTTGGCTAATCCCTCCACTGTAGCTAACACACCCAGAGTACAGTATCCTCTCAGATTACCATTATCCATTGAAGTTTCACTGGAATGGGCCAATAATAAATTGCATGGACTAATTTTTAAAAATACTTTTCCAGAATCTTCCTCGTTTTCGACAGCACAGAAGAGCTTGATGGAGGTTGGATCTGCTTCCCAACAGTCACAATTTGCTCTTTCCTTGAGCAATTAATCTTCTTTGGTGGAGCCCCTTTTTTATTTCCATGTTCTTAAAAATCCTGATTCTTACTGTCCAGAAGAAGCAAGATAACTGAAAAATATGCCTAAGCTATGAAACTTCATTAAATTTTTCACATGACAATGATATTGAACATTATTAGAGGCAAGAAAGTAAATAACAAAAAAAGAACTGATATTGTTTGGATATTCTTCCATTATTTTTTCTTAATGTCATGCCAGCATTCAGACATCAGCACTCCTGAGCTGCTCTGTTGGATACATTGGCTTTTTCTGTTGTCAGCTGGTAAGGAGAGACACCTGCATAAGAAAAACACCATCAAATTATACTTTTTGTCAGGCCAGCAGGATGATTCAAATTTTTACTTCTAAAGGAATCCTGAGCCATCCCAGTTCTGGCTTCTGGCACTACTTTCAACAGCCAATTGAAAAACAAAGTTACAATTCATTGTCTGAGTGAAGACGAGTTTTTTCTCTTCTTGTGGCCGCAGAATGATTGTGCTGCCTGTGAGAGCCATCCTGGCTCCCAGAGAAAGTGAGCCATCACCAGATCCTGCCCTCAGGCAGTGTCCAAGCTGGACACAGTCCCTGCATCCAGCAGAGCAGCTGTGTGTCACAACCGCAGCATGAGACAGCCAGGGTTACAATTTTTGGTGTCTCTGAATGTTGTTGCAATGTGGAAGTGAAAGCAGGAGCTAAGTGTCCCCCCCGCGGCCCGTGCTGGTTTTGCTGGGACAAAGACATTGCTCCTCTGTGAATTGCTGATGAGGTCTGGTCAGCATTTTTGCATTCATGGCATGGGACATAAAAAGTGTTCTTCTCTCCTTATATCAGCTACATAGCTATAACAGCATATCTTATACTTACTTACACACATCAAAGTTCTTTGCATTGAGAAACATCTAGAACTCCTGTGTCTCCTGTGGCTGTTGCATTCCAATTGAGGACCATCTGTTTCCCCTCTGTAAAAACCTCGTGGGCTCTTTTCTTTAATTGCACATCATTGTTTTAACTGTAAACAGAGTTCAACCCTGCAGGCTGAAGTTTGAATTACTCCAAAGAGTAAAGCTGGCTCTCCAATCACCAGTATCACTTCCAGCCCAGCATGGCTGCAGCTCCTGATGGATGTGGGTGACAGCAAAGTGACCCTGCAGAGTTTCAAATCTCAGAGTAAGGCCACATGCAAGGGATGGGGACAGCAGAGGGGGTGGCTCAAAATGCTCACATGATTTGTGCCACCATCACAAGCAAGCTGTGGTCCTCGCTCCTTCCATCTCCAATCCCAGCACCCCTAGGAGAGCAAATGCCTAACCCTGGGATAATCCCACTAATAGGCTGGGCTTTGCACTGATTTGGAAATGGACTTGTTGCCATTTCAGAAGCTAGGAAATTGCAGCAGCAATAATTTTTTCCTAGCAACTTCGCAAGGAGGGATGTGTGAATCTCCTGGTTTTGCCTCTGAAACAAACAGGGAGAGGGCAATCAAACACCAATTTGAACCTGATTTTTCAGCGTGAGCTGCTAAAAAGTTATCTAAGTGGCAAACCATCAATAGAAGTAAGGCAGAGGAAGAAACAGGAAGAAGGAAATAATGACGTGCTGTCTGAATTCTGAAAAACAATTTAGGTAACTATGCTTCCTCAACAATACATGCAATTTCTTCATGAGCACTTTGGAAAGCTGTGGTATGATGTGTGCTCATGGGTGTCAACATGTCTATTATTTTGACAAGGAATTCACCTAATTGACTGCATCATATTGATCTGGGAAATAAAATTCTGGTGTTGTTTTACCACTGGCTCAATTTCGGCTGGAATGATTTGGACCCTGCTCTCAGTAGCACTGAACAAGCACTGCTGGAGAGCAGCCAGACTTGGTCTGAGCTCCTGTTAGGTACAGAGACTGGCAGCCCAATGTATGCTAACTGCAATTGGAAGGAATAGCAATAATAATAATAATAATAATAATAATAATAATAATAATAATAATAATAATAATAATAATAATAATAATAATATCATGTTTTTGCTGGAAGGCATCACACTGTGACAGAATATGATTCCAGAGAACAACCCAAGGTCATGGAAAAAGTATCAGAGCTCTTCCTCCCTTTCCTCAATGGATGAATGCAAAACTATGTATGTGGTGTAGTAAGAAGAGCAGGCTAACATAGCAAAATAATATTTTTTTTAAATTAAAGGTAAAAAATAAAATTAAAAAAAAAAAAGAAAGAAAGAAAAGAAGGAGAAGAAAAAAAAGAAAATGAAGAGAACTCACCTATCAGCATTAATATACAGCAACAAAAAAATCAGCCAGCCAAAAAGTCAAAGAACACAATGTATAATTCCAAGCCAATCACTTCCCAACTGCTCTATGCTTCATTATCCATAACTCAGTAGTTCACACGACACCCTGAACTTACCTCTTAGAAAAGATAAAATAAAGAGGCACATCACATGGTCTATTTACAAAACTGTTCTGACCCGTGACAGGTTGGCTGGAGGGACAGACACATAATTTCTCAGGGGATGTTTGATGATGCCAGAGTGGTTGCCTCACGCTTACCCCTTGTGAAATGTATGGAGTGATGTGAGTTTGTTCCAGCTGCTGAATCCCTTGCACAGCTGGCACTGACCGGATCAGCAGAGCATGTGGAACAGCATAACTGGGAGAAATGGATCTTTTGCCACCACACATGCCAGGCAAGAGCAGTGGCAGTGTGGAAAAAACTCCAGCTGTTACTCTCCATGCTACTCCTGCTCCAGGCATCAGCATAAGACTAGACCTTCACAGCCCATCCGTCTGCTGTGGCACTTGAGTGCTGAAAGTTAAACATTAAAATTCAAAAGTGCAAAGAAATCCTCCATGTGTATCTTGGCTGTATTCAGGAGTATCAATACTTTATCCGCTTGTGTCTGCTGAGCTGGGAAATATTGACACGCAAAGCCAGATTAAACATTTCCCCACTTCAACAGTCTTCAGGCAGCTGAGAGAGCAGGAAATAAAGGCAGCTGAGACACACTCTCCTTTTAGCAGCTCAAGCTCAATTCCTCTGGATTTCACAGCAGGTTTCCTCTCTCTAGCTATTTAACAGGCATGCTTGATAAAATCCAGTCATTCCAGGTACACTGCACACACCACTGCCTGCTCTATAACCCTGAACCACACCGAACCTGCTGCTGCTGTAGCAGCCACAGGAATTTAGAAATGTCTGTATAAAAAGAAGAGCACATACCGAATACTAAAGCCTTGAAGCTGTGAGTCCGTCCTGTTGCTTTTATAGGACAGCACATTTCTCTGAGCTCCCTTTTATGTTCCTGTGATTCACCATGATGCTGATAAATGTGTCCTTGTTACCTGTCTGCGTTATACATCGCAAAAAAATTTATGGTCTCTTGCCATCTGTTTCAATTAAGAAATTTATATATAGATCTGGGTGCCTTACCCAGTAAAATACCTTTGGATTGAGAATTTTATACTCTGATAATGGGCCAGATCTCCAGTTGGCATTCATCCACATGCTTCCAGTAGTGTCACTTGATTTACAGCAGCCAAGTAGTCAGGTAGGTAACATCACAACAATAAATTCAAAATGTTATTCATCTCAGGAAATCGTTTCAATTGCAACACTACTGACTGATGCTTGCAGCAGATTACAAAATAATCTTCAACTCCTGTTCGTGTTGAAACTAATTATTTTAGTGAGACATTTTTGCAGCTCCAGCAAATACGTTTAGCTCTATTCACTCAACACAGAATGCAGATAATGGCTCCAATATATCAAATATACGTTTCCATTTTGTATGGATATAAGAGATGTGCCAATCACAGATTTCTGAGAAGGACTTTTTGAGGTCACTCCCTTGGCAGTAGAGTATTCATGAAGTTAAAACAAATGAAACTAGAACAATTTAACATGTGACAGCTCTACAGATAATTGCAAACTCCTCTACCTCAATCAAAAATTACCACTTCAGCCAAAAGGGGATAAAATCTGCATAATTTAACATCAGCTACACCACTAGTGCCACCTACAGCATCCAGCTCAGAGAAACCACCCAGACCATCAGCTGGCTCAGGTGTGCATACATTTCTAGACCATTTTTATTTGGCGTCTAACTGGTCAAGAAGACATTTTCATAGAAAAAATACGTATTTGTGCAACACAAGCACTAAACTACTTATTGGCAACATGCAATTCAGACACATAGCTCAAAAAATAGATGCCTCTGGCAAATGCCAATGGCACATTAAGAAATCATGTACATCCAGTCCTGACAGATGAATAGCTTTTATTTGTTGCATCTATTTTGTTTTGTTTGTGCTAGAATATTTTAAATATTTGAAATGATGTCGTTTTCCCTTCTCCTGCTTGTTGAGCTATGGAGCAGCTCTTCCATCAGTTACCTACAGCTGCCTGAGGTCCTTTCAGCTTCAGCATGGCTGCATCCCTGCAATTCAGAAGTGCTGCACTGATGGCTAGCCCTTGGCACATAAGCTCATGGAAAAACACCTTTATTCCAGGCTGGCTAGTATTTTGGCACTGGGACCAGTTCCCACAGTTCTGTAAGCATTAAACTTCAATGACGCTTGTCATTCCCAAGATTATTTCCCGGTTTGGCTGATAGATTTTCTGCAGGGCTTGCAATGCAATCTGCAAACACTCCTGTCCTTTCCATGTCATTTTTATAAGGATCCCAAGGGAAATGTCGTGTCACCTCCTCTCTGGATTTTGTGCTGCGTCGTTTCCTGGTCACTGCACACCTGCTGAAGGCTTTGATGTCTGTTCCTCCAAAAGGCTGACTGCAGCTATAAATCCTGGTGAGGTGAAGAGAAACAGACTCGTCCGTACAGCTCTAAGTCTTGGAAAACAGTGATTATAAAAAATAGAAATTTTTCCTTAAAACACACGAGAGCTTGTAGACAAGATCATACTAGGTGATCAAGGAATTAATTGATTTCTTTTAATAAGGAATACTTCTGTACCTCACATTTAACTACTTTCTTCTATAAATAACCACCTGTTGTTTACCTTTCCCTATTTCTCTTATTTTTTGACACTTCACAGGAAGCGCCTCAAAATATGTGAAAAAATAGCTCACTTCCACCCTTACTTTTTAAATAGACAACACTGCTGAGGCTCAGGCTCAGCAAACCAGTGTGTTTATTCTTGTACGATTGGAAGCAGAGAAGCAAAGGGAGCCCTTGGTAGGACTGTGTCCCCAAGAGCTGTGTCCCTGCTTTTCCATCCAAGCCCTGAGAGGTTCTGGCTGCAGCCAGGGCCATCCCCCAAGCCCAGCTCTCATTCAGAGAGGATTATTGATGCAGCAAAGCCTGTGGGTCTGCATGTCCTGCACCAGAGTAACACAGGAGATGGGCGATTCGTTTGAAGGACAGTCTGCTGAAGTCAGAGTGCAGGTGGCTGAGCACAGGATGTTTGTCACCTGGCAGGTGCGTTCCTGCCTGGCTCACGGTCTGACCACAGCACCACAGGGACAGTGAATTACAAGCACAAGCTTCTCTGTCTCTTTCTGCACAACTCAAGCAGCTCTGTGCCACAGCACCACCCCGTGAGCCCTCTCAGCCACCACGAACTAGCCTCACCTCTGACACAAATCCTGCTCTCTCTCTTTTTAACAGGATGTGGAACCAGCCACCATCTGCCTTTTGCCCTTCTCATTCTCCTTGCGGCCCCTCCACTTCAGGCAGACACGCTTCCTGAGCTCACATCATGGCTGGCAGCTTCAAATAAGGACCTGCTTCAGCTGAATGGAACTTAGATAAAGAATTTTCTTCTGCTGCATCCAGAGAGTGATGCAGAAGCACATGGCCCAGCCCATCTCCTGGGAAAGCCCACTGCTAGTGGCACCAGGGCACCTCTGCAGCAAATACCAAGTGCCACTGCAGTTTGTTCCAAATTTGAGCTCAGGCTGGCTAAACCCAGCTCTGCACTTATCTAAAAATAGAATTTTAAAATCAGAAGTCAGACTTGGCCGCAATTAGATACTGGTTTGTGATGCAAAACCAAATGAATGGAGGATTGAGAGAGATGGGTAACTGGTGTGTACTTGACACGTGGGTTTAGGCTTTGGCAGGAGATCTACCTGGAATTGCAGCATCTCCAGAAGCTCCTCTGACAGCCCTGCTCTCGGCTGGGCTCGCTGGACAAGCAGCTCTGCTGTAGTCTCCTGCCTCAAGGGTTGGCTATCCCAGCTTAAAGACTATGAACAGAATAAATAATGTGAGACACAGGGACAGCTAAAACAGGGCTCCTGGCTGTTGCTAAAGCATCAAATTAAAATTGCACACTACAGCTGATCTGGGTATAATGATCCTACACAAAGCTGATGGCTACTGTCTGTAAGGGAGTGGTAAATTTGTGTGTGAAGCCACAGAGGGCTAAATTATAATCCCTTCATGCAAATATGGATTCTAATTCATCAGTGGGCACGTGGGGGTTCAAAAGCATCACTCAGTGTGAGGCAGCACTTGTAAAGGGAAATGGGAAGAATGGTAAATCTGACATGTTCTGCCTTTGCACCAGAGATCAATTTTCCCTGTTCTTCTGTCCCCTTAGTAATTAAAACAATTCTTAGAGATAGACTGATGACTGTCTGGCTGTCTTCCCTGACGCCTTCCTCTGCCTCTCTTGCTTGTTGAGAAGGTTCAAAACACCTTGGGCTGTTCCTTTGTTTATCACGGACTCAAACGTTGGTTTTCATTAATCCGGGTGGGAGCCAGAGCGATTGCTCCTCCTCCAAGCTGCCTTCCTGCTCCACGGTTTGCTAGAAAAACTCTTGTCCCCTGAGCATGGTTTCACCACTCAGCTGCTCCTAAAAGTTTTTGTGCTCCAAACGATTTTGTAAATTGTGCTGATGAGTTCAAATCCCACCATGGCCCATTAATGGTGACTCTAATGGATGTTGGCAGATTCAGTGAGAAATCCAAACATATTCAGATTAAGAGCTGACGGTACTTAGGCTTGGTGAGAAATGTTTGTTCCCTCGCAGTTTCAGAAGGTTTGTGTGGTGAAGAAGAGCAAGTTCATGGCAGAGCAGAGCTAATGCAGTCCATAAGTGACAGCTCATGACATTGATTTTAATATCTCAATAGCTATGACTATCTGCAAAAAAAAAAAAAAAAAAAGAAAAAAAAAGAAAAAAATTCGTCCAGCTGCCTCGAACCTTATTTCAATCTTCAGAGGCTTCCCATCCTTATTTGGAGCTGCTGGCATTTCCCAGGAGTTAACTACACCCTGGGTATAGGGCTCAGGAGAATCGGAGTGTGAATCTCCATTTGGTTTGGAATCTCAAAGCATTTTGCAGTCCACGTAGCTCAGAGCAGAAATTTGTAATGCACAAGAGAGCCTGTGCACATCACTGCAGAAAACAAGTGATTCACGAGTGCAGAAAATATTTGGAGAGGATGAGAAGATCCACAGAGGACGGGGCATGTCTCTGCAGACTATGCACAGCCCAAGGGATGAGTGGCAACACTTAAGACCCAGTAGCCACACATGCTAGAATTCTCCCTTCCACTGTCTGCCACAGCTCCAACTGTTTGGGGTTACACTGCTCTTCATTTTAGTGATCTGAATGTGAAGCAGATTTGAGGAAATAGATAGCACTAATAAAAAGACAAGAGTGACCTTTTAAAATGAGTAACTACATTTAATTTTAAATGTTTGCATCTCAGTTGGCTGGGATTAAGAATATTTATTTCCACTGGAACTGCATGCAACAGAAATACCAAAAATAGGTGCATTATGTGAGTAAATGTATTGAGAAACTCTGACCAGGGAAGAGCAATTACACATCCCCTTGGAGACATCAAAAATACAATAAACTGCAATGAAACATCTGCCCAGCTATGTTAAAACAAAAAACTGTAAAAGCTATTCTCATAATTATTTTTAACACTGTAAAATTATACATGACCATGAGGGATTGTATTTTATCAAATACATAGTGAAATAATCCTGTAACAAACATGCAGAACAATTACAGCCCTTTTCCCTCTCTCCTCATCACATAGTTTAAAGGTGTGGTATCACAGACTATTATCATGTCCCCAAAGGCATATTAATACATTGCAAATTTTCACATCAGTGATTTTTAGGTCTCCTCCAGGAATATGCAGGAGTTGCCAAGGAGTTGGGCTGTTTTCACAGAACATTTTTTGCACACCATTCTGTTAAGGATGCAAAGCTTAACAACAGACCCCATAGGGCTGGGATATCTTTAAATGGACACAAGACTGCACCAGTCTCAGAAACTTCAAACAGATAAATCTTAGCTGAAACAGCATAATCAATACAGCCCAAATCCTATGCCATTCCTAAGTACTGAGGCTCTTTTTTTATATTGCTGGAACTGTTTTCCTGCTGAATTAGGGAATATTTATGGTTCTTCCTCCAACTGCAAATCAAAAGCTATAAATAGCTGCTTGCCCCAACATATGTGAAAGGAGGGTTCATAGCTGCTGTTCCATATCATCTCTAAACCCCCAAGCACTAAATGTAAATTAGAAATATTAACACTGAGAAATAGAAGGGTTTTCTTGACACAAGCAGAAATATTTCTTCATCTTCTGTGCTTTAGATTCATAGATTTTTGAGGCCAGGAGGGAGGATGAGGCCAACTAGTTGAAAAATGCTGCTAATTTTCCTGAAAAAAAGCATGTAAAAATCAGATGCTGAGTCAGCAGGACTTGGGCATTTTAGAAAACTTTTTCTGCAGAGGTAAAGAGCAGCTGCAGGTCATCCTGACTATGTCTAATGCTGGTCTAGTTGCCAACTACACCCTGGACATGGAAAAGAAACACAGTAGCTCAGCATCCCAGGATTTGCAAATCATATATAAACACAAAGCCAGGGGTCTGCCACCTCAAAAAATGCAGTGGGGCCACCAATTTATTTTTTTTTTTTAACCCAAAGACTGCAGTATTCTCAAGGCAACACAAACCTCAAAACCACAAGGCTACAGAGACTCTCCAGCTGGTATGTTCCCTACAGCATAATAAATGGGGATTGCTTTTCCTGCACACAAGAGAGGTTTCAACAACAGGAATGAAGTGCACCATGACAGCAAGCTGAGGAACCATCTGTATCCTGACTTCCCAGCTCCCAGGCAGGAGCTCTCACCACTGCTCTGGCTCCTGGAGGCACACTGATGGTAGCTAACATACACCTGAGTAAGGCTGCAGAGATTTTATCTTCTGGCATGATTTCTACCACTTAAAATACTGTGGAAAACTTGAGCAGTCTGGAAATAAATTGGCTGTGCAAAACTAAAATGCTAAATTCACTGTCCTGAATTATGGATGGATAACCAGCCACAAAAAAAACATTGTCGGCAGCTGCACTGGAATTATGTCTGAGCACACCCTCTCTTCCAAAATATAAAACTCAGATCCTGTTCAGATTAGAGGGATCATTTTAAGTACTGAATACATGTCTATTATTCTGCATTAAAAGATAGTTGGCTTTTTTCCTCAGTGATTCATAATTATTATAAAATTCATTTTCCTGTTCTAGCATCATACAGCTACTTTGCACCAATTCTCTGAGGGACAATACCACTGCCAGGGAAGCCCTTAGGCCCCTTTTATGCTGATACACAGTTTTGGGCAGGCTCATATATATTTCCATATTTATCTCACTGTGTCCCCACACTCTTGCCACACCCAGCTCTACTCTGCACATGTAATGTAGAGCAGTTATTTGCACAGGGTCTTGTAGTGCTTAATGTCACCTTCCTGATTTGGGCAGAGCAATCCTTGCAGTGTAATAGCATCACTGGATCAGACCCAAGTGCCCCTGCTGGTAGCTGGTGGGATGTTTAAGGGGATGGAAAAAGAAGCAGGAGCATGTTCAGCAAAATTCCATGAAAGCACTGGCTCTGGGGCTCCTGAACATGGCTGTGTGTGAGCATCTCTGTTGTCAGCAGGTCCCGGCAGACATCCAGACATCTGATTTCTCCTGGAAGCCGTTTGAATGACAGGCCTCCAGTGGCTGGTGGCAATGAGTTCTGCCACTGAACCACATGGAGTAATACTTCATTATTTTAATTTTAAGCCTGCCACCCAGCAGCTTTGTGGGGTGCCTCATGACATTGATCTGCAAGGGTCAGCAAATGAACCTTCCCCATCTTTCTGATGCTGAGAAGCCATAGCTTGCTTAATTACTCCTGTCTGGGATGCCATTCATTAGATTATTACCCTTCTCCAAACCTTTCTAGCTTTACTTTACTTGTAGTGGAACTTGGAAAACCACACAGCCCTTGAGAAGCAGCCTTTCCCCTTGAAAGGACATTTAAAACCAGTTAACACCGTCAGGAGTTAACACCTTCTGCTTCTCGTAAGCTGTGCTCAATAAAAAAATGCTTGAAAATGAATGGGTTGTGACAATCGAGGCCCAGTATCAGTATCAGCTGTTCCTGATGTTTTGTGCTTGGCTTTCCACATTGCCTTCACACTGACAGAGGCAGGAGCTATGAGCTACAAGGCCTGTAGGGTCTCTCTCCACTTGAAATCCTGGTTAGCCATGTGCTCACCAAATCTCTCTCAATTTAGTGCAGCAGTGATTGCATGCACATGGGTTTTATTAGAGCCTGGAAAACAAACACACTAACAGGGACTGCAGTGATACTGCTCTACCCAGCACAGGCTGAGGTACAACCAAGCTGGTTTGAGGTCTCACACCTCACTCCTACTTTTTTTCTTTGCAGCAATGAGGCAGGGACTGTGATGCAGTAAACAGGAATCAGTTGCAATACCTATGGAGAAGACTGGTACCAGATAAAACTCTTGATCTCTCTTTTCTTCTCAAAGTCTTCATCAAAATCAGAAGATCTTAGAGGTTTTTGAGGTGTGCAGTGTTTGAAGAACAATTAGGTTGTTGTTCTTGCAGAGCAGGTTTTTTTCTACCTAAAATAACAGGTCAATTTTACTTATCAGTGCAAATAAAATTGATGCTGTCACTTAAAAATAGATTCCTCTTTTCATTTCAGATCTCTGGGAATGGCAAAGAGAGAAAAGTTGGAGATGGAAGATAGACACTGGTGGTCAAAGTGAAAATAAACAGTTGTACCTGATGCATGAGAGTATGAGAAGGACAGTCTGTGTTCTACCAAGTATTTTGAAACCTGTGAGGCTTGGTGGTTTACCCATCAGAAAGAAAAACTGGCCACTGGGTTAAGCAGTTTTGGGTTAGTTGCTGTTGTGCTGCGCAGTCAGTATGGGAGATGGAGACAGAAACTAAAACTGAGATTTCCTCTGCTTTTAGTTCTGTTGTCCTGAATGCCAGCTCATTTTCTGGCGTTCACCATCAATTCACACACCAAGGGAGGTATTTCTAATATTGTTTTCTAGTTTGTGCAAAGTAGGGAGCTGGGTAGTAACCCACAAAAGGCTGGCTACCTGACCATCCAAACCTTACACTAATTAAACATTTTAACAAAAGCATCAGCATCCACTGCTTACAGGTTACATAACTTTTTTAATTAATCAGTACTCAACCCCCTCTTTGCTAGTTCCTATCTCTCATTTCTCATGCTAATTAGTCTGCATGCACAGTTCTTCCCTCCATTTGAGCCTGGGCTCCGTTTTGAGTGGGTGGTCAGTGGCTTGGTGGTGGTGGTCTCCCACTGCCAGAATTACCTTTCCCCCCGTTCCTGCTCAGTTCTGCTGACTTCACTCCTGGTGGCTCTGGTCCAGACAGCCCATTCATCTTGGGATTGTCTTCTCTTTCCCTTAAAACAAAAGATTAGCCAAGTGCACAAGGTTCACAATGCAATTGCTTAATCATAACTGTCCAGCTATTGCTACTGATTAATAACTAAAAAATAAAAAAATTATCAAGTTTGGATCAGATCTTGAATGGCTCAAATCTTGAGGAGCTTCATATCAGTGATGCATGACAGATCTGACTGTCAGCAAAGGAAATAGTTATGTAATTGGTTTTATTCGTTATTGATAATTGGAACTGTGTTTAACTCTTCTATAGACCAATATCATGGTCACCACCATAGGGACTCACGTGATGGATGAGTGAAGACTGCAGAGACAGCAACACTCCTGTGCTTTTCAGCCGTGGTTAGACCTTAGATGGGTCCTCCAGAATCCTCTGTGGATATGCAGTAATGGACAGAGCCCCAAGGAGATTCAATTTAAAAAAAACAAAGACCCAAACCCAAGCAAAGCCAGCACTATGAGCTGCCCTGGCCCACTGCCAGCACCTCACCTTCTCCTTCCCAGCCCTTCCACCCAAGGACTAGGAGTGAATATGATGTTTTACTCCTATTTAGTGCCCAATTAGACCACAGCAAATGCACCTCCATTAAGAAGTGCTCACTGCTGTTTGCAAAGTACATTAGCATACACCAAGACACTAGATTAAAGTGGGTCCATTTCTCCAGCAGAAAAAGTTTTGTTACACTTTGCTTAATCTTTGGCCAGATATCATAGAAGTACCAAAGCTTAAAAGCCCTACTAGAACAGATCCACAGGTTGTGCAATACCATGGTTAATTAGTGTTTGCAAAGCACTTTCTGGAGCTAAAAATAGCCAACTACGATCAATATTATCTACTGCGCTTTCTTTCATCAAGTCCTTGCCAATAATCCTCTCAGTTTTATTTTGGGGTTAAATTCAGCACTTCTGTTCTGCTGGGGACAGCCCAGCAATTACTGCTTTTCAGCTCAGTCCTTCCAGGTTTGGTTTGATTTTCTCTGGGCTTTGTTTTATAGCTGGCTTCACTCTGTATTAAAAGGGCAGCTGAAGATGATGACCTTTCCCAGGCTTATTCATATTTAAGATAGTGGGAAGGAGTGACTGAGAAAGGCATTTAATTAATAGGACTTCATGCAGGACTGAGAACAAAGCTGGAACATAAGAGCAAGTGCAAACCCAGACACAAAATAAAGATGAATGAAGTACAGAATAAAATTACTAAAGATAAATATGATCTCTTTTCCAGAAAAGAGCTTGATGTTAGTTTTTTTCTCAAACCATGATGCACAACGCCTCATTTTTGTGTGTTTGATGAAGACATTCATGAAGAAATATTAGTTATGGCAGAGAAGAGGAGACTCAGCATGAGAGAAGGGACGCACTTAAAGAGAAAATGTTAAAACATTCAGGAAAAAAGAATCTTTTGGAATGAAGAAAGGATCTGCTGAAGTTTTTTGTGGCTCAAGCTTAGAATTTTTTTTTTTAAATGCAATACTGCCTCTCCAAAAAGAAGAATAAAGAAAAAAGAGCTGGTGAGAAAGAGCTTGCTTCAGTTGCTGACAGGACTTGCTGTCAAGAATGGGAATATGCTACAGGAAGAAACAGATAATTTTGAGAAATACAGTCTAAGATCTTAATTTAATTGTACAGCACAACCCAAAGAGGAGGATAATACACTTAGGAACTGCTAACAGAATTTTCTCATTTAATAAAGGTTATCATCAGTGGGAAGTCATGAGAAAGGGAAAGACATGAACATTATGAAAGTACCAATGAGCAAGCATAAGAAACCTTTGTGAAGATTCTTTCAAGAACATTTCTAGCCTTCAAATTGCTTAGAGGGTATGAAAATTTAACTCTCCAGTGCTTATAAATCAGAATAACTTTTTTTTAATATCTCATTATCTTTCTGGTGATTCATTCATGTGTCACACCCTTTATATATTGATTGTGTAGTTAATACACCCTTCTCTTTGTTAACTTCAGTTTGGAAATTGAGATAAATTTACTGTTAAGTAACTGAAGGGAGAGAATTAAGAAAAATGGGAAAATCTTGAAGGAAAAAAAAAAAGAAGAAAAGATCAGCTAGCAGGTCAGGTCTACATTTTTACTCAGCCTGTGTGAACCACATAAGAGTGATTCAAAAGAGTGAATGAATCAAAAAAGTGCAGGTGACCACACTGTTACATTGTCTTCTTTTGAGCTCTTGAGATTAAATTGCTCCTCTGAGTTTTGAATTTTGCTTACGGAAGTGATTTAAGTGTATTTTTTACATTCCTCACCAACTACCTTGTTCTGAGTGTTGTAAATGAGCAGAACTTGCTGTTCTAGTAAACAAAACACTCTAGAATTTAATTTTGAAGTTTTCCGCCACAGCCAGTCAAGGGGCTGTCCAAGTCATAATGAATATGAAGCAATAAAGTTGAAGTGTCTGTCACGGTTTAACCTCAGATGGCAGCTAAGCAATAGCAGCAGTAGGCAGCTGCCTGCTCACTCCATGCCCTCTGGCCTGATGTGGTGGGGAGGAGAATGAGAAAAAGGTAAAACCTGTGGGTTGAGATTATTTCAATTATTAAACTGTTTTAAAGTAAATTACATTAATAACAACATTTAAAGTTATGACCAAAAGTAGATAACAAAGAGAGGAATAAACCCCAAGTAAACCAAGTGAAGCACAGTAAAATTGCTCACCACCTGCTGAACAGCGCCCCTGAGTGTGTTAACAACATTATTTTCATCCTAAATACAAAACAGTAGTGTACCAGCTGCTAAGAATAATTAACTCTATCCCAGCTGAAGGCAGGCCACTGCTATTCCTTTGTTAGGTCAATCCAGCTTGACGTGGGTCCTTCACCTGCTTTTACTGGGTTTGGTGTTTGTGCAAAAGGCAAGCTGGAAGCCTCTGCCTGCCTGGGGACAGTGGGGCTGGGGCAGCACAGCCACGGGAGGTGGCAGCAGCACTTTGCCCGTGGCTGATGGATGATGATGCACCCCTGTGACTCAGGAGAGGGGGGTGAGAGGCAGGAGAGGCACTTTCCAGAGCAGCATCTCCTGACCCTGGGCTGGGGGAGAGCCAGCACAGGCACATCAAACACAGTCCTCCTCCGTGAGAAGCTGTGGTCAGACTGCCAGCTCTTGCAAGTCGCCAGGTGTTCACCCCACACTAACAGAGGGTGCTGCAGAAGCAAATACAAGCAGCCAGAAAGCTAATCGATAGGAAGAAATTTTATCTGCATTTGTTTTGGGAATTATCTGGGCTCCCATGAAGCACGAGGTTTCTCTACACCTCTGACAGATAGTTATCAAACTGTCTCATACACAGTCAACACCATCACAGAAGCAAACATACACAATCTAAGAGCCATTTCTATTTAGTTCATAATTTTATTTTTGGAACAAAATTAGAACTTTGTCAGCCTGAAA
The DNA here is from genome assembly GCF_052056855.1 of Sturnus vulgaris. Classification (NCBI taxonomy): domain Eukaryota; kingdom Metazoa; phylum Chordata; class Aves; order Passeriformes; family Sturnidae; genus Sturnus; species Sturnus vulgaris. The sequence goes on from NC_142245.1 coordinate 16,275,224, forward strand.
ACAGCACAATAAAACCAAGATCATTACTCTTTCCCTGCTTGGTGAAAGCTTTATGGCTCACACAGCATGTCTAATCCTTTATGTCCTGTCACTATGATGCATCCAGTGAATAATCTCCCTTTCTCCTCTATAATTCACTTGACAACCAAATAATGTATTTTTTAAATCACACTATTTCTTAAGCAGTGTTTTGTCTCCCTTATGCCCACCATACATTTGCAGTTAAAACCTCTTCTCTGTTACAATACCTTCTTTCCCCACCCAAATACTCCCCTGCCTCCCCAACACTGCCAATCAGCCACTTGTCTACATTCAAAAAGCACTTTTGCTGGCAGCCTTGCTGCTTGCTCCAGCTTCTTCTCCCGGGGCAGGACATGCCTTCTCCAGAAACTCTGTCTGCAGACTGACACCTGCAGCCTAATGGCACTGAGGAAAAAAAACATAATAATTCTCTTTCTTGTGTAGCCCAAGTGTTCAGCAGAACTGAATACCTGCAGGATACAGTGACCAGGAGTGAAGAGTAGACTAGAAGTTTAAAAGAAGAATATTCAAGTCCTCTCAGAGAACTAACAGCTTTCTTCTACTACAGGTACTGGAGTAACTAAGAGGGGAGGGATTGGTTTGAGATTTTGTGGGCCAGTTGCAAAGAGAACAATTCCTGTGAAGATTGCTTTTAATCAGTCACTTGGCAAAGTGTCCCAAGGATGAGCAAGATTTATTACCTTCACCTTGAGGCTGATATATAAATGGTCTTAGTTATCTGCAGCACACAGATTTGTAACAGTGGGATTTAAAGGGTCGTACATCCCACTTCCCATCATCTCCATTAACAACATAAAGTTTGGCAGGAAAATTCCAAAAATTAGTAAAGACTAAAATATACTGGTGAGGCAGGGGTGTCCTAAATTAAATGAAACAGAGAGACAAAAATTACAGAAAGCTGTACCAAAACCTGCTTTGAGTATAGGGGAGAAGCAACCCTGCCCACAAATCATCTTCACAAGACCACACACACATCAGCTGGGCAAGTTAATAGCAGTGTAATCACAAATAATTCTAAATAGTATAAGATGTCAGTTTTTAAAATGCACTGTTATCTGGGGTCGCTTTGGGTGAGAAAGGAAACAAGATAAAAAACAAAGAGAAATGGATCAAATTTAGGAAGGAAATTTTTGACTATTGAGAAGATTTCTTGATACTGAAGTAGCCAGGTCTGAGGCTTTAGTCAGGTTCATTTATATTGAAATGAGCAGATATGGAGCATCCAACACATTTGCAGGTGGAGCAATGTATCCAGTGGGAGCAGAGCTGCAGTGGGTCACACCTCTGGGACTCCAGATGGAGGCTCACAGCTGACTCCTACTCTGTGCATGCACACCTTTCGTTGCACTAAATGGTACATTTTTACATTTTTACTGTCTTAAATCAACTTTTTGAATGTTGATTTCTTCTCTAGCTGGAGAGGCAGTGTCTCACTACAAAAAATTCAAACAATAACTTTCATACAGACCCTGACAGAACTGAGCCTTTTCTCAAGCACAGGAGGCTTCTGAGACACAGCACAAGTTCAGCTCTCCACAGGTTCTTCTTCACCACCACAGCTGCAAGAGACAGTGCTGCCTTGAAGGAAAACACACCTGAGAGACCAACAGCCCTTCATCCTCCCTAACTGTGATTCAGCAGCTCCACCTCAAAAGCATGTTAGAATGGAGACAAGGGGAAAGAAGAGAAAGAAAGAAAAATGTATTGGAAATTTACTGTAACACATCTACATTAATATTACCTGGAATATACACATACATAGAACCCACTTTCATGCTTAGGGCCCTTTAATAAAGCTCTAGAAATTGTGTGTTAGAGTGCATGAAAGTGTTACCAAAGGCTCCTTAGTCCTGAAGGGAGCATGCATTAAATAAAGTTATATGTGCTTCCTTTATCTTATACTACAATTGGAATCCAAATCATTCAGTTCTATCACAAATGTTCCAAGAGCTGATATTCCTTTTAAGGTTCTATTTAATTTTTAAAGTACATTTCTTTTTTTTTTTTTTAATATTTCCTAAAAATATCCATAAAGTCCAGTCCTACAATGCTCAGCAGAAGAAGGCAGGTAAAGGAAACCTTTTTATTTCTTTTAATGAATCTGAGGAGGGCTGGCATACATTTCCTGAATGCCTGAAAAAGACAAAGATTAATGAGAAAGGGACGACAAATAAATCATAAGTCTTGTATTTTATAAATAAATGACAAAGTTTTGAAGAACATTTTAATTCTTCGTTTCAGCAACAAGATTGATTCCCACCTCCTTCTGGAGAACTGACCCCTTGAGTTGAGTGGGGATTTTTTTTCTGCAGGGAAGATTGAACAGAAGGAAGAAGGGGAAGAGAGGAGAAAAGAGGAGAAAGTGAAATAGATTCCAGGTTTAATTTCCAAAAATTGTCATTGACCTTGACAAAAAAGGGATTGAGAAGGTGCTGTCAAGTGAATTTCTTTTCTGTTCCCCTGCTTGAGACATTTCCCTGACTCATTAAAAGCCCTGTGGACACCATTTGTCTGACAAGGAGGCAGAGTAGCTCCTCCCAGCAGCTGTTTGGGGTTGTGGACAAGAGAGATGCCCCAGACCAGAGATGCTCTGCAGAGGGGTCCCCAAAGCCATGACCCAGCCTGCAAAGTGGCACAGGGGGGTGATGAGGGATTGAATCCCCCTTACCCAAAACAAGGCACACAGGGGGAGCAGCTGTGTGGGGCAGAGCTCCAGGCACCAGACGGACATGGACACCTAGGGCTGCCCCTGTGCTGCCACCCTGAGCCCACCACCATCCCCTTGGCTGGCACTGCAGGCAGGATGCTGGATATAAGGTCTCTGAGCACCCAAAGAAACCAGCACAACAGCCTTACACACCTCTGTGTCACATCACTCCAGTATTTCTAAGAATAAAAGACTGGGAAAACCACTCTGTTTCCATTTTTACATTTTAGAGACTTTCTTGTGAACAGCTCTCCTTTCTCCCACTGCAGTGCTGTACACGAGAAATAGGGAAGCAGGGCACAGGATGGCACTGGTGAGAAAAGGCTCCTGCTGTGATCTTTGTGGAAACCAGACAGGTTTAGATGGATTATTAGCACCTAAAATATTTCAGCCAACATGTATTTCATCTGAGGGTCCCTTCAAGGTTTGTGCAACCACCTGGAAGCTGCAATCAGGCACTCTGCTTAAACACAGCCACAGCTGACCTTGACAAAGTTTCCAAGTGCACAAAGTTTCTGCTGGCCTGTGACCATGGTCATAGGTGCAACTGGAAGAAGTTCATTCACAATCTCCTCCAGGACAATGCTGCAAGGGCAGCTCCACTGCCACCTTTGTGCTGCACCTCCCAACAGATGCTGTTTCTTTAACAATTTTCCTCTCCATTTCTGAATGGCTCCAGTCACCCTTGTAAGCTGAGACCAATCTGCCAGTCTGTGTCCTCAGGTTGTCTCTTGGCTTTCTCCCTCATTTTTCAGTGTCTTTTATTCCTTCTTGTAGTTTAAGTGTCTTATACATAGCAATTTATATATTGGACAGCAAGGCATCTAACAGTTTCCCTTTTTCTCCACTGTTTCCTTATTTATACAATGGCCTTTTCCGTGGTTGCAATGCAACTTCTATAGCTCTTTTTTTTAAACTTCTAATGTTTACAGAGACAGAATGCATTATTGTACCCGTAACTGTTTTTTAAACAAAGTGTTTTATATTACTGGCAAACAGATGCTGTAACACTGAAAATCAGAGTCATAGAATATTCTGAGTAGGAAGGGATCCACAGGGATCATGAAAGTCCAGCTCCTGGCCCTGCACAGGACACCCCAAGAGTCACACCATGTACCTGAGAGCATTGTCCAAATATTTCTTGAGCTCTGTCAGGCTTGGTGCTGTGACCACTGCCCTGGGGAGCCTGTTCCAGTGCCCAGCCACCCTCTGGGTGAAAAACCTTTTCCTGATATCCAACCTAAACCTCCCTGACACAGGTTCATACCATTCCCTCAGGTAATTAATCCTTCACTCCCTTTCTTGAAGAGGAAGCAGGGGGAAAAACAGAGGAATTATTTTGCACCTGGAAAACAGCTTTGCCCGGAGGATTTTCTAAAGATTTTCCATGCCTCCCTTGTAATTCCTGGTGGCCCCTCTGCTTTTTTCCAAAAACTCTGTTCTAGTTTATGGTGTGAAGCCATGTCTGTGACCCAGCCTTACCGTGGACAGCCTGGCAAGAGTTTGGACATCAGCCAGAAACAAGGATTTTGTGTTTCTGACATCTCTCCCTGTGCATCCTATTTCCTCTCTTTATTTTGCCTTGTTTTCTCTATTTCTTAGACACAGGTCTAGACTGAAATTGGGAAGAGCTCCACTCTACAAAAGTACAGTCACGATATGGAGGAATCTAATGTGAGATTTAGATCTAGGAAACTCTAAATATTCTGTCATGTTCAAAAATAAAACCAGAAAGTGTCTGTATTATAAATGCTTTCACAAAGAACAAATAGTAAGCACTAAACAAGAACTAATATCTGGAAACTAGAGCCAGGTAAATCTGAATTAGAAACTAGGTGTGCATTTTAAAACTTCCAGTCTGATTAATCACTGCAACTTACTGAAGTCTTTCCAAAAGGCAGGCTTGAGTTAGACTAAATGTCTTGGGCTCCCCAGAAAAATAATTGGATTAAATTCTACTTTCACTTGATGATCAGAATATCCCCTCTGGTCCTAAGTGACAATGTCTGCTTTAGTTGAGGCAGATAGAACAGAGCTTTCATCAAGACAACTTCAACATTTCATTGTTGTATTGAACGATTGGGGTGTTTGCTTGCCTTTTTTGCCAGCTGCATGTTGACTTTTTTAGGATCTAAGTTCCTATGGCAGGCAGTAGATCTTCTTTCACAAAGCTATCCAAATTGTGTGGCCGTCCTTAGGGCTATGAGAACTGCTGTAAGTCAGAGGAAAAAAGTTTTGATTAAGATTCTGAACTTCCAGCCCTATGGGATGAAGGAAAGCCATGTGACTTTTATATTGCACATTGGTCATTAGGAAAAGTGTTTCCAGTTCATTCTGCAAGCAATCTCCAGCAAAATTGTGTAGCTGCTCAAAACAATTTTACAAAATCACTGACACAGACATTTCTTCATATTTCAAGACATTTTATTGGTCCTGTTACACTGGGACTTACTTCTCTCTACAGTGCCCAAGAGGCAGTTTTCAGTCAGTAATTGCTATTTTCTTGGTCCCTTCTCCAACTACATCAAATAAAATTACAGTTTTATTTCCCAGGTTCTGTACAAGCAGGACAGTTTACAACTCAGCTGAAGCAAATCTAGTTGCTTAGTTCCACTTCAACGTTTAACAAGAAAATCTTTTCCCTAAAGCAGTCATTACTTATTAGGGACAGGTTTATTCTGTTTTTGAGAGGTCAACACGTCTTTTGTCCTTAAAATATTCCCCAGAAGAGGGGGGATTCTTAGATGACCAGATATCTCCCAGTGGATAAGAAGTTCTGTTATTATTTCTGAAAAAATAATAGCATTATAAGACTCTATGTTATGTTCTCAAGTACTGAGACACCTTGAGTTTTCCATTGAGCTTAAAAACCTCAAAGACCTGACCATGTTTTAAGGCTTGATGCAAGAAGCACACACTCAGCAGTTCATTAGTTTTCTGTTAGTTATCAGACTGTGAAGGAATTCAGATGTGCTCAGTAAAGATGGAGGAGAAATCTCTGATCCCTCCTACTGTCACATCATTTTGCTGATTTTGGTGGAACTGTTTTTAATTAATTAAGTGAAAGAAGCCCCTTTAAAATTTATGGTTCCCACCATAAATTTTCACTTGATTCCTCATAAATAATGTCTCTAGACCTCATTCATAATAATAAAAATATATAGTGCACTGATTATAACTGTTGGGATTTATATGCATTAAAACCTCAATTTAAAGACATACTAAGGGGGAAAAAAAAGGCAGTAATACTATTTTTCATAGATTTCCAAAGAGGTTGCCAAGGCAAGGTTCAGGAGCAAATCATCCACCTCACTGTCCATCATGATGATGATTCAGATGGTCACCACAGTTATTTTTAAAACAAAAGCTCACTTTTCTGGTTCATGCCAAAAGTCTGAAAGGGAAGGAAATTGCAAACTCCACAACCAGCCCCATGCCTGGTCCTACATCCCATCAAACTCTTCCTGTCCTTCTAATGATAATGAGCACAGGGATGCCCAACACTTCATAAGAGGGTACCTGATGACCTAGAGGAACAACCTTTTTGCAATGTGTCTTTCAAAGCAATCACTTTGCTTAGTCTGAAGGAACATTTCACATATTTTTGCCTGACAGTTCATAAGTAGCCCATAGCATGCAAGAGCAAAAACCCTACATTAAAAATACTGGAGCCAAAGGTGGTATTTCACATATTAAGGGCTGAGGTGGCCAACTGTCTGAATGGCAAAAGCAGGACAAAATTCCATGTAAGATTCTGTGCCTGCTTCTCCCCTGGCAGGGTTCAGTTTATCATACTAGTTTATTTAACTGATAGACCATGACCTGTGCCTTTCATGCTTTCCATGCACTCAGGTTATCTTTTCAGTCTGAATGACCCTGGGTTGGAACAAGCAATGCTGAGAAAGAACAGAAGTAGGATTTCAGAGCAAGAATTCGAACAAACACTGGACTCCCGTGCTGCTGCCTGTAGCAGAGCAAAATTACTTTTTTTCTGCACACAAGCAGAACCCTCAAAGGCACAAAGCTGCCAAGGACAGAAAACCATTTTTAATGTGTTCAGTAGCTGTAAATACTATTATCTGCAAAGTTTAATGTTTAACTATTTCTTTCCCATTTGTTCAAAGGAAGAAAAATGCAGAAACTAGAAATGGAGCAAGATGGTTCCATCAGAGTGCACGTCAGGCAGCCAGCTCTGTAAATGCACTCCACATTAGCTGAGAGCTCATCTTGGGAAGGTCACTAAAAGCAGCAGTCAGCTCTCATAAAACACAACAAAACAGAACAAAAGGCCCCACCATATTTTACATTATTACAGAACATTCCTGGTGAGCCACACTCTGAGCTCCTGAACATTAAGGTTTCTGCTGCACAGGGCGATTTCCACCCCACAGCCCTTTATTGCAATCCTCCAGCCAGAGGACACTTTGTGCACAGCAGCACATTCACTGGACTGAAATAAAGCCATCCACTACCCAAGCACCATCAGTCACTTCTTCATTTCCTGTGAGCAAGGTGGTTTCATCTTGACCTGCCTTCAACCCATCTGAGTCAGAGCCCCCTTCATGTTTGTAAGGCTTGGATGAGTGTTCTTGGTGTGAGTTTCACTACCCACAAAGTTATTGGCTCCATGTTTTATAGTGAGATTAAAATTAAACTTTTTCCATGCCAGTAACGGTTCCTGTCAACACAAGGCCAAACTACCCATTTCTCTCCTGTGCACCTGCCCTTGTAAACTCTGTACAGAGAAATTCGTGCTGATGATATACCAGGCTTCTTCCCAAACAAGCACAGAACTGAAATCATACAAATCATTGCATGGTCAATGTAGTGGAGAGGGGAGGTTTGTAAAATCCAATTATAATTACAGATAGAAACGTTTCTATTTAAGATTTTTACTCCTGTTGTCAGTCAATAGTGATGAGATTTGAATAAAGAAGGCTCCATCAGATTAAAATCACTCAGTGCAGTGAAGTGATGTCTGTGCCAGGTTTTAGGCTGGAGCAGAAGATCCTCCTTCACCAGCATCCATTTACATCTCTGAGGGCTGAGCAATGCTGTGCCATTCCATCTTCTGCAGCAAATCCCTCACGGGGCAGGGGTCTGCAGGGGAACTGAAACCCCTGAAACAACCCCTGAAACCAAACAGAAATCTCTAAAGACTGCAGAAGCCTGACATTGTATTTGGCCTGAATACACTCCCAGACCAAGATAAACTTCCAGCTAGCCCAATCTTTGGGATGAAGTGGAATATAAATTTTAGGGCATGAAGACAAGCCTCCTGTCTTCCCCAGTGCCCTCACTCACTGTAGTTGGTCCCCTCTCCCCTGCCCCACTCAGCAGCTCCTCAGGTACCTTCTGTTGGTGAACATTCCCTTGCAGTGCTGTGCTCTGAACATGCAAACAGAACCCTCTGATGCAGGGGATGGGTGTGCCTAACCTAAACTGTTGAAGATGACTTACTCTGCAGATGTCACTGGGAACTGTTCACGTGTTTTGGAATTAAGTCTGTGATTAATGAATGTGATGAATGGTTTTGCTGGATAAAGGACTGAGCTCCTGGATGAAGCCTGAAATTTGGCAGATTTTTACTGTTGCAAATAAACAATGCCAACAGCAAGAGGAGGTTTTCAGACTCTTTTACTGGGAATTGACTTAAAATAGATTTATTCAGCAGGACAGAGAAAGCACTGCATCACTAGCCATTTGGGAAAATACTGCTTCACAAACAGATATGGGATGATATTGAAATTCCAGTTATTCAATGCTGAAATTTTAGTCAAAAAAGCCAGTACCACTTTGGGCTCAGTTAGAATTTTCTTTATTAGTTTTTAATTTCAAAGTTAACTGTCATCATAAAGCAGGAACACAATTTTGCTGTGGATTTCCCTGGGGATCCTTGACTTTAGTCAGCTATGCTCAAAAAGAAGAGGGTACAGGACTTTCCACTGCATATGTGGGAGCAGGCAGGAAGTAGAATTACAAATCACACCTGGGCAATCTTTAGCCCCAGGTCTCCCAAAAGATGCATCAAAAAATGCTGTGAAAGCAACCCACTTGCCTTTGAGAAATTGCTGAACTGTTAGTGCACTGTAGATGCAAGCAGGCAGAATTTCTTATAACCTATGGCCCCATTTATATCCCTTTTTCTTTCACCAGTGTCTCTATTTATTTTTTGCAGTTACCTGTTTTCTTTGAGGGTGAAGGGACAGCAATCATTACTTGCTGTCTTTTACATTTGATTTGTTTTCATGGATCCAGAATAATTTCTTCCTTGCAGAGTGCTAAGGTAAAAACTGTGTAACAATTAAGGTAAAAGGTGAGGTTTGATTGAGTTTCCAGTGTCACAATGTTGTTCTCAATAATATTGACAATGCTGAAGGCCATAATCCATTAATACCAGGGAATTTAATATCAGAGTCAAGGAGCTAGCTTATAGCTATCACACCTCTGCTGGGAAATGATACTGAAAGGGGCTTTATTGCAGAAGATTTGACAATTACAGAGGCAGTGGAAGAGGTAAATGCAGTTTCTAGCAAAGCTTTGCTGCTGCATAGAAGACAAGTTTGTGCATGAGTACCAGATAGGAGCCATGGGTATGTGGATGTAGTTTCATGTTACCAGGCAGTAAACAATAAATCTCTTTTCCATGTCTCAATCTCCTAGCAGCAGCAATTGAAAGGGCAGTTGACAAAGACTCAAGTTTCTTCCTAGTAGAAATTAATCTTCTAATTCTTCCGAGCTGTCTTCTCATCAAGAAAATAGTGATTAAAAATGCAGGGAAAAGAGCACAAAATAGGAGATCAATCTGCAGTGATAAGAAACTAAAGGTCAACGTGAAAAAGTGTAGATGTGCCTCTCCTAAAAATCACAATGTGATCATTCAGCAAACATCATTCCCCGACTTCTGGGCTCTCCCGTTGTGTTCCACTGAGCTAGCACAGCCCCATGGACTGAATGTGACAGCTTCCCTTCTCAAGAACATTTGCACCTACCTTTCTTAAAATTTTTTTTGGCCTCTTTTTGTTCAGAAAAGGGCCAGAGTGTGACATTTAACAAAAGACCTATCTAATATCCTTTTTTTCCCCCTTTGTTATATTTTCACACTTCTTAAGCAAGCAAGGAAAAAAACCCCCAACATATTTCCAGTGGATCTGAAAGACAAATCATTACTTTAAATGTACAGAGCAGGGTCTGCCTTGAAATGAACAACCAAGGCAATTGCTGTATTTTAAAAGCTCCCCAAGTTGCAAGCTTAATATGAAGCAGTTCTCAGCAGAATGTCTTTTACTGCCTTTCCAAATAACAGCCAACCATAAGTATAGATCTTCTGGATATTCTCAGAGTAAAAGATCAATTGCAGAACAGGCAGCTTGATGTTTGCAATCTGTCTTTTAGTAAACATTTCTCTTCCTCCTCCTCAGTTGGAAAATTCCTGCTGGGTTCTGAACACAGAGACCTTGAGGAGCTTTCATGTTAGTAAATTATAACAGACGTAACTTTCTTTTTTTTTTTTTTCCTCACTGATAAGGATGTTCTAGCAAAATCACCCCTAGCCTTTCTTCCTAAATGCATTTCTCAGCCAGCTTACAAAAGTTACTTGAGTTCCAAAAGTCAATATTGCTATAAAAAGAGTGTGGAAATGCAACACCCCTTTTAGTGGAAAGAAATACTGCGTGTGACTGAGGTCTGTATGTTATCCAGCTTAAAATACCTGATGATATTTTGGAGCACTTTAGCCATTAACTTCAGCTAGTATTGTAGACACCACTTTATATAACACACTTTAGACTCCACCTTACAGGCAGTCCTCATTTTCACTCTCATTAATCCTATTGGAAGACTGTTTAGAAATTTGATAATTTTAAATAGCTAGGAGCATTCTCAAATGTTCTCTCAGTGCGTTCATAGGCAATACATACCCATTTGCTTTTGGGCCAATGTTATTCTTCAGCTTAAACATACCTTTTATTTCCCTGACCTTCATCCCTCTGATTCATGTACAAGCAAGTCCCCAGAAATTCAGTGATACTTAAATATGATGCAGCCTAAGGTCAGGCAGTCCCTGGGACTCACGACTTCTACAACTGTCAAATAATGAATTTCTGGGCTACATCTCTATCAGCTATACACTTCCAGTGTGTGTGTGTGTGTGTGTGTGTGTGTGTGTGTGTGTGTGTGAGACCTGGGCATACACTGAGAGCTCATAATTATTCAACACTCAACTTATAAAATCCAGGCACTCGTCTCCTCGATCATTTCCAGATGATTTATAGATTTATTTTGTTGTTAGGCTGAATCCCATGACACAGGCTGCAGTTAAGGTGATGATTTATGTTCTCTTGTATTGCAAGAGCCCCTTTAAACTTCAGCACTTGATCAGATGGGAGAATTTGCTTCATGGGATTAATACACAACAGTACCACTGACCAGTGTAGTGCACAGCATTCTTCAGGAGCAGACTTGCACAGCTCCAGAGACGCTCCATACTTGCCAAATGTACTCAGTCCAGAGCCAAAGGAATGTTCTGCAATCGCAAACCAAGGCAAATCGTGACTGGGTCACCATGAGTCCAACCCTTGGGAAGTGTCATCAGAATTTTGTTTATCTGAATCATGAGTTAAATCAGGAAAGCCCAATTTTAGGAAGACTAAACTCTGACAAATGTAATGTTCCCTTACTTGAGGGTAATCATGATATAGATGTGATCCCACAGGTACATCCCACAAAGTCCAGCCAGCTGGTTCATCCCACAGCACAGACCCTGTTCCAGCAAGTCCTCACCAGCTCAAACAGAACATCTCAGTATGTCCAAGACCCACCAACAGTCCTCAGGCGACACTGAGAGGTCTTTTCTTCTGCTGGAAAATATTCCAAATCATCTAGGATCCTCTCCAGATTGCATTCTCTTGGATGAACAAGTGTCTAACATGTGACAATTGTCTTTTAGCACAGAGAGATAAATTTAGTGGTTGGGATGAAAGTCAGAAACATGGTTTGTAAGGACAAAGTAAAAATAAAACTAACATATTTTGCTTGGAAAACAAGTCATTTTCCTCCCTATTTCAATTCCCAACAGTATTTGGATCATTGTTACTCATGAGGAAGGAAGCAGGAAGGAAATTTCCTCTAGAAAAGTGAACATTCCTTTTCTAATAATATTTCATACTGGAGAAGGATCTCCCTCATTCAGTGCATACCAGTTCTCTAAAGCAAAAAAGCTCTGAAAGCAGTGCACTGAAATCATATAAAATAAATAATAACCTGTGATTTCTTGCCTGAGATTGTTCTGCTGCTTTCCCCAGCCCACAAAAAAGCAGCTATTTGATTTCTGAGTTATACACTGCCTGTTGTTTGTCAGCAAGAAAAATTCAGAGCACTAAAAATGCTTACTGCTTTGAGAGCAATAATAAAATGTGTGCTTGCCTTCAGATTAGCTATCAGTGTTTTCTCTTGGAGAGAATGAGAGAAATATAGAGGTGAAATTCTATGTTGTTATGTATAAAATAGTCTTTAAAGAAGTGTCTGGGGAGTTATATTGTATTGATATTAATGTGTCTTATGAAGCTAAATCCCTGCTCACTACTTAGAAAAGATATGAAATCTAGAATCTTGATCATAAAACACAAATTAAATCAACACAGTCTACTTCAGAGAGCATGAATATATTTCACTTCATTAGAAATTAATAAGCCACACTGGCATTTGGACAGAAATGAAGCCTGCTTGCTAGAACACATTTTTTTCTACAGCATTTTCCCCTTACATCATTAACAGCATGACAAGGTCTCCCCAGTACCATGGTTCTCACACCAGCAAGATTCTCTTTTATTTCCTTCATGGATGGTGGGAAGCTTCCCATGATTTCTTTGCATCTGCAATGGAGCTGTGATAACGCATCAAAATAAAAGCCATTCTATTCTGGAATATTTCTCAACCTAGGGAGAGAAACAGGACCAAGGTCAGAAGGGTAATTAAGACAACTGGAAGAGAAATTATTGGACCAAGGTGATGCAATGTATCAGCTTTTAACTGGTGAGAAATCCATGTTTTCTAAGCCTGACTCAGAATGGCCTGGCTGTTGGACCAGGAGTCAGGAGCTGTGGATGGCATATGGGCTGGACCTGACACAGAGTCACTGCAAAATGGGAATGGCTCCATGCTGAGACACAGCCAAGAGTCCCAGGGACACCAGCAGCAAATCCCATGTCTTCTAAACCTCTGTTAGCCCATTGGACTTCTGATTAAGAAATTTAAAATATACTTTGGCAAGTGCTACTTGAAAACTTTCCAGCCTCTGCACTAGACCATGCTTAACTCAAAGTCAACACACCTGAAGGGCCAGCAAGGGGACTGTGCAGCCAGAAGGAAATCTTTTGAGAGGACTCTAAGCCTGAGCTTCCAGAAAGCTTTTAAAGTCTGTGCTCCTTTTTAGTCTCCACCCCTTCCTCCTGCACTTCTCCCAGCTGCAGAGCTACAGAGGTGATCTCATACACAGAGTGCTCCCAGAGTTACCACTATTTACTCCACTTCTGAAGTGTCCACTCTCAGGCACCTGTCATCCCACTATTTCCTTGGGTTCACCTCATTCCTTACCTAAGCTCTTTCTGACCTGAAGCATGCCATGTCCTTTGGTTTCAATATCATATGTTCTTCATTGTGCATTTTTATTTCTTATGTTTCCACTGATGCATTTCCACTGATAAGTGCTTGTTAAATGCTAAATCAATACCCCAGTGCTCTAAAACCAAAGTGAGAGCAGTGGCCACACTAGACCTACAATGCATTAAAGCCACTGTAACAAGTTTAATCACTTTGCATCACTTTGATTGCATCTTTGTGAAATGACTGCAAAACGCTGCCAAACAGCTTCATTTCATTTCCCCCTAGTGCCCAGGTGAATATGGGCAGTGGCCATCTCTAAAAATAGGAAAATGGGAGGCTGAAAATAGGAGAATGGGAAGCTGAAGTTCATTTCCAGGCTAAGAAGACCAGAGATTAAAAGTACTCTGGTCCTGAATGTTTTCCCTGGCACATTTTTGCATGCTCAGTGGCAGAGCAATTGTCTTCCTTTCATAAGATGCACAAAGAATGTTTTGGTTTTACATATGAAACACCATTTACGTGGTCATAAATAACAGAAAATCTTAATCTGGAAATGTCCTTTAAAACCCTCTACATAGCAAACTGTATTTTTACTTTTTTTAAAATTTTTTTAATATACATTTCCCAGTGGCTTACTGCATTTGAAGCAAGAATGGACAGCTGTAAAATAGAGCCCTCCTCACCATGACATTCTCTTCACCTTCTGCTTCCGAGCAGGAGCTTAGAATTTGTTCTAAAGATATGTTGCTTTCCTTCTATGTGCCTGATACCTGCACAGGAATCAAAGCAAAGTCTTCAGCTGTACACTTCCACTCCAGACATCCTTGAGAACAAGCCAAGTTGTGTCAAGTTGCTTAGTCACAAGTGGAACCTGTTTATGAAAAGCTTACCGTGGTAAATGACCTCAGAGGAACATCAGCCAGCACCTACCTGAAAGAAACAAGAGGGACAAATCCAGGGCAGAAGGGACATTTTTAACCTGTTTGGTGGTAACTGACAGGTGTAATCAGCACACAATTGCTCTCTGATACTTCTCACCCTAGAAAGAAAATCTAACAGGCCAAAGGGGTTGCCAATATTTTCTTCGGTGTTGTGATCAAATGCTGCCTGTCCTGAACTTCTGTAAAGCCTCAGCCTGATGGAGTGAGTGTCAGCTTAGCTGGTTTCATTTCGGTGCCACTGGCTGGAGAGATTTGCAGGAGCTGCAGCCACAGGCTCTGTCAAATACATACAATACATTTTCAAATGGCATGAAAAAGGTGTTTGCCATTTCACAACTTTGATTCATAACTTCTTCATGCTGTCCTTGGCTTTTATGTCAACAGGATAAAGTAGACTTTCCTGCTTTGAAACGCTGTCCGCCCAGCAGCCCCATTTCCAGACCCACATTCCTGTGCTTTCCTTTGAGTGTGGAGGGAGGGTGGGTAGTGTCCTTTGCCACGTTCACCAGCCTAGCTGGGTTAAACACTCACCTGCCAAGTGCAGAAAGGGATGTGAAATGTAAGGAGGCCCCATCCCCATGAATTGTTTCCTCAGCAGCATCACGAGATTTAGGGCTGCCGGCTCCCAGACAGACATTCCTCCTCCACTTTTCACCACGCTCTGCTGCAGCAAGGCAAGTGCTTCTGGGAACAGGCTGGAGACTGGATCCCAGCTGAAAGTAGCCCTTCAAAAATAGCAATTTTTAAACTGAATCATTTTCCAAATCACACTCTAAAATTACTTCCCTTCCTGGCAAGCTCCCTGCAGCTCATCCGTACACAGGCAAGCATGGACTTAGAGGATGCAGATTTCTCAGGAGCTGCACCAATCCCATTCTGCAGGTTTCTGCATCCATCCATCCATGCATCTGTCTGTCCATCCCTCCGCTCTGTACTGTGAAGCTCAACCACAGAATACAGGGGCAACATCTCTAACCTTAACAGAGAGATTTACAAAGAGCTCTTCTTCTCTCCTCCAAATTATTGTCAAGACAAATGGCAGGTTACAGAACCTCCTATCTGGCCTTTCAGTGCTTTCAAAAACTGAGCTGTTCACTTGGAGAGCTGAAGGATGCTGACCTCTCTTCAAAGGCCAGGCCCTGGTTAGGCTGAACAAGGTGAGATCCAAAGAAAATCTGGTAACTGGTTTGTTGCCTAATAGTCTACATGAATTCAACATGAATTGTGCATTCAGAAATTACCCTTTGCAGAGTTTCTGAAATATTGCAGAGCTGCATCTTCCTGATTAGTAGAATAGTAGCTTTCCATTATTAAAATGTATTAAAAATCTCTTGCATGCCAAGCCACTGACTGAGATTTCCCTGCGCAAAGCAATAATAGAAAACAAATTAGCAAAACTAAGGCAGGAAGACCATAAGCCACCAGAGTGGAAGGTTTTCCCATAAAACATGAGATTTCATACCAAAAATTGTGAGGAAAGTAAGTCATGTGAACACTGAGCTGCCTGCACAAGACACAGAGTGCGGCTTCCATTGGCAGCACAAGCAAGTGAAAACACACTAAAGTGCTCAGGATGCTCGGAGCACTAGACAGAATCAAGCCTTCTGAAATTGGCTATTCATCAGATTTAAATTGAATGTAATTGGCAGCTCTAATTAGATCATTCTCTCTCTGAGTGAGAGCAGTCAAAGTGAGAAAGTAGTATTTAGATCACTGAGCCTCAGGAAAAATAAAAACCAAAGACCATTGCATATTCATAAATTAGCAGGAAGAAGGAAGAATCTCTGATTCAGACAGCAATTGCTTCCTGTTTCTCTTAAACCTGTGGAAATATTCTCCTAGTAAAACCATGTCTTTGGTTAACAATACTGTTTCCCTACATCCCTTAGTATCCCCTAGCAGTTGGACCTAGCAAACCAAAACCTGCGCTGGCTGACTCCTACATCTCACCCTGACTTGATTTTGAGTTCGGGAGTACAAGAAATGGTTCCCAAAGGATTCTTGAGTTTATCTCATCAGCTTTTTTGGCGCTGCTCCCATGAAAGCCAGAGTGCCTCTGGCAGAGCAGTGAAGGCTTACAGAGCCCAGCTACCTGTTTTGTGCCAAGACTCCACATGGACCACCTGCTAACCAACACATAAAATGTCTTAGTTTTCAACCAAATTGTCTGCAACAGGCAACTCATGGCTTCAAGACCTACTTATTGCTAAAAGCCTGCCTGTTTTCTCTCTCCCCTCCCTGAAAGTTCACCCTGATACAGAGAGAAGACATGAGAACACAAAAGGCCATTTGGGTCATGGGACTGGTCTTTTGCTTCAAAACCTAAAAAGTGCCTGGAGAGGGTGAGGAGACACTAGTAACATCTGAGGTTCCATGGAAACACACAGTCATCCCCAAATACTTTGTAGTTAGTATGCTTTTCATTGTCTCAATCTGTCATCACACTAAGTCAGGTCCTGGGAAGAACGCTCTATCCTAAAGTATCCAGATTTCTAACTTAAAAATTGGGCATGTTCATTTCTGTTACGCATTGTGACTGAAACCTTTGCTCACAATGCTACCAAGGTTCTGATTGCATCAACTACTAATTACCTAATCCATTTAATTACAAGGAGATACCAAAGAGACTGTCCCCTGAAATCCAGTAGGGGGTACAAGTGCAGAAGAGCACCCTCTCATTGCCTGCGCAGCTCATCAAGCACCCAGACTCACCATAAGGCCACTCACTGAAAAATTATTTCCTTGGTACATGTTACAGACAAAAACTAATTTATACAGCCCATATTGGGCATACATTTCATGTATGGCATGTTTACCTTCAGATGGTATGAGACACTTCCAAATAACTACTTGAGACATTTCCATGCCAATGTAGTGGTAAAAAGCTCCTGAATTATGTACTTGATGTTTTTTCTTGGCAAATATTTGCTGTAATAGTCGGTGGGAACGTGTGTGAGTGAAGCTTGTACTGGAACCGAGAACACAAATGTGGAGGTCTCAGTATCCCTGAAGTCGAGAAAAGTGGTCCTGCTAATTTGCTCGTAAGTCACAGTCAAAACACGGTTGAGAATTTGGAGGATTTTACCCACCAAAACGAAACAAAACAAAACAAAACCCCAAACAAACAAACAAAATCTCCACAAACTATTCCTTTTAAAGGAGTAACAGTAATTGGTCTTTTTCAGGTTTAAAATAGCATTTTAAACTTTATTCTTTAATAAAGAGATGTGATGTTTAGCAGTACGACCTATTTGCAGACAATGGTTTAATTAAACATTTAATGAGCCCATCTCATTTCTTTGCACGAGCTTCACTTTAAACTGCAAAGCTAATAATGTAAACACCACATTTTGGTTATTAAAATAATTGCTTTCACAAACACTGACCTCCTGACAAACCAAATGGCTGGTGCCATGCATACAATACTCCCACAGCCCAGGGATCTAATTTTAGCACAAAGCCCAATTTACAGCTGACCATCAGCTTTTAAAAATTTTCTAGGCAAATTGTTTTAAAGACAGTGATGTTTTCACCAAATCCCTCAAGATCTAATTCAATTATTCAAGAAAATTTAGAAAAAACACCCTTCATTTAACCATGTAACAGCCTTTTAGAGAGTTACCCAAGCAGAGGAGCAGCAGCAGCTTCAGGATGTTTCCTCAAACTCTCATATCTGGATCAGAGGCACCAAAACCATGACCTTCCTTTAAGCCACGGCTCTGGAGGATTTTTTTTATCTAGTTAGTGGAGTCTTTCTAGGAGCTAGTTACTTTGGAAAGGACCAAACATTTTCAGTGGGACTTTAATAAAACTAAAAAAAACACTTTTCCCCCCTAGCTTTATAACCAGAAAAACCTGAAGTATTTCTGCAAAATGGTGACAAATTTTCAAGACTCCAAGTAAAAAACTCTTACTAAAATGAGTTGTCAAAACATTTTGAAAATCTGTCAACAGCTCGAATTCTTAGAAACCATGATTCGGTGATGCTGGAAATACAATCTTGTCCATGCTGAAGCAGCTAAACCACGTCCCTTGCTGCTTCAGCTGAGCTTTTTTCTTCATGGAAAGTTACTGGTAGGCTTTCATATCTATGATGTGATTCCTCAGGCTAATCAGCATCCCACCAGCATCATCCTTTCCCAGGCAGGACACTTCCAGAGAGGCCACCACAGACTCCAGAGCCAGTCAGCTTCTACTGCTTGGGAACTGTCCTGTCACCCAAGGAAATGGCCAATTTTTCACTCCCCATCTAGGAGCCAACCATCCCCCATGAGGGGACAATGCATGGCATGGTGAGGTATGAGTTACACAAACTTTGCTAACTGGCTTCTCACTAAAAACATCAGGGGTCTCTCACAGTAGATGAAATTGCTGAGGGCTCCAGAGAACCGAACTCTCGTTTTTTAATGTTCCCAACAAGAAAGTCAAAAGCAGCAACAAAAACAACCAACCAAACAAATAACCCCAGTCTTACTTCCCCTGCAAACACAAAAGCACCAGGAATCTAAACTGTGATACCCATCTGCAGCAACAAATTTCCTGCAAATTCAGGTAAACTAGCTTAGCTTTGTATCATCTGACACAGTGGATCGTGTCTAATAATTCCCGGATTACCACAGTGGAAATTATTTCTAACTATAGTCATTGGCACTAAATGGCCCATCTCTGACCTATTAAGCCCTTGACCATCCATGGGAGACTTTGACTCATTTCAATCGTCTTTTGATTAGGTCTGATACACCTTCACAATGTTTTTCTGCTTTTTGTGTCCTTGAGATCTGCTATTGCTTTCCACAGCTATTGCGTTCGTGATTTATGGGTTTAATTTTTAAATTTTTATTCAGTTTTAGGGACACAACTGATACTTTGAAATAGGAGCCACTTTTTTTCTTAAGGGTTGCATGTGGTATTGGTTGCCTTGAGCACAACGGCAGATTGGAAATCTTCTTTGGTACTTCTAGACACTTTCCTTTCACCTCTACGGAACAAAATGCTTCAGCACAAAAGCAATAATGGCAAAATCCCTAAGTTCAGACATGTTAGTGGCTATCAAAACATGATACTTTGATTACAGTACTTTGTAAACTAATTAATTTCATTTTATATGTAGCCTGTTCCTAGGAAGCATAAGTGTAAACCCAAGCTATTTTCTTCACCTGACAAGTATGAATAGTCTGTTAGAAAGTGAGGAAGTTCTCCTGCTATGGATGTGGCCAAGAGAGAACTGCCAATAACGTGAAATCTCATGGCAAAGCAAAATCTCTCAGATCCAAAATAAGAAATAAATGTGTGAAGCTATGGAGAGGTTCTAGTGATGGGAAACAGCCCTTTGCTAAAAGACATCATGTAGCTACCAAGAGGCAGCAAATATTTTCCTGTAGATGAAAAGAAAAAAAAAAAAATAGAACCTAGGCTAAAATAAACCGTAAACCAGGGCACAAGCTCCCATCCCAGTGAGACTGACACTGGCAACTGTAAATTATGGGGAGCATTTCTTCCTCCAAGCCCAGATCTTTCCTACACATGTTATCAACCCCTACAGGGTTTGCAGGACTGGCATCACTCCCATCCTCTTTGCAATACCTTATCAGTGAGACTTCTCATTTTATTTTAAAAATACGAATGTAATTATTTACTTCAAGTCTCCCAGGAAAGGACTGCAGTTCTTACTGCAACATAACAGACAAGAAAGGCTACAGTGTTTGCCAAGGCAAACAGCGAAGACAGAATCCAACATCTTAGGCGGGGGAAAAAATCACCTTTCAGACACTAGCTAGGATTAAATGGGCATTTGGCAACGAATCCAAAATGTATCATTTTCTTGAGTCTACCTCTGTGGAGTCAGATCAGAAACAACGATCTAGAAAGGTCTGAAATTGAGTAATTAGCGCTCCACCGACACCACCAACTCCCTCACAAACACCGTGTTGGCACGGGGCGCAGAGGAAAGGTTTTGAATCCAAGCCACCCCCGCAGCGGCCAAGGCGCATCCCACACATGGCGAGGGACCGGCGCGTTCGCCGCGTCCCCCGTGCCCGGCCGGTCCCGCGACGGGAGCGGAGAAGCGGAGACAAGCGGGGAGAAGCGGGGAGAAGCGGAGAGCGGCGGGCAGGGCAGGGCAGGGCAGGGCGGCCCCGTCCCGCCCCATCCCTCCCCCGGGCCGGGCGCGGCGGCCCCCCGGGGGCGCGGCAGCGGCGGCTCCAGCGGCCCGGCCCGGGCGGGCGGCGGCAGCGGGGCTGCGGGAGCCTCCCCGCCGGGGATGCGGCTCCCCGGGGGACGCGCCGCACGCTCCCGCCCTCCGCCCGCCGTCGACCGGGCGCCGCGCGGAGCCTCCGCCTCCGCCTCCCCGCGGCGTCTCCCCCGCGGCGGGGCCGCCGCCGCCGCCGCCCCGCATGGCCAGAGCGAGCCGGCCGGTGCGCGCCGCCCAGCCCGCGCCGCAGCAGCCCGCGGCCCCGGGGCCGAGGGCGGGCGGGCGAGGCCAACGGCCCCGGGGCGCCGCCGTCGCCAGGCGGGCGGGCAGCCCCGCCGGGGGATGACTCAGAGCCGCGGCCCCTGCAGCGAAGCCGCCGCCGCCGCCGCCGCCGCGCCGGGCTCCGCGCAGCGCCGCCCCATGCCCGCGCGCCCCGCCGGGGGCCGCCCGCCGCCCGCCGCGCCCGCCGCGCCGCGCACCGGATGATGCCCCCGCGGGGGGCGGTGGGCTCCTGCCGCCGGCGGCGCCTGGCGCCCTTCAACGAGGACAACGGGCGCTTCTTGCTGCTGGCCGCCCTCATCACGGCGTACCTGAGCGCCGGCGCCACCGTCTTCTCGGCCCTCGAGAGCCCGTCGGAGGCGGCGGCGCAGCTCCGCTGGAACCGGACCCTCCACAACTTCAGCCGCATCTTCAACATCAGCCTGCCCGAGCTGCGCGCCTTCCTGCGGAGCTACGAGGCGGCCATGGCCGCGGGCATCCGCGTCGACGCCCTGCGGCCCCGCTGGGACTTCCCCGGCGCCTTCTACTTCGTGGGCACCGTCGTCTCCACCATAGGTGAGCGCCGCCCCGACGGACCCGCGGCGCAGACCCGCCCGTCCGGGGGATGCCGCGGCCCCGGCCCCGTCGTTATAGCGACCGAAGTTTGGGGAGAGGCGCCGCCGCGTTGCTGTGGCAACCGGGGCTTCGCAGCGCGTCCGGGTCCCTCTGTCCCCGCTGCCCTCCCGTCCCGGGCACCGTCCCGGTCCCACCGCCCCCCCTCTCTCTGCACGGAGCCGGAGACCGGCGCTGCTCCCGCCCCGTTCGCAGGAGCGCCGGCCGTCGCGGCTGCGGGAGCCCCGTCCCTCCCCAGCAAACTTGTGCTGCCGGCGGCTGGGCCGCTTCGTTCCGCCGGCCCGAGGGAGCGAACGGGACCGGCGGCTGCCGGGATGCGCCCGCCGGGAGAATGGCTCGGTGCTGGGAGAGGCGGCGCGGGGACCGGCAGCAGCGGGCAGGTGGAGATGCTGAGCGAGAGCCAGGCTTTCGCCGCGCCCGGCCACTCAGCTTGGTACCGGCTTTAACTGCTGGCAAACTTTGGATGTGGATGTGTCTTAAAGACTCAAGGCACACCAAGTCGTGTGTCTTCCAGCTGTAGCACAATACAGTGTTCTCAGTGTATCTCTGCAGCCGGCTGCAGTTTTTTACGTCCCGTTGGTGTTTAGGAAGAGCAGCGCTTTGTAAAGCAAATTATGAGTTTTAGTGGGAGGATTTTTTTTTTTAACTCTGTGGCTATCTACTACTTTTGGACTATTGCTTGAAAAACCCTGTCCCTGAACACAAGATCTTAGCGGTCTTAACTCTGCCGGTTTTTAAGTTATGTTAGAAGCCAGGTGTCTTCTGAGCATAAATGTCATGTTTTCCCTTTATTGTAGAGGAAGAAACTCACAGCTCATTATTGCTTTTACGTTCAATAGGTATGGAAAATGTTTTATCAATAGTGACTAATCCATATAATGGTGTCGGGATGGTGAGTACAGCAGTGTTGCCAGGTATTGTTACTTTTTGCATTGAAGAATCCAGTTAACTTTTGCTTTGCAATTATATTTGGTAGCCCAGTCATTAAAACATAAAATAGATCATTTTGACTGATCAGAATGAAGGAAAAAGCCAATGTTTTAACAAACCCATTCTTTCATTACACCTGCTGTGGGAAACAGAAATCTTCAGGTGATGTGTAAACGCATTGCTTCCCTGCCAACTCTGGCTTTCCCTCTCTGAGGTTATTGAAATGTAAAATGTTTCCTCTTGCTTTGCATTTCCAGCTCCACTTCATTGCCCCATCTGCAGTCATTTGTACCTGGGCAGGGGAACTGAGGAACTCAGCAGGGGGTTTTGCCCTGTGTAAATGGCAGAACCAAGAGTTGTGCTTCTCATATTCCTGTAGCCCCAACCGAGGGCAGTGCTCTCTCCTTAGAGTCAATAATGTCACATCTCACATGCTGAGGTGGAGGCTGAAGACTGTTTTGGTTTTTTTCTAATGTGCAGCAAAGGCTGGATTCTGACAAGTGTTTCCCAAATCGTACCTTCTCTTGGAATGCTCCCTGCCAGTGCATACTCCTGGATTACTTACAGTGCTTGGTGTGGGTTCAGAGAGCCGTAGAGCAAGGCTTTGCTGGGAGTGAGGAGATGCAGCAGAAGGTGTCTGGAAGCGAGGCCGAGTTGTGCCTGTGGGCACAGCAAAGGCTGTGGCAGAGCTGCTGTGCTGGGGTGCCAAACTGCACAGCCTGGCAGGAGCAGTACCAGCATCCCGAGGCTGCTGCGCTCCATCCGGGCATGGCTTTTACCAGCTACGTGTACAGCTCCTGCAGATGAAGAGGAGCTGCTGCCTCCACCTCAGTTCTTCTCTTCGTGTGCCTCTTCAAGCTGCTGCAGCTTGTAGAGGCAAAGCCCACAGCGAGCTCAGCTGCAGCAGGGTTTCTTCCACCACACAGTTGTATTCGGTTATTTTTGGCAGTTCCGCCCAGCAAAAGCAGGAAACCCCAATGAATTAACTAGTTGTTCCACTAAAACACAACGCTGTGCTCTCAGTCAAACCGGCACAAATCTGTCTGGCTTGTGGTCCCTGCACGGGAGAAACCAAATGGCAGGACAGCCAGATGTCACCTGGGTGAGCAGTTCCAAAGCCATTCTTTCAAGGTGTGTTTTTCCCTCCCAGCCAGTTCATTTATGTACCTACCCACCTGGATTACCTTTGATTCCACTATCAGCTCACATACCACGTTATCCTGGCTCTGAGCAATTTGATTTGCTTTTGTGTCGTGCTTAATTGACAAGAACGCTGTTTTTACCCAACCTTGCCAAGAACTACCAGACAAGCAGAGTCAAAACAGCTTGCCTTCCTCAACAGATTCATCAGCTACATGTGTCAAAGCAACTTTATTACTCCAGCTAAACACACCACTATCCTAGCGAGGTGATGGAAAGCTTCTTTACTGCTTAACAAACAGCAAGCATACTTGGGTATGGGTAAATCACCCACAGGTTACTCAGCTTCTCATCTGTAGAAGATTCCAACTTGCAGGAATCTAGCTATGTCTTTCCAAGCCCTTGCTCTGTTCTCAACAGTTTTAATAAAACTACCAGATCTTTCACATTAAGCATTGAAATACAGTCATCCAGGGACATGGCTGCAAGTTCTCCTGGAGTTTGTGTAAGCTGAGCTGAGAAAGACTCCAGTTCTTCATCCGTCTGTGAACACAAGAGTTAGGAATAGCCAGGTTGGGAGAGAGCTGTTCCATCCATGCTCCTTGAGCAGGACCTTTGCAGAGACAAGCAGCTGCCATCTCTTAGGTGCCTCCTTGGCTGTAGCTCTGCAAGTCCTTAATTCTTCAGGGACACAATCAGTCTAGGTGAGAAACATTTAATGGGGTCTTTAGGAAGTGGGAGTTGAAATTCTAATTTTAAAGCATTTTCCTGAATAGCCCACAAAGTGTGTCTTACTCTTGATAGCACTCTGGACACTCAGTTTTTATTACTGTATTGTTTGTGCTTGAATAATGAAATGTGGAGTCTGTTTTCATTAGACACATCTGGATTTTCACAGCTATGTAAGAAAATCATTTGGTCTAATTTCTGATTGCTTGCTGTTGGACTACACCATCTATTCAGTCATTATTTTGCATTCTGAAAGGTACTGGGTTTCTAGGCAATTATTATGATTTCTTTAAGGAGCAGCTAGGTGAAATTTATTCTTGGTTCTTTGGTGTAACTGACTGTAGACTTTGGTTTTCAGTTGAATTTTTTCCTTCCCTCCACAAATGCAAACCACCTATAGTACCCAGCACTTTCTTAAAGACTGGAAACAAAAGTATAACTCAGACCAGATTTCTTCCTGGTAAAATGTTACAGATGCAGGCATAATCAGTCCTAGCTTTCCCCATATTCTGGTAGCAGTGACTTACTCTGCCTAGCACACCAGGCAACTCTGGAATGCCTGAAGGTCTGGATTTCTGACTCAATCTATGAGTCTAGACTTTGTACCCAGATTTTTTTCCTCTCTTATGTGTTAGAATAAACCTTTACTAAACAGGTGCCTGTATAGTAAAACATTTTGAAACATAGACCCATTAAAATTGGATTCTAAGCTTCTTATCTGTAAGTATATGTTTCAAAAATCAAGTGATAGAAGATACTAGAAATCCATATCAGGCATTAAAAAATGAGGTCAACTGAAGTACTCTGACATACCAAAATGATTTTTCGACATAATGTTTTTTAATAGCACCTTTACTGTGGGCAGATGATTTTGAGATGGAACATATCTGGGTTAAGTGTGCTTGAGAAGTTCTCCTGGGAAGAAGAGATGCAGGAATCTTCGCTCTGTGCAGCTGTGCAGAGGTTACAGGTGTTGGGGGCACAGTGTGTAGGAGTGAGAAGGACTGTTCATACTTGCCTTATTCCTGAGGTATCCTGTTAAATGACTCAATATTCCTGTGGACTGACTCCTCCACCCAAAGGGATGGGGCATGCTCTGCTCTTAAGAGACACAGCATTCTGTGTTTTCTGCCATCTCCCTGGCTTTGGCAGCTGTTCTCTCCTTGCTTAGGATGCCAGCTAGGTCAGACCTTCTCTCTGGGTCCTCTGTAGGGACCAAGCATACTCGGGAGCATTTCTGCTTGTGCTCCACAACCTAAGCACCATAACCACTCACTTTTGAAATATCCTCTGGCTCTGTATCATAGTCTCGTGAGAATATCTGTCAGTCCAGATGTTCTGGGGGTGATAATTTAATGGAAGTGATCTGCAAAGCACATTTGGACAGGTCAGTAAGCACAGGTGAGACGCTGGACTGCACTGCCAGGAGCCAGGGGCTGAGCCTGTGAGAGCAGACACTACAGAGGATAATTTGGGAAGAAATCCCACAAATAACCAAGATGGTCTGAAGGTTTAAGGGGTACATGTATTTGTCCCATCTTCTTCATTGTTGTATTCCAGGATGTGAATCAGAGCTGCAGCCACAGGAGGTTCTGGCTCTGCTCTCCCTGAATGCAGCCTCGCTGTCTATAGGGCCAACCCTACCAAAAGGTGACAGCCAAACCAAGGTGTGCACCTGATAAGCAGCAGTGTTACCTTCCCAGGGCTCTGCAGTTCTCTGGGGTTTGTACAGACAGCTTTTGCAGAGGTTTCAGGTTAGGGGGGAGTTGCCTCCAGAGTTGACCTTCTTAAAGTCAAGAAATAATCAAACAAAACCGAATGAGAAAGCAGCTGGAAGAGCCAGTAGTGTTATTAAGCTGCAGTGTCAGGTTATTTGTCTTTGCCATCCTATACACATCCTGCAGGCAGAATGAGAGTGTGCTTCAGGCAGATCTGATTCCTTTGGTGCATGTCATATTTTGATCAATGTGCTGGTGGATTTCTGAGAGTTATTTTCTCACTCGGGTAATCTCGATAAAGAACAGAGAGCAAGAGGCTCAGAGGGCAGCAGGTCAATGGTCAGCATATTTCTGTGGAGAGTTCTGATCCTACACTGATTTTCCTCAGATGAAGAACTGTCACCATAGCAATGTTTTCTGCTTGCCATAGCTGCATGGGAGTATTAACTTCTTTGGGTACTCCTAATACCTAAGTGTGTGGGCATAGGTTGGGTGCTCCAAGCAGAAAAGTCACCTAAATCACCGCTTGCTTTCTTGTAGTTGAGAGCAGCAACACAAAGCTTTACTTGGAATACATCCATGTAATTGCACAGGTGACTTGAGGAGACCCCACTGAAGGGTCATGATTAAATCATTTTGATCCTAAATTTGTTGGGATTTTATTCAAGCAGGCAAGAGGGAGGAACCCAAATACATGAAATAAAACCCTTTCTGAAATAAAAAAAGATTGTGAAAAATACTATTTTAATTTCAGTTCTTCTTAGGGCTTGCCTGCCCCTTTAGGGTTATGCCAACCACAGAAAATTAAGCTTTCACTGTGCTTTGGTCATGTAAACTGAATGATCTCTACAAAG
This sequence comes from Sturnus vulgaris, assembly GCF_052056855.1. Taxonomy (NCBI): domain Eukaryota; kingdom Metazoa; phylum Chordata; class Aves; order Passeriformes; family Sturnidae; genus Sturnus; species Sturnus vulgaris. Next base: position 16,301,968 of record NC_142245.1, read on the forward strand.
CATTTCAGTTCAGATCAGTTAATCTAAGCATTTCAGGTGTTTCTTTAATATTAAGCCCTAGCTAAATGTTTCAAAACATTAACATCAGTAACTGATGGAGAAGTCAAGGACAAAGACTTCTCAAAGATTTCACTTCTTTTTCACTTCTTTTTTTCACTTCTTTTCGCCATGGCTGTGGAGTTTGAGGTGCTCAGCTGGAGCACTGAAATGTAAGGTCTCCAAATTAAATGTCAAGCATCACAGCTTCATAAAGCAGTCATCCAAAAACCAAATTTTGCCCAGCACTACATGAGATGTGGACCAGCATCTCAGAAGTCAAGGGAGATTTTATACTGACTTACGAGGTGCTGGTTTGGGTTCTAAACAAAGACCAGCTGGAGTTTGTAATCATGGATTCTCCGTTTTTGCAGCCTTCAGGGTGCCTCTAGCTTTGGTCATTGAAGGAGCAATGTCTGCTTAGCAAACACGTACCTGCTGCTTAGCAGAACATTGCATTTGCTCTTCAGTTACAGTCCTGCAAATACCTCTCTTTTAGTTTCCTAAGCATTTAAAGAGCTTGTAGATGTGATTGCAAACTAGACACTGATGTGCCAAAGCACCCCTTTGACAGCTCTCCATCCACGTGTGGCTCCAGCCAGTCCGTCTCTATTACCAAGCAACCTCTCTGTAAACCAGCTATCATGCCTGTGGTAGCTGCAAGGGATCATAATTACTGGGCTTGTCAGCTGCCCTGTTTGCTGCAGGCTCATAAAGCCAAATCCTACTTGAAACTCTATGGCCTGTGTTCCTGTGAAGCCCTGCCCGTCCCTGGAATCTTCCCCCTCACTTTGTTCTCCTTGGGATATTCCCCTTTCCTTCTCATAAAGCTTATCTACTGCTGCCTGCTCACCTGCCTTTCCCAGCCTGAACTTCTCCAGCTTTTTCTGCCTTCCCCCAATTAGTTTGCTCTTCTCTACTGGTGATTTGTTTGCTTGATTAACTCTCGAATATTTGTTTGATGTCTTTACAGTCTTCCATGTTAAGAACTACCAAAGAAGTCAGAAGTAAAGCTTTAGAGTTTCTCTCTGCTCCTCATCACGCTCGTCCCCTTTCCCTGGTGTTAATCCTGCTATTGACCCTCATTTCTTTTTCAGTTTGTTTCTTCCTTTTCTGATTGTCTTCAGTTTGACACAGATCATAGGCACGTCATCATATTTTCTCACTTGTACCACAGGGTCATCTTTGCCAGCACACTGCCTTGTTTTTATGCAAGCTTTAACTGCTCTTCATTGTGGAGAGAAGAGGAAAACAATTACAGGGTAGTTCTGTTGACAATTAACTTTATGTAACATTACCTACTGCTGGCGGTGTGCTGGAAAATACAATGTCATTTCTTTATTTTAATGAATGCAGGATTACCTTATCTTTGAAGCTGTTAAGTCAAGGAGAATTTTGCCTCTTGCCATAGTAGTATCAGGGTTAGAGCAACAGAAAAACAGCTCGGAACATTTCATATGCAATTTTTAGACTGAAACAGCTTGGTAATATTGAAAACATAGCCTTTGGCCATGATCTGAATAAGCCTTGCTTACCTATATCAAAAGACTCTGTTTTCATAGTGTGTCAGCACCAAGTGCTTATCTGAGGGCATTTTGGGAAAAGATATTTAAGGACAAAAATTAGGGTTCATGCAGGTGAACATTTGAAATGTGAAAGTCCTCCTGAGCACAATAAATGTTTGAAGTGATAATAAAAACCTTTTGCGAATAGAAACGCTCTATTATAATCCAAGGGGCAATTTCATAGCAATCCAGACAAATAAAACACCTCCTCAGTAGCCTGCTTCTGCTGAAGTCAATAGCAGGCCAGTCTGCAGAGCCTTAGGAAATCCTACCATATAGGTACTTTATTGGCACACCAGGTTTATAAAACAAATGCACTTGTTATTACCATGTAAAATACATCCCCTGAGCTCAATGGGTCCGTTGATGGCACTGGCTGGTACACCTAGACATGAGAAGGTTTCAGTGCAATCTTTCTTGAATCAAATGAGAAGCAGAATGAAAATTAAATCTAATTGCATTAGACGAGGCAAAGCATTAGCAGCCTTTACAAGTAATTAAAGCTTTGGAGTGGGATAAGATAAGAAATTGAATGGTTTGATGTTAACATATGGGATTACTTATTGTGAGTGAGGCAGTGCTATTGCTCGTGTTTAAAAATCCATGGTAGGTGCATGAAAAAAGCAGTAATACCTTGAAAACAGCTGTAGCCCCACAGCAAGTCCTCACTGGATTTTAACCTTTCTGAGCTTGCTCCATTGCAGCTTCTTCCCTTCAGAAATTATTGGCCAAATGTTTCCCAGTCGTTCTCAAGTCTTACACAGGCACATTTAATCACGGCAGAAACTGCAGCTAGAAAAAATTCGCCCATGTGAGAGCTGAGTGTAGAACTAATTCAGTAAATTTCAGTTAAAGGCAGCTAAAATGCCTTTGGTTATTCATCATTACATGTTCTGTCATCTTGTTGCCCAGCCTGAGCTTTGTGCAAGGAATACATTTCTCTCCTGAGGTCAAACAAAAAACAGAGTGTCACTCATGCTCAATGTGCGTGCAGTCAGGTCTGCTTTATGCCCAGTGGAAATAGGAGGGAGTGATGGCAGTGTAAAGGTCTTGAATCCAAGTTGTGAGTTTCATGAGAAAGGCAGAAACAAGCTGTTTGATATGATGATTTGTTCGTTTTCAAAAACTGCTACTGGCAGAGCTGAGAGGACCAGGAAAATCTCAGATAAACTCAAAAGCTCAGAATTGTCTTGGTAATGCTGCAGAGTTGTTCAGTATCATTAAAAATAGTCAAGGGAAATGCATACTAAGGAGGGAAGAGTTAAATGAAGAAGTAGAAAATGGGAAATAACTGGTTAGTCAGCAGTCCTGTCACCCTCTATTTCTGTTACAGTAACTTAAAATCGGGTCTTTGTGCCTTCATGAATGAATTGGAAGAGCTGCCCGAGCAAAAAGATATGTGAGAATTTGCTTCTTTGCTTTCAGCTGAAACATCTTTAAAAAAGGGACCTATGAAGGTATATTTAAACCACTAAGAAGTCCAGAGAGGTTTATCAGAGTTTTTCTCATTAAATTGTAACTGTAGAAGTTTGTACAAAGATTTGAAAAAAAAAAAAAGGCTTAACAGTGGAAAGGATGTTTTAATGTTTAGGGCCTTTTTATCCTTTGGGTACATCTCTATAGGCAAACTCTTTGTAAAGCAGAGTAGCTGAGACAACTATCAAGAAACAGATGTTCTCTGAACACCTACCTACACAGACACCAGTGGCAGAAGAAAAATATGCCACAAGTCTGTGGTTTAATCCAGTCAGAAGTACAACCATTGAACAGCCTTTCCCATCTCTAAGGCTCAGAATGCCCATGAGTGACATCTTCTTTTATCAGACTTCTTATGTGAAATTTATTGTGAAATCACTTGTGAAATTTAGATAATGCCGTTTCTTAGCCCGAAAGGAGAAGTACTGTGAGATGTACTGGCACTGAAGTGACAGTACGTGTGCAAGTGTTCTTTAGAAGCCAATAATATCTCAAGAATGTAACAAAATTTGGATGCCATTCTTTTTCACTTGGAGTTCAGAAAAAAAAAATGGCTTAACCTTGGGTGTACATAGACATCTGAAATGCAGCTGCAAGTTTCAGTAAACAGCAAAAGCATGTGTGGATGGTTTGGAATGACAGGGCATAAGCTTTTCTCTGTTAGGATGTTGCTTAGATACATGATTATCCACACAAAAAAACATTCTCAAAAAATACAGGGAAATAAGAATGGAAGCAGCTTTAAAGGATGAAAAATTATGATTGCAATGGAATTCTACTTTTGAAACAGTGTTCACCTAGAATCATCAGCTGCATGAAGACTTTAGGAAGGTCAGAGGAGGTGGCAGTGTACAGCTTCAGATTTTGGACACGTTAAGAGTGAGAAGGAATTGATTCTTGGGGTCCATGAGCTTCACTATCATCTATACCCATGGTTACTTAGACACACTTCATATATTTCTTGGTTATCATGCTTTTGTTTTCAGTGTATTTATAAAAACAGTTACTCTAAATGTTTCCTCTGTGTGATGGTCTTTCAGAAACCCTGTGTTTTAGGTGATACAGGGCAGTGCAGTAAGCCAAGGCAGATGCTTCTTCACACAACCTGGATTATGAGCAGGGGTTTGATACACCCCCTGACAGCTCTTAATGCAAGAGTGTGAAGACCCTAAGCCTGTAGTGCAAAGGGGGGTTTTTTTCACGGTAATACAACTTTGTCAAACAACTGTGGAGCATGTGGGATATATTTTTCCATTATTAACACAACCACCATTTCAGAAAAGATTATAGCAAAATGGTTTTCCCCAGCTGTTAGGATAAGAAAAGAAAACAAGCCAGAGGCAGGACCCTGCAATCATCAGGTGTGGAGGCAGCCACAGGAAGCAGCCCTTAGCTACTGTAGATCAGTGTACAAGGAGACAGGCTGACACCAAAAGAAAGAACATTCTGCTCTCGTCCATGTTTTCTGGAAGTCCTTTTTGTGAGGTGGTTTAGGACTAATTTAGGCAACACTAACCAATATTCTTTCTGTTTTAACAAGCCATTAGAGTGCTTTGGCTGTGCCAAGGGGCAAAGTAACTGACAAGACAGGAAGGCACTTAGTAGCATCTTGCTGAAGATTTGTCTAAGAAAGGCAGCATAAAATGAAGAAAATAATTTCAGTCTTGATTTTTATGACTGTAAACCATAAACTGGCCCCAAGAGTTTAGCAGACAAGAAGATTATATTATTTATAAGAACAATAAAACCTTAAGTATTGAAAGAATGTTTATGAACAATATGTTAATAGAGAAGGGAGATTGTCATGCCACAGGACACGTCCATCCCTTTACAGTCAATTCAGCAAGAATAGTGCCAGTTTGTAGGTCCTGAGTTTCTTTTTCTCTGTGTAGTTTGAATTCCTTTTCCTGATTTTCATCCTTCTTTGAGCTTTGTTCTCCACCATCTACTTTTAGGAGAGGCTCCCTCTCCCTCATTCGAAACCATGTTCTGTTGCAGTAGGATTAGCCAGAAAACTGAACATAAGCTTGCCAAAGATTTTGAGCCTCAAGCCTGTGACTCTCCCCATGTATTCCCTCTTCAGGGGGGCCTGCTTATCAAGACCTTGGGCCAGAGCTGCTGCTCAGCTGGCTACACTGATGGCTTGGCTCAAGTCAGTCCCCATTTGCTTGTACAAGGTGTATAAAGAGCAGCTGGCCCCAGCCAGGGAGCCATAAAACTGATTTAGAGACACTTCTCCTTCTTCCTTGACTTGGTTCTCTGCCAATGCAACTTTTGGCAGACCTCCTTCTATATTTATTGGGTTTTGTCTTTAGGATAATGGCACGTAGTAGTGAGCAGGGGTGGACTTGTTTAGTTGGTCTTTGGTGTGCACTTCCTTTGCAGGCTATACACAGAAAGGGAAACATGCAGTAAAGCTGAGAAAAAAAGCTTGCCTACTTGTGCTGAGTGAGAAGAGCAAGAATACTGCTGCTGGTGGTGAAGCTGAAGCCCCAGCGTTTATCTTTTTAAGGGCCATGTATCACTCAAACATGCAAAAGTTAGGCCACTTGAGCTGATAAATGTGCCCACTGAGTACCCACTAGAGACTGAAGATCTTTCTTGGAAAGCACAACTTGAAGGTGTCAGCTTAGAAAAAGACACTTGGGAAACCTGCTGTGAGGAGAAGTTAAACATCCACGAGCAGCCAGGTTTTGAGGAGGTTATTCCTCTCTCCTTCCCTGAGGTTTCTTTGGGGTCACCCCCAGTGCCTTGGTCAAGGCACAGTACCTCATCGAGGTGGTAACAGTTGAGGGTTCTGAGATGAAACTTTGCCTTTTTTCCTCTCAGTCCAGCATATCCTTCACCCTAAATACATTACTCAGGCTGCATCACACGTGACAACTTCTCCTTAGGTTGTGGGGTCCCCTTGTCACCCCCCTGACATTGCCAGGTATCAGACCTGCATGGCAGCACCTCTGCATGCAAGTACTCTGTGTCTGGGGTCACTCTTCACATTCCCATTTTCAGGGGATTTCATGAGACAGGTTTTCTTGCAGCTTATCCTTCAGTTGGCTGCCTAGCCCCCTTTACAGCAGAAGAGGTCCTTCATCACCATCTCCCATAGAAAATTTCCTCTTCACAGCACGTTGAATCCCAGCATCACAGCCCCCAGCACCTCTGGGTACCTCCACAGCACTTTCCATCACACCACTCTCTCCAAGGAGCCTCTTACACATCATTCCCATGAGAGAGCCTCTCAGGACATCCTGCTGGTCTCCAGGGATGCCTGTGGGAATTGCACTCCCCTTGCCTATGTGCTGAAAGGATCAGGTGCCAGAGAAGCAGGGGAGCCCCAGCACCCCTGCCTTGATGGAGCTGCCCTGCTACTTCCCAGCTGTGGCACAAGGTGCTCCTGCCCAACCCTGTCTCCTGTCCTCACCCAAGTCACAGTTGGCAATAATTTTGGCTTCATCTTTGTCATTCACTTCTACAGACTTCCCTCTTAGTCTCTTTTTATACCTTTCACATGTACTTGGCAACTTAAAAACTATTTATTATTTCACCTTTTGATTGTATAATGTAATTGCTACAAATTTAGTCTCTTTTTTTTTTCCCCTAAGGGAAGCTTATCTTATTTTAGGCATACAATTCTTTTTAAACCCAACATACATTAAAGAGGAATGAATATGTGGCCATGACCTTTTAGCCTGTGGTTTAAAGCATGGCCAGCAGAGAAATGCCAAGGGTGATTGATTCTGGTGCTCACTGTTGTAAGGAGTCACAGCTCTTTGGATAACCAATAACCCAATCACCATTGTGTGTAAATACAATAAAATCAGTACTGCAGAAAGCTTGTAAATAATTGTCTGAAACTCTTTGAAACTCCTTAAAGTTCAATTAATCATCTCCTGGCTCTGTTCTGCCAGCGTGGCTCCTTTTGAGTAGCAGTTCTCTCAAACACCTGACTGATGTTTCACAGGTGGAAATGAAACAAGGAGCACCAGCAGAGACATGGGTGGTTTTTAACTACATTCATTAGGCTTATCATGGTGCTCTTTCTTGGATAATGGATAGATGGAATGATTATGGAGCATGGTAACTCAGTATTTTCTCCATGCAATATCTGCCCCAGTACATGGGTCACCAAGGACTGCAAGCTTGTGTATGATAGAGGTTAGGCCAGCCCTAAAAACTGCAGTTGTATCCCGTTTATTCAGAAATAGCAAGGGTCCAACTTAAAGGGCCTTAATTCACACGGTGGTGGACAGATCACTGCTGTTCAGGAGGTGTTTGCAGATAGTAATCTGAATAAGATCAAATGAGATTTCACAGCAACTTTTATATTAAAGGCTTTGCAGTAGAAAAGCTCTAAAAAATTTACTGTTTGAGCCCAAAGGGGGGTATTTTAGTGAAGCAGGTTGAGAAAGATGTTAAAGGGAAAGTAAGTCTCATTTGTAGTCTGAAAATGCGGAGCTGGTTGGAAGAACTGACTTGTAGTATTCCCACTCCCTGGGTAAAAGCTCTGGATGCAGCAGTTTTCTCAGCTCTGAGCTGTGACCCTGTATCCAAGGCAACTGTTGCTGGATGTTAGGTGGTAAGGAGCTAGAGAATAAATGAGAGGCAGTTGTAAAATATACAGGTATGATTCTCAGGGGAAATAATGATGGAATGCTAACAGATGGGAAAGGATGGAAGGAAGCACCAGAACCCAAACATGGGATTCAGACTAGGATGTTTAGTTCTTATATACGTGTATAGTATGGTTTATGTGTTGGGGAAGACCAGCCAGGACTATTGGAGAGCTATGAAGCAAAGCAAGTGTGGAGAAGACAGGAAGCAGGAAAACATGAAAATTGGTATCTCTTTGTTTCTCTGTCTGTGTTCTGTAACCTCCATCTCTTAGCCTTTATGTTGCCAGAACTTCTTTCCCTCTGGAAGCAGCATTCTGGTTATGGTTGTTTCTCTTGTTTATCTCTGGGGAACCGTCTGTTTAAAAGGTTACTTTCAACCATTTTAGTTTCTTTTTATTTCCTTAAGTATAATACATGACGGTTATATAGTGGTATAGAGGTGATGCTACTCTGATGATCTAAGTGCTGTTTCACTCTGGGATTTCAAATTACTGCTCCAGTGTGCTGACCAGCTGTGTGAGTGAAGTCTGTGGCAGGACACCTGCATAAGAAGAACTGGGGTGGCTGAAAAAGGCAGGGACACATTATGCCCTTTCTTGTGTTGTTTTTTGTGTCTTTCTTGTGTTCAGTTTTTGAAGTGACCAAAACTTTATTGCATCTCTGGGTAAATATGTCTTTACTGCTAAACTGTCACGCCCTTTAATCTTAAAATATGATAAGACAAGGTAATTGCCAAAGTAATTTGACTGAGAGGAGAGCTCACAAGTACTAAAGCTGCTATTCCTTTGTCTTCTGGCATCAACCATCTCTTACTCATAAGAAAGTGGGTAAAAGAAAAGAAAGCAAGAGCAACAGGAAGCATATGTCACAAGTTTGCCCATCTGTTCTACCTCTTGAATCCATCCCTAGCTTAAGTAATTTAAAACTCCAGATGAGCAGAATTGTAACCACAAAGCTGTTATGCAAGTCAGGATGAGGGTCTCATTAAATGCCAGCACTTAACCATGAGAGGCTGCTGAAGAAAGTTTATATCAGCTCATCTCCACTGGTTTTCTTTGGGGAGGAGAAATATAAACCAGCTGACATTAATGCTGCCATAGAGTATCTGAAGTGGTGGGGCAGAACTGGTATGAGGGAGGTTCAGACATTGTATCTGAGCCACACAAAGTTAACCCCAAGGCACCTGTAAAATATATCTCAGGGGCATGAAAAACACAAAGTCCTGTTGTTCTTTTTTCCTTGCACTGTTGGAAGCATAGGCAGTTCTGGATGAGTTTGCTTCATCCAGCCATCATGGTGTTCTTAGCCCTGGGCGAGGGCTGAGCCCAGAGATGAGGTACAGAACATACCAGGACCAACTCCTCAGGCTGGGGTGACAGCAGGGGACAAACACAGCTGGCAGAGGAAGACCCTGCTTGGAGAGCCCGTGACTGATCCCTCAGCCAGCTGGTGACCTAAGGGATGTGTTTTAGTGGTGCCTTGGCAGTGCTGGGGTAACAGTTGGACTCAATGGTCTTAAAGGTATTTTCCAACCTAAATGATTCAGTGTTTGCCTGGCCTCATTTTTTGCCTGTTTTATGTATTTCTTAGCATTCTCATTGCTGTGATGTGCCCTTTCACCTTGTCTAGCTACATACTGAATTTTGGTAGCATTTTGCTTCAGAAAATTTTGATGAAACAAACAGCCTCAAAAATACAAAACTTCACCACTTCTCTTGAAGGATCACCAGGAAATACTAAAAGGCTTCAGCACATTTACAGCTTGATCCAAACTGTCGCTATCTTTCTTTTTTTTCCTAATTAATAAGTGTGTCTAGCCATATGTGTGACAATAAACCCATTTATTTTGATGGTAACGTTCACATGCTTGCTGTGAAGCACATGCTCAAGTGCTTTGCTGACAAGGCACAGGCGAACAGATGCCTTCTCCATAACGAGTTGGCTGTGTATCCCTAGCTGGCAACCACAACAGCTCCCCAGCTCCTGCTGAGGACCAGGCACTTTTGGATATTCATCATTAAATGAGAAGACTCCTGCTAGCAGCCAGCCCCATCCAGAGAACAGGTCCACCCCACAGGGAAGAAGGAGCTTCACAGAGGCCATGGCAGGCTTTGTGAGGTCTGCTCAAAGGTGGTCTTGTTAATGCTACAAAATGGAGAGGTGGTGGGTCCAGAAAGCAAAATGTAATGTCCTCTTTGGAAATATTTTCTGGTAAATATTTTGCAAGTTTTTCACTGGCTTTTACACAAAATACTCTTTTTACAATGATGCTTTTGATCATAAAATCATAGAATGGTTTGGGTTGGAAGGGACTTGAAAGGTCATATATTCACATGGGCAAGGACATCTTTCATTAGATCAGGTTACTCAAATTATGAGGCATAGGATGACTTGTTGTCACACAGCTGTTTCTGAGCCTGCCAAATCTGTTGTGAAAGTAGGACCACCTCTTTCCTCATGCTGTGTTTATGTCACTGAAAAGATACATCTGAGTTTACTTGTCGTGAGAATTTACATTCTTCTATCAACCAATGGGAAATTCTCTATCAACAAAGTTGGAAAGGACCACAGATAAAGTACCCAGAAAAATTCAGCCATTGTGAAAATAGATAAATAGATTTTGATCAACAATCTCAACTCATTATATAGAGGCAGTATTATCCTGTTGCTGTTTATAAAGGTATGTCATGTTAATAAACTGCATTTAATTATTTCATTTTGGTCTGTAATGATTTCATATTGCTCTGCTTTTTCTTAACAAACTTCTGTTTGTATAGTTTGGTGTTGATATTTACCCCCTTGGATATGTTACTTGCTCGATATTTTCGTGGGAAAATACAGCAATGAAATTTCAGAATGTGAATTTTTCACAAAACTTTATATTAGATGTGGTTATTGGACATAAGCAATCACCTCAGTCCTGTCAATATGTTTTTTGCCTGAGCCACCAAATGTTTTCACATGGAAGAATAGCAGAAGAAAGCCAATACCTGCAGAACTGAGTTTCAGAAGAATGTTCCTGAGATAGGGCGTGAAATATATGTAATCTTTTTCATAAGATAACTGGTATCAGCAAATAACATGGAATAAGCTTACTGTATTTATTTGCATGCAAATTTAAGTTCACTTTTGTTGTTACTTAACAATCTGTTAGCTACAAGGCATTACTGCTTACTTATAAAACTTTGTGTATGAGTGTTATAATAATAAGTAGTATTACAATAAGAAATTCATATAAAGAAGAGTTGAATTAATATTGTTGCTGGATCTTCACAGAGTTTGTATACTCTGATTTTTCTGTTCATCTGTGCGGCAGTTTTTCCCTGCTGTAATTATCCATGTGCAGGTTCCCAATGCCCCCAGTCTGCCAAGCAGCTCTGCTGTGTGATGGCTTTTCCTTCCCTCTGTGATGATACCAGGTGGGCTAGTCACAGCTGGGATTTGGAAAAGACTTAAAAGTGCTGTTATTTTTAAAATAATATTCAGTTATTTGGGATGTGTTGATTTGGGTTTTTTTCCTGTTATACAACCTGAAAACTTCCATCTTCTCAGTGGGAATGGTATAATCAGACCCCTATAACAAAAATGTTACACTGGGTTACAGCTTGTGAACAGAGACCTTAAACTTTCCATCGGGTCGTGATGGCTGACACGTGTGGGAGCAGGAAAATGGCCTCTTCCCCTCATCCCACCTTGAAAAGGTTTGGGCTCAGTGAGTCTTCCACCTGCATTTTGAGTTGTGTTGCTCTGTTAATACAGATGATAATCCTTTCATCTTGAATGGATTTTTTTTTTTTTTAGGTTTAGTAATCTTGAATTTTTGATGCCTTCTTCGTTCTTTACCAAACTCGGTTTTGTGTTGGCCTAAGCTGACTTAGAGATAGCGCTCCTGTTGTCCAGAGAGAGGGAGGTCTTATTAAGGCACATATATCTTGAGCTTACTCATGAAAACCTGTGTTATTAATGTTGCCCGTTTATCTCCACACTGTAGGTTTTGGGATGACCACACCAGCAACCGTGGCCGGAAAATTATTCCTCATCTTTTACGGCCTTTTTGGGTGTGCCGGCACTATCCTCTTCTTCAACCTCTTCTTGGAGCGCATCATCTGCCTGCTGGCGTTTATCATGAGGGCGTGCTATGAGAGACAGCTGAGAAGAAGTGGTCTCCTGCCTCCCAACGTGCGGAGGGGGCCAGCTGTGTCCGGGGTGGGTCGGCTCGTGGGCTGGAAGCCGTCCGTTTACCACGTGATGCTGATCCTGGGAATTTTTGCTATTACCCTTTCCTGCTGCGCCTCCGCCATGTACACGGCAGTGGAAGGGTGGAACTACGTTGACTCCTTGTATTACTGCTTTGTCACCTTCAGCACCATCGGCTTTGGAGATTTGGTAAGCAACCAAAAGGCTACGTACCAACATCAGGGATTATACAGATTCGGGAACTTCATGTTTATATTACTGGGGGTATGTTGCATATACTCCCTTTTTAATGTCATCTCAATCGTAATCAAACAAATTTTGAACTGGGTGTTGAAAAAATTCGAATGCAGATGTTGCCCAAAGTGCCATAAATCCAGTACCCGCCTCAGCCGTCGCAACGCCATCACCCCGGGAGCCCGCCTGCGCCGCCACAACGTCACCGTGGACGCCGACGGACAGTACGACAGTGACACCGAGGGCAGGAGGCTCTCTGGAGAGATGATCTCCATGAGGGAGCTCACAGCCTCCAACAAAGTCTCCCTGGCCATTTTGCAGAAGCAGTTGTCCGAGACAGCCAACGGCTACCCCAGGAATGTCTGTATCAATACAAGACAGAACGGCTTCTCTGCAGGGGTTGGGGCTCTGGCCATCATGAACAACCGCTTGGCAGAAACAAGTGATTCTAGGTAGAGTTTTTGGAATTCCTTACGTTTCTTAAATGAAAATAAAATGGCGGTTAGGGTGGAATTACCACTGTAAGCTACTGGAAAGTTTTACATTTCAGAGACAGCCTTGGTATTCGTTGGGTGTTCAGCGTTTTACTTTCTGGGGGTTTTATAAGTTTTCTCTAATATGCAGTGAGATCTTTACCATTATGTTACAATTTTCCCCTAAGGGAGTTTTAAATGAGACTTGGATGTCTTTGATGCAGAATCTGGTGCAATTTATAGAGGGATGATGTGCATAGTTAGGATGGTGTCAAAACCAGCATGTTCTTCTTCAGAATAGAGCCTGAACCCAAACTCTGTGTTAGTTAAAGGCAGAAAGCAGGCAAGTTGGGCTCCAGATTCAAACATGGGGTTGGCAAGTTTTGGCTAACCAGTATCTCACAGTTTGCTGAAGTCTGGATCTGGTCCTGAGCCTTGTTACTCAATGCTCTTCAGCAATTCCTCGTAGCAGGTCTCAATATGACATACACACAGGTGACTGTCGTCACACCAGCTTTGGGATGAGTGTGCTTCCCTTCAATAATCCCACTGACTTCTGTGGCAGAGGATGGAATGGGCTGAACTCCCCTCCTACAAATGATGGGGTTTAGCCAGGCTTGTCTGAAAGACCACCTGCCACCTAACTCTTAAAAGTCAGGGGATTATCAAGGACCGTGTTCAAGTGTGCAAAACTGTTCTTACATACTGAATAACAGAAAGCAGGAAATTGTCATCTTCAGGAACTGACTTTAGTGCAAGAGAAGCTGGTGTGCACCTCTGGTGTCAAATGTTTGCGTCACCTCGAAAATGCTTACTTCATTACTTTCTCCTTGAAATAAGTCACTAAAATGAATGTAGGCTCTCTGTTGTCCTAAATTTGCATCTTTTACTTCTGCAGTATTGTTGCAGACATTAATGCCAGTCATTTTCCTGCAGTCCTTTGAGGGCCCCAACCCTGTACTTGTTTCCCACAAATCTGACTGTGCAGGTTGTACAGAAGAGCATTGCTTTGGAGTTCCCCCAGAAGCTTACTTCCCCCAAAATGTTGATACCAAGTTATAAATTGGCCTTTGGCTGTTGCTGCTACCATCTTAAGTCGTATTTAACCTGTGCTAGCCCAAACCATTGAAGAGCCAAAAGCAAACCTGGTCTAGAGTGTGTAGTTTAGCCTGACAAGTGGATGCAGAGGATCTGCTGCAAACCTCTTCCAAAAATACATGCACAGCTCTGGATCATTTCTCTAAATTCTCTCTACTACACTATGAAGATAATAAAAAGGCTTCTGCTGATTCCAAGCAAGAAACAAAACTTAAGCTTATAATCTGAGAAGCCTTCTCCTGGAAACTTACTGGAAAGAGTTGTAGGCAAGACCATGAGTAGTGGGTTGGTCACTGAATAAACTGAACAAGCTGACGAACAAAAACTAGGAATATTAGAAATATTTGAAAATATTTCCATGAAGTTTTATATAGATATTTTTCTCTATCTACTTTGTTTTGCATGGGTTTGGAGTAGCCATCATTTTTGCTTTCTTTTAAATTTCTAGCAGTGCAAAATGTTTCGGAATTTACCCTTGGACAACCAACTTTAAATTTGAGGTTTTGCACACCTGAGCCTGCCAGCTGAGTTATGGCAATGAATGTATCTTTTTTCCTAACGAAAAGGAATCAGATCTGCAGATAAACCATCACACATGGGTCTGTATCACACTGTAAATGTCACAGCTTTTATCAAGATGTGTTTGGCCAGAAACAAGCAGTGATGATTGTAATGTGTTTCCAGCTGGCACAGACTCACACTTAAGATCCTGTTGTATGGTCGGGGCTGCATGCAAGAGGCAGGAGCTTACTTGGTGGTAGAGAGACTCCTCGAGGTCCATCTGTCAGTGTGCCTTGCTGTCTGTGCACTCATCCTCTAAGGAGACAGGAAGAGGTGTTTGGTGCTCCTTTGGAAGCCCACTGAAGGATAAATTGAGGCAGGATGTACAGGGACAGGTCATGGTCTGGAAAAGACTGACTGCTGGAAGACCCAGTTCAGGCAGGTGCCTTCCAGAGATGCAAGGGAAACAGCACAGGCAGGGAACCAAAAAAAATGAAAATTTGTTATTTCCACTTGGGATTACCCCCACAGGTAAATCTCTTTACTATGATGATTTATGTGTTTGTTTATCAGAAGTGTGAATGGAACCCTGCTCTTTTTTGCAGCCTAAACTCTCTTAGTATTGTATCTTGGTGCATTTGTCATCATGGGGACTATTACTCATTAGAATTATTACATAAATCAGGGCAGACAGGCTCTGTCCCAAAGGACTTAGGAGTTTGAACAGATGGGGCCCCAAGCTACAGCAGAATTACCTTTTAATCATTTTGCTCATAAAAACAGAATTACCTGTTTATTATTTTGCACAAATGTACCAGCTTTCTGTGAGCTCGAGAACTCTTATTTTTATGGTAACAAATTTGCAAATTAAGGGTTTGTTTTTTTCCCAATGAGTTGTTTTAAAGGATAAATATTATAACTATGATTAGGATCCTGTTTAAACTGTAAATTTATGATTTGTTTTCAAACTGCTTATTCCAGCCTGGTAAATAAGTAATATGAAATTGTACGTACCTCCTCTGTACTTTTTCTGAGTCCAGGCAAAGGCAGACACACAGTCTGCTGTAACACAACTGAAATATTTCCAAGTCTTTCTGGTACCATCAGTCACAGGGGTGCCTTTGCAGGTCCCTTTGCAGTTCCTATTAACTCCGGAGGAAGTTGGACCAGCTCCAAGATCTGGGCATCTCAAGGGATTTGAACATCAGATTGCTGCTCTGTTCACTTAGATCTAATGTTTACTTACACCCAAGGTCCTTGATAATCTCCATTTTGCTTCTCTTTAGCCTCAGAGGCATAGAAAGTGCATGCCCAGTTATTTACCAGTGGCCCTGTTGCTTTCAGGTCACATATCCTTAGAAGCTGACATAAGCCAGCCACAGGGACCTAACAAAAAATCCCCACCTGTAAAAATCCCCAAACCCATCTGGTCAGCAAAGCTCATTTTATAAGAGGGTCAGAGCACAGTTACTGACCTGGATCTCACTGGGAAGGATCTGCCAAAAGGTGGCCTTACAGTTCCTTCATATTCAGTAGGAGAAGTATTTTTCAAGGATGCATGGAAACCAAATCTCTACTCTTCAGCCTGCCAGCCCTACCTGGGCACCCATCAGCCCTGTGCATGAGAACACAAGCCAGGAGCACATAGGAGGCTTGAGATCAGTCTTTGCTAGTCCCGTGTGCTCTTCCTTTAGGTTTTTGGTTTTTTTCAATAAATGAAAACTCCTCTTCAGACTTGCCAGGCTTGGGCACCTAACTGCTCTTTTATTGTGCATGGTCCAGCTCGGATTTCCCAGGGCAGCCTGCTCCATTCATGAATTAACCCCTAGACGTGCACCAGTTGCACCAAGTGCAATTCCTCCTGGTATTTCATTTTCACAGACAAAGCAGATACCAGCAATACCTGGACACAGACTGAAGCACAAGAAATCAGAAGGAAACAGGAGGAACAGAGTGAGAAAGTGAAAGCACACTGCACTAGATTGCACTTTCTTTTCAGGTAACTTGGGAGTTGTATTACATTCTTGAAGTGGGTTAGTTTTTTCCAAATTTAATTATGGATAGCATTGAAAGAATGCAGTTGAGTTAGGTTTTAAAAGTTCAGCTTCCCTGATACACCCCCTCTGCATCACCCTGTAGAACAGCAGAAGTAACTCTTCACTGACACAAGGACATCCCAGCTGCCTGCTGAGCCTACAGGCAGCACAGACCTGAGCTCAGACCCTGTCCCCCCGATTGGTCTTTTGCTGCCTGAGCCCAGGGAATAACATTCAGGAGCAGCAGAAAGCTGCAGGAATTAGGATTTCTCTGTGAGCTGGCCCCTAGTGAGAACAGCAATGGCATGGGTGTGAGCTGCTCGGACAAAGGAGATACCACGTTCACCTGGCACCTGCACTAATACCTGGCAGATGAAAATTAAAACTTAGGTGAAAATTAATGAGAAACAGTGACCAAATTGAAGTGACATCTTCTCTTAAGCCTGGAGGTCAGAGCAGAACAGTCGCAAGGAATAATTCCTTGTGAAACCTGTGGCATTTGGCAAGTCACTACATTGACCTCTCAGGGTCTGCCTTCCGTGTGTGTGTCTTGGACAACATTTGGAGTCGCACCAAGATGTCATCTGGTTTTCACTGGTTTCTTCCCATCTGCAAACACAGTTCTCATTTTGAAAGGATTGAAATGGCTCTTGATTTCCTTGCAGTGCAAAGGACATCCTTCAGAGCAATCTCAGTGACCTTGGCCACAGACAGCAGTGTCTGAGGGACAGGGCTGTGCTTTGCCTCCCTGCAGAAGCAACATTGCACAGCAATGCATACAAAGGTTTTTTAGGCAGTTACCAGCTCTGATTGCAACCTGGATTACTGGTGGAAGACAAGAATCCCACTGGGATTCTCACATGGTGAAGAGCTCTCTGGGACTGCCCTGTGCTGTGCTCAGGTGACCCAGAAATGGCTCTCTTGGTGTAGTGCTGCTGTCCCAGCACAGCATCAGCCCTGGCCCTCAGTCTTTTCTCCTCCCCAGCTTTCTGGGTGAAAATTTGAGTATACTATGACCATTTACCCATATTTCAGTCATGCCTTGCTGCTGAAAGACTTTAGCAGCAGTGGAGGTCATATCACCAGGCATGTAGGCTCAGTATAAACCTGATGGCCTGTGTGGGATGAATTTATGACTATATGGAAATTAGCTGTAGCAATGAGACCATTCTCACATTTTAGTATTTTTCTAGCCTTTAACTTGAAAAATATTCAGTGGCAAATCATTGCAGTGAATGTTCAGAGCTAATCTCAACAAAATCGTGCTTTGCTGATTGCTAGCATAGCAAATCTGTGGGTATGGCTGCTGCTCTAATTGGATTACTAATGTGCCTTTCCAAACCAACACACGTCTGCAGTGTTACATTTAAATAATACAATAAATGCTGTCTTACATAATAAATTCAATTAGGAAAAATTACTACTTGACTCACACAAAACAACTAATGAAGGGTGCATTGCATATTGTACAACAAATATGCAATTTCTTTTTTTTTTTTTTGTGAATATGTCCATATTTGAGCTCAAATTATGCTTTCATGAATGCTAGGAAAAGAGAAGCACAACATTGTGGAAAATAAGGAAAGTATGGAAAATTCCACTGAGATTGACACAAAGGCTATGCATGTTAGCACATACACAGTAAGTGGTTCATTATGCATAATAAATGCATTGTGTAGCAATGGCTCTGAGGAAGGACTACTTTGATTCACATGGCCACAGTCTGAATGCAGCTACCAATAAAGACACATACCTTTTTTCTTTCTCTGTTTGCTAAATGGGTGACATTCGCCCTCTAATTACAATATTTCTTTAAACCCTCAAAAAGAAAATGCAATTGCCCTACTTTTTGCATAGGCAAAAAGAGGTCTAAGGTCAAATCCAAACTTTCAACTCTAAGGATCCAGAGTGGTGTAGTTTAGCTTTGAAGTGGGACTGCAGATGTGCAGTCTTCAAATGCATTGTGTTTTGTCCTTCCCTGGGAAAAAAAAAAAAAAAGAGGGAGTAAATACAGATACAGTTTATTGCAGACTACCCAGAAATGTTTGGCGATATAGGATGAAGGGAAAAAAAATACAGCAAGTGTGCTGTTATTGAGGAATGAAACATGTGGGGAAAGGGAAAAGCTTAGAAGGGTTCTCCAGCAAATCCAGCAGAAAACCAAAGACTTGCTTTGCATTTGCTCGTGTGTTTATTCCTCGTCACACAACGCTGTGACACTGTCACCCCCCAAGGAGCTCCTGTGGCATCGTGGACTCAGCTACCTCGTCTGGAACGTGGAGAGAGGTATTTTGTGAGACACAGAGGGGAAAGGGACCACACACAGTCACCATCTTCATTCAGCACTGATGTTAGGAAGTCAATGGCCCAGCGTTTACTGGGAAAGCAGTCATGCTGGTCCCTTGCAGTGGTGATCAGTATTTTGGGTGTATCAGAGGTGCAGATTCCCATGCCTCCAAGTCCTCTTAGTCCCAAGGCCATGTCAAGCCCAGGTGTGTCCAGCTTCCAAGCCCAGACTTGGCATGAGGATCTAGCTGGGTTTGAAGGTGTGTAATATCCCAATATCCCATCATCCATATCCCAAGTGTTTTCAGGACCAGACCTTCAGCAGGTGATGCTTTTTCAAACCTGAGGAACACAGACTTGTCCCCATATTCCTTTTGTACTTTGCAGACAGTAAGAGTACTTTTTAAAGCCAGTGAGTCAATGCAAAATGAATGCTTTTATAATAACATACTTAAACAATGTGAAAAAATTACTAGTATTTCTGACAATGTGCAAATCAAACACCAGGTTTTCTCAATGGGTATAATTTCCAATTCCATGCAAAGTAAAATTATATACAGGAAATTTTTGCTCATACTAACATCCATGGGCTGCACAGGCAGTGCAAGAATTCAGTTCCAGTTTTATTGTAAAACCTCAGTATCTGAAAGCACAACATCTAAAAAATGGTTTGGGGATTGTTTGTGGGGGGAATTTGTGTGTGTAAACTTTGTTTATTTACAAAAATAAAAATGTTATAGTTCTACAAATACAAACCCATTTTTAGCTCACTAGAATACTACTTTGTTGGATACACTCAGCAAAAATATTCGTTCCAAATTTTCAGCCAATTAAATTACTCGAGTTTCGAGATAACCTGTTGAAAAGTATTCCTGTTTATTTTGTTTCTTTTTGAAAGGGCACAGCTTGGTAGATACTTAAGCTGAGCTGGCATTGCTATTTCCTACTACAAACCTTAAAATTTTACTTCTGCAACTAATTCCTCTGGTTTTGGTATTTGCTCATTTCTGCATTGAATTCTAGAAGGAATGACCAGCTCTGTGCTGTTTTCTGGTTGGTATCACTTTCCTTTTTGCATTGACTGCAAATAGCTGAAATATTAACACCAGCAAATGTTCCCAGACACACCAAAATTAGTCAATTTTCTGAACGTTTTTCTTTTTAAAATTGGTTTGTAAAATCTAAAATCTGATTGTAAATTACATCATGGTTGGAATTAGCAAACTGAATATTTTTTCTACCAACAGAATTGCTTGACATTAATTCTGTGAAGAATGCTAGTGATTCCATTTTGTGCAAAAAGACCTGCCTATTTCATTTCCCCATTTTATCTAATTTGTTTCCAATTCTTAAAAGTCAGAAGTATGTACATTCCACTTGGAAAATGCCCTATGCTGTACATTTGCTCCTATGAATAGAGCTTGTGGAGGGATTGAAACCAAACCTGCCTGATTGCTGCAAACAGAATTGCATGTGTAAACCTTCAAAACCTGAATATTTGTACCTGTTTGGCCATTGCAAAGCATGGGCATGCTAATGCAATTACAATTCAAGCAAAGAAACATAAATCACAGGGCTCAACTGGCTGCTAACCCCTTTTATCAAAAAGGCCACACAGCTACAGGGTCAAAGGTGATGGATGGACTCTTGATACACAACAGTGTTATTTTGGAGATTGGTTTGGTGGCTGGGAGTTGGCACTGGGGTGGTTAAAGCAGCTTGGCTGGGTGGATCCAGGCAGTTCCCTTTGCTGAGCCTCAGGAGATGTTTGCCAATACTAAAAAAAGTAAAAAAGATAATGGACATAGCATCGAGTCTCTTTGGAGAAGCACAGGAAAGTGCTATAACCTGTACTAGGCAGTTTCTGGCCACCTTTGAACCCTTGGTTGTTCCTGAAACTGGAATGTTTGGGACACAGGTGCAGCTGTTGACTCCATTTGCTCTTTGCAGTGCCTGTTGCACTGGCAAAGCAGCAATCCTACTGTGATCCTTCTCTCCTCATAAAATGGATAGAGAGATTTGTTTAGACTTTCCATAAGATGATAGCATATATAAATATTACAAGATGAATCAATTACCGAGTCTGGCTATATTTGCTAAGAGATTTTTATCAGTAAGAACAAGAAGTTGTCTTAACAGTGCAGCGAATCAACAAAAGTAAGTGGTGCTCTGAACAGAAAGGAAGGTGCTAAAATATACACTTGGACCCCAAAGCTCAGGCATGTGTCACCAAAATTATCATTCTTTTCCAATGCTCAATGCACCTGCGTCTTTTGGAAAAAAGCCTTGATTTCTGCCATCACCAGGGAATGCAAGGCTTTTGTTTTCTTTAAGAAAGCAAAATGTATCTGAGGACATGCCTTGGTCTGCACAGCACTCGGGGGTAGACTTGCCTCCATCCCTGAATTTAAGCATGTCCATGGTCCATGAATACTGGTCCAGCCCCCAGCAGAAAATGGACAAAATGGCCCTGCCTTGGGGTGCCTGTGGTTTTTGGAGAGTAGTTGAATGTCATGGCAAACCACAGCTGCCTCCTCCAGCCAAACCCTCGCCAGGATGGGATCCATCCCACGGCCAGCCCCTGGTCTGCAGCCAGGGATTGTACTGCCAGGAGAGTGGTGCAAATCATCAGCAGTGTGCTCTTATCCCTGCCTTCCTAATGGGCTAAAAACAGTGGAAAACAGAGAGATCATTTTCTATTTTAATGATCGAAAGGGTGTTGCCCTTTATTCACAGCCTACGCACAAGATGTTATAATTTTCAATTTTCCTGCACTGCTCACTCGGTCCATTTGGCAGCTGACCTTCAAGTGGTCGTGGCTTTTCAAAAAAAGAGGAGGAAAAAACCCAAACAGAAAACTCAAACACCCATTATCAGCATTTCAGACAAGCAAAATAATCATGAGTGAGGTGGTAAGGATCTCATATGCAAAAGCTGTGAGCAGAGCTGCCTCTGTTTGCAGCAGCTAGATGTTTTCATGGCAGTGGGAGAAGTTTGAGTTCAGGAGAGCATTAGCTGGATGTTTGAGGCACTGGACGTTGCCCTGCAAACAGCTGCAGCACCAAAATGGCACTTCTGGAACAAATTTCTGCAGCTGTTTCTACACTGTTGGGGACAATTCACATCCCTGCTGCTGAAATGAGAGGATGGCAGCAAGTGTTACACAAGCAATTTACTGTCAGTGGTGCACATGGGTATTAGCCAGGGACATTTCTAACTATCAGGAGGAATTTCGGGTGAGTGTTGGTCAGACAAAAAGGACATTTAGCCGAGCAGCAGCAGCAGGTCCCAGTGCCTGACATCACTCAACATATCCTGAAAGAGTCGAAGAGAGACGCAGAGATTACCTAAATAAGCCAAAAGAGATGGTAGGGTCTAAGAAGCAAGTGTTCCCGTGGCTTGAATCTGGAGTAACTTGGTTGAATTGCAGGTAGTAAATAGCCTAATGAAACAGATGTAATGACTTAAATGCCTGCAGAATTCAAAAGGAGATGCATGTATTTTTCCATCACAATTTTGGTTATGTTAACCAAGTTAAGAGGTGAAATGAAGAAACATAATTTCCTGAAAGCTGTTGATTGGAACGCATTGATTTTTTACTCCCTTTCAGATAATGCTTCCTTGCAAAACATTAAGCTGGAATAAATTTCAAGATTGAAATCTGTTTAAACAAGTGGCAGTTTTAAAAATGCTTTAATCCTGGGTTGACAGGAACTTAGCCTCCAACTCTTACCATAATTGTGAGTGCTCTTAATCAGTCCCACTTTTGATATCAGCTCAGGATTTTCCCATTGTAAGATCTTTGAATGAAGAGAACTAAAAGCCATATACAAAGCCAATCAAACACGGATCGTGTTTCTACTGGTTTGTTATATACAGTTTGCAAACAAAAATGGGTATTTTGGGCTTGGCACCCCTTTGTTCACAGGAACGTGGTTATGGATCCAGAAGGCAGAGACAGCTGAGGTACAGCTGCTTTTCAGAGCATTGGCAGAGGATGTGTAGAGCTGGTGGTTAAGTAAACTGTGGAAGAACCCACTGGTGGTGTCCAGGGAACATTTCTGTGTGTTTTTAATGCCGTGAAACATGATCAAGTATGAATTCTCTACATCTTGGGAGGATGTCAAATTCCAGGTGACATTTGGAATGTTGCAATTAAGCTACTACAAGGACTTTTGAAATAAACAGGAGAAAAAATGTTGTCTGGGATGTGTATGCAAGTACTCTTGTCTTTTCTTCTGAGCATGGGGAGTGGAGGTGAGGCAGAAGCACCTCCTGGGTGAGAGACCCCCTTGGAAATGTATGGAGACCTCAGAGCTGTATATGGAGACCCCCAACTCTCCAGATGCTGGGTGAACTGTGTATGGTGGAGCAGAGGCAGGTGGGATAACAACTGGTGGGATGTCCTTCCCATGTACCCTATGGTCATCTGCTAAATTCTGCAGCTGAGTGATCCTTTGCTTTGCAATAAAACAGAGAGCAGATGGAAACTGTTTGCTCTGTAAACAGTTACAAGGAACTCCCAATATATCCCCTCTCCACAACTTCCATTCAAATCAATAGAAGCCATCTGTCCAAGGTATTAAGATAAATCTTGGGAATTTTGATATTGACTAGAAAGGCACTTAAAAGATCAATCACACAGCAAACAGACAAATGTCCTTGCCTCCATCAAATACGGAGGCTTGCTAATCTTGCTAGATAACGTGGACCCAGAGGGCAAATCTTTCTGGTTTATAAACCTAGGTAAAGCCCCTATTGCTGTCCCCATCTCCTCAGGTAAATAAAACAAGCCCCAGCAGGAGCTGGAGCTGGGCATAGGCTGTGGATGGCACCTGCTGCTGCAGTGTCCAGCTAGACACAAAAACCTGTGAGGGTTGGTGTGACAGCCCCTGCCTGCCCAAACTCACACACAGCTTATTTTACTGGCAGAAAGAATAAGGGCGGAAAAGTTGAAGCCACCAAAATTATGCTGGGCCCAGCAGCGAAGGGGACAGGGAAATTTTTGTTGCTGTTTAGCACTCATTTCACTGATGTTGGGTGTCCTCAAAATTGCTATGCTGGGAGTCCAATTCCCCTGGGATTTATTCAGGGTCTCTCGTGCTTCAAAGAAGTTAAGATTTTCAGACTGTTTCAAATTCTTCACAATTCCAGCCGTAAATCTACTAATCTACTAATGTGGTAGATATTAATAATTAGAGAAAATCAGAAAATATCTTATTTATTTTTTAATAATTACCCTTTTTACACCACTATATTTTGCTGTTACTGTTCAAGTGCCTTCCTGGTTTGCAAATATATCCCTGAGGAGCCACCATCTACCTCAGCTCGTTTTCTAATGGGAAAAAAAAACTCACTGAGCTCTGGTCTTCAAGAAGGCAACAAAGCAAACGAGTGGAAGAGAAAACTCACCTGGAAGAGCAGTACCAGCAGCTCCCACAGCTGCTCTTGTGGTCTCTCAAGTGGCTTGTCCTGGTGTAGGCAGAAGGTCCCTGTGAAAGCTTACAGTTTTGGTGCATATCAGGAGGTGGAAGAAGGCAGCAAGTCCAATTGGAAATGATTTCCCTTATTTCTGCTGCTGATGGGAAGCTCATCCATGCTGCCCTCAGGTAAGCCTGGGTTGGCTTGCTCAGACATTTGGTGGATACAGGGCTGCCAGTGCCCAGCCATGACATGCATCTGTCTCCAGGCGCCCAAAACCCCCTCCAGAGGCAGGAATGTAAAAATAGCCCTTAATCCAATTTATTACAGCAGGATCCAGCCCTCACATAAGGGCTGCATTTATATTTTCATTACTGGGATGATGGGGCTCCCTCGAGTTCCCAAATGTGTCGCTGGGATTTTATCCCATGCTCATGCCAGTACCGGCTCGGTGTCCAGGCTGCCTGCTGGCATGTCACTGCTGTGCCACACTGGCTTCCCTCCTTGCTAGCATTCCCCACAGTGGGCACATGTCCATTTCTGACACTCCCATCCTGTTCCCAGCTCACTGAGACATGGCAGGAGGCACTGCCTTAATTTTGAGAGGAGTGAATGTGCCGGGCAGAGCCCTGCATGGGGCTGGTGTTTGAGGGATGAGGCAATTACAGGTAACCCATTAGATCTTGTGCACTGAGATTTGGGGGCTTATTGAGTATTGGGATGTCACCAAGTGACACAGAAAGACACCCACACTCACTGACTCCGAGGAATCAAGCAGGAAAATAACCACTTTATTTACATTTCATGTCTATTTATAGAATTCCAACATTGACCATGGATTGGACAGTGAGGATAATACCTCCTGACCCCCTAGGTCCCATCAACAGTCCATCAATTCTCTCTTCCTCCAAAGAGGAATGCAAAACATTCGTCATTTACAAGAGCAGAGTGTGAAAAACTGCAAGGAATTATCTGTCAATAAGCAGAAGGCTGAACACAAGGGCAACATTGGGATTTTCAGTGCAATTGGGATTTTGGGATTTTTCAGACACTGAGCTGCAAACTTCATCAAGTTGAGATGGCTGCTGTTGTTTTTTTTCTGGGACTAGGTTTCATTGTCCTTCCATCTCCAGTGCCCACTGATCACACACACTCCCAGAAACACACTGACACCTTCAAGGTTCTGCAATGAATCCAGAGAATGAAACTGGTGAAGGGTTTAGAGGGTAAATCCCATGAGGAGTGACTGGGGGAGCTGGGGGTGTTCAGCCTGGAGAAGAGGAAGCTCAGGGGTGACCTTATCACTCTCTACAGCTCCCTGAAAGGAGGCTGTGGCCAGGTGTGGGTTGATCTCTTCTCCCAGGCAACCAGTAATAGGAGTAGAGGACACAGCCTCAAGTTGTGCTGGGGAGGTTCATGTTGGACATCGGGAAGAATTTCTTCATGGAGGGGTTGTCAGGCACTGGAATGGGCTGCCCAGTGAGGTGGTGGTGTCACCATCCCTGGAGGTGCTCAGGAAACAGCTGGACATGGCACTCAGTGGTGGTGTTTGGTCAAAGGTTGGACTGGATGATTTCAGAGGTCTTTACCAACCTGACTGATTCTGCAATTCTCTCTACACCATATCCAAAAAATACACTTTGTACAGCTGTTGCATTTATACAGGAAGATTATATAAAGGTTAAAATCTACCTCACCCTAGCCATGTGACCAGTTATTTTGGTGGAAATGACACTATTTGAATGAGTGTTCTAAAAAAGGTTTCACCTGAAATACCCTTGAAATGTACTGTACAAGTCGTTAAAACCCTCACTCACCATGCCCACCATTTTTCTCTTCACTTTTATCCACTTTAATAGGTCTCTTACCCCATTTATTCCTCTGCCTGCTTCCATGTCCTCTGTTTCCTTCCCACTGCTTTATTCTCCCAAACTAATACAAGAGCAGGGTGTGACCCTGTGACCTGCTGAAATCAGCACCAAAACCTCCATGGTTGAACTGATCACACATCAGCTCTAAAAATGAATCACACCCTTGCATTTGCACTAAATGTCTTTATTCCCCTTCACGCCCCAAGTGACTCCTTCAAAGGACAAAATTCTGTCACTGAGGGTAATTAAAAACAGTTCATATCCTGCTAGGATTAGAGGTTTAAAAATCTGAGTTCCAGGGAATCAAGGCATTTGCTGTTTTTGGAGGAAACGAACTCCCACAAGAAATATATAACTTAATTTTGCTGTCAGATGTTCCCACAGACTCCTCTTGAAAGTCAACTGAAGCTGTGTATATGTGCCTGAAGTCAGTTTTAAAAAAGAAATTACATTTATATTTAGTTTGTCACCCTCCAGTCATTCAAAACGGTTCATGTGGGAAGTTTATAATGCTATGATAAAACCCTTTATTTTGGAATTTATTGACATTTGAGTGTCATTTGAGATCTTCTGCATGAAAACTTCTGATTGCCTTTAACACATACATCATGTTAACACCAAGAAAGATGGTCCTGAGTGATCCAGACCTGGAGCAGTGGCAAACAACTGAGGACATTTTTCCTTTGGGCATATTGGCAGAACTAGGAGGAGCCCCCTTCCCTCACCCCAACAGCTGCAGGTGGATGCCTGTTGGGCAAAGTTTTATGTCCATATGTCCATCACCACCTAAATGTCAATCAGCTGGCAAAATACTGCATGTATGACTCCCTTGGCCAAAGAAACTATTCTTACCTTCTCATGCTCCTGGTGTACCAGAGAAAGGAATAAAAGAATGCTTGGTGGGGAGGATCCAGTGCAGCCATAACTGATGTGCCTGGCTTTGCTGTGCTAAGAGCAGCCATCTAATGGCACCTCTCTGCCTTCAGAACGATTTGGTCTCCTGCCATGCATTAAACCAAGGGCAGGCCTGTGCACTAGAGGCACGTGGATACTGACAGACGAGTTTTGTGCTGTTCCTCAGATCTTCCGTCTCCCAAAAGAGATAAATCCTCCATCCCTGCTGAGCTGTGGGCCAGTGGCCATCCCTACCCCTTCCTAAGGAAATTACATGGGACGAGTGACTCCAAGTCTCTGCATTTTTAGTACGAAATGTGGGAATTCGAGTGTCTTTCAAATAAAGGATTCCTACTAACCTGTGATGCCCTGGGAAGAAAAACTCTTCAGCCTAACACACTACTGCAGCTTAATGACATGGAAAAATAAGTGATGAAATCAACGGAGGGACAAAACCAGAAGGACTCCTCTGGGGTAAGATGAAGGAGTACTTTTGCTTTATCCAAGTGCTTCATAGTCTCCCCAGCTCACTCCTGCCTGGTCAGACAGGGTCAGAATTCTTCTGCACTCCTGGCCAGAGCTGTGTGCATGCCAGGAGCTGCAACAGCCCATGTCTCATTGCATCAACTGCATTTGCAATGCAAAATCAAACCAATTCATCTGAATTGGGCAGGGAGAGAAACACTCATCCTTGAAATCTCTGCAAATCAGGTAAAAAGCATCAGCAAGGGGAAAGGAAAAAGCCAATACGGACAAGATTATTCAAACCCAGATAATCATGTTGATTTGTACCAATATTTATTTTTATCTCTCATCTTCAAAAATGTAGGTATAATTAAACAACCTCTCATGAGCATCATGTGCTAGTACTGAAGAAGTGAAATATTCCTATGTAGATCTAATAGTTGATGGTAAATGTTAGTATATCCTTGAGATCTTCAAGATCATTACAGCAGAAATTGCCTCATATTAAAAATGGTTATAGGCAGTTACAGGCTGTATCCACAGCCCTTTAGAGGAATAAAAATGAAACATCAAGGATAATTTTTTAGTTGTCGTTTCCATCTGAAGTGCAATTACCTTTTTTCTAGCCCCTCAGAGCATTTTCAATAATGAGAAGCCTGTGGATGAATCAGATACTTTATCTTGGCTCCCTTCTGTCGCTGGTGATTTCCAAGCATCTCGTGACCAGCTGTAAGCTTCTCCACAAGCCTCTGAATGAGACATTTTTGGCATCCTCATTTCATATACATTATTTAACAGTCTCGTGAGTCTTTTCCAACACAGAATGATTCTGTGAGTCTATACCAGAAAGATACCAGAGTCAAGGACTTGTCCACCACACCATGGGAGACCTGTGCAGGAATTAACAGCAAATCCTTGGACCCCAGACCAATGTTGTAGGCAGCACATTTTTCTCCTGAAGATGATCAGAGTCCTAACCCGACAAATCTTGAGCACCTTGGCTCCAACAGAAACACAGAGTATTCAGCAGTTTCTGAATTTTTCACCAGACCAATTCCTTTGTGCACACGAAGTTGGTAAAAGCGGACACCGGGCCACTGAGAGTATTATTATAAAAGGCAATTGAAAGAGCTGAAAGCAGATGTGGCCACGTAAAAAGCTGGTGGGGACAAATCCTCCCATCGTGCAGGCATCAGAATCAGGAAGCAGGAATCAGAAAGCAGCTCAGCTCAGTGGGATTGTAACAAAACATCCATTTATCAAAGTAGTCTAAAAAAAGCATAGCTCTGGGTTTTGAAACTGCCAGTGAAAAGGCAGCTGCATCTCTCAGCAATTTTTAAAGCTACCCTAAAAATTACTTTGTTTTTGCTTTGTACCTAGGCACTGAGAAGTCAACGAGCTCACTTTTTAGGGTATCACGTCCCAGCCTAAATGCATTTTGATCTACACTGCCATACTGTAAAAAAATTACATCTAAAGTGCACATGAAAACAATTGTGAGGGATTGTTCACTCTTTTTGATTGGTTTCACCTACAAAGAGCAGAGACTACAGAGAAACCCAGAGCCACAGACAGGCTCTGCTGAAAAGTCCCCAGAAACATTAAAGCACTTTCTTGCTAGAGCACATAATTTTATTTTCCGAAGCAAATGGAAACATAACCAGTGCAAAATCCTGCCTAATGTCAGGGGTGCTCTTGCTTGCTTTTCCACAGAGGTGGTGAAGATGGGTACAGCCAGCACATACCATCAGAGAGGGCTCATACACCCTCTGAGCATCTCCACGGCAGAAAATACAACTTAGCCCAGGCAGAGGCAGCAGCCAATGCAAGTGGGGGTAACTCCCTGTGCACTGCCATGCCTGGGATTGGTGCCCACAGCCCTAAAGCCAAATGTGGGGAGACCTGGGTGGCTCTGGGGCAATTTGGGCTGCATTTGGGGGCTGTCCAGCAGCCATCTCAGCAGACCCTTCTCCCAGGGCTATTCCTGCACAACTGAGAGGAATGGGGACACCATGGGGATCTCAGCACATCAGCTGGGGTGTTTTAGCCATTTTTCACCTTCCTGCTTCTCATTTTGGTCAGACTTGCAGGACACCTCAGGATCCGAACTCTGAGCAGGGGAATGGGTGCCACCATAGTGCCCATGTCCCCTGGGCAGGGTGGTTCTTGGGCACCTGCATCAGCTGCAGTGCCACAGGGCCCCAGGCATGGCAGCAATTGTGCAGACACTGTGACACTCAGCTCCCTTGTCAGCCTGGGGCAGCATCCAGAGCACAGCCAGCATCCATCCCATTTGCTAGCAGAAGATGGTTTGGCACTGGTGCCCAAAGAAGTGCTCTTGGATGCCCTTCGAGCAAATAAATATTTAACAACTACAGCAGAGAAGATTCACAAGCCATTTTTTTAAGGAACATAATTTTATTAAAGGGTTTTAAAGAAATTGTCTTTGCCCAACAGGAGAGGACGGCTGGTGGGTTGGCAGGAGCCTGGTGTTCAGGGTGACACTGCTGCTCACAGGAGGACTTTCAGATAATCACAGAATTACAGAATCTTTAAGGTTGGGAAAGACCTGTAAGATCACTGAGTCCGATCAGTGCCAGCACTGCCGAGCCCACCACTAAACCATGTCCCTGAGTGCCACGTCTATATCATTTTTAAATACCTTCAGGGATGGTGGCTCCACCACTTCCCTGGGCAGCCTGTTCAAATTGTTGACAACCATTTCCGTGAAAAATCATATCCTGATATCCAATCTAACAATTTCCTCTCATTCTGTTTATCTGGCACATTTCCTCTCTGCCCATCAGCCCATTTGGCTCAGCAGTGGCACCATTCCCACATCTTCCACTCCTGGTGGAAATGTGGTGCTGACATGGAGGGCCTGCACAACCTGCCAGGAGACAAACAACCCCCACAAAGAAAATCATTCCAAGACACTGCTGGTACCCACAGATGCCCAGGGCCAAGGAAAAGGCTTCTCAGAGCAAGAGATGATCTTGATATGCTCGAGTCAGCACCAGTAACACCCTATATAGTCAGGTGGGGATGCATTCACTGCATTATTCAGCACTGTCAGTCATCTTTGCTCTAAAATCTTTTAAAACTCCAGAAACTGTAGCTGGGTGTTACTAGCATCATTCCTATACCCTCCAATATTTTTCTAATACCCCATTAGTGTTTAATACACCATGCTGGCAGCTCTGGGAGTCTGGGAGCATCGTCCTTCAGAGAGCTTGTTCCTGCTTGGTTCAGTGCTTTCTTGTACAGACAGAAAATTTGTTGTGGGCGGTATTAAAGCACCTGTAAAGTAGATGTTGAGACCATGAGGAGAGCTCTGAGTAGGCAATATTTGCCTTGTGAGTGTTGTGGTGCTCAGTTCAAACTGCAAAGGTTTTCTCTGTTCTGATTAGAAACCACAGGCTGTGGAGACAATCCAGGGAGAGAGAAGTGATGGGCCTCCACAATGATTTTCTTCCCCCTCTGCTGAACAAATTTAGTCATTCAAATCCCAATATATTATCAATGGACATTTCTATCTGGACAGGCTAAAGAGTTGCAAACCACTAAAAACATGGGTCAGAATAAATGCTGCTGTCCCCAGAGAGGGGCTGAGTGGGGAGGCCAGGGTGACATCCAAGTGGTTTTACTTAGGGTCCTGCTTCAAGGGGGAAGCAATGAGCCTGTCTCCTTTCAGGACATCAATGAGGATCCCTGTCCATGTGCTTTTCCACTCTGAACTGGATAAAGACCAGTATCTTTCTATATAGTTTTTCCAGCAATCTTTTTTGGCCACTCAGTCCATTTTAAGACAGGAACTGCTGACTTTCAGGGTACATTGAAGCTGAAAACTTATTTCTGCTAGGCTGGTTTCTAGCTGCTCTCTTTGAAACTTCTATAAGCAGAGCCCAGCCAGGGTTTTTCCGCAGCTCACACTCTGACATAGAGATTCACATCCTACTCCTCACAGCTTGGATGGATGTGGCTCATGGATGTTTTCAACATGGCCTGACAGAGGGTGCAGGACAGTGGGAAAAAGCATTTCTAGAAAGGTGAATTTTCAGCAGACAACCTGATGGCATCAAGCCTTCTGCCATCCAATTCCTGGAGCTGTTCTGCCTGCACACATTCAGGAGCACCAATCTTTGCAGCCACTTTCCTCCTCAGCTGGAATTGAAAGTCTTTGTCTTTTTAAAAGAAGAAATAGGACTATCTTTTGAGTGCAAACAGCTTTTGTTGGTTGGTTTGTGTGGCCTTTTTAGAGCAGCATGTGAAGGACACCCAAAAATTACAGCCTCTCCCACCTGCCCCACACTTCAGCCTTCAGGTTCAGGATCCCATTCAATTTCAAAGGGCTCAGGACTTTTTTTCACTACCCCAGGAAGTGAGGGTTGAAACATCACACACAGAGTCAGGGTGACCTCGTCCTGCTCTATTCAAATTGGTGGAAATTTTGTCACTAACTCACATAAGAGCAAAATCAAGCAGTCTGTGGTTAGTGAAGTGAAATCCTTGTGGTTTGTACCACTTCAGTTTAAGCTCATGCTCCTCATGGCTGGGCTCTTCCTCTCCTCCCTGTTTGTCTATCCAGTTCCACAGCACTAAAACCAGAGGAATTCACATTGAGCATTTGCACTGTGCTGGCTACAGCGCAAAGTAGGACTGTGTTTGGGGACACACTAAACTGCAGGAAAGGCAGAGAAGAGCATCCCTCCTTCAGCAACCAAAGGTGTCCAACACCATCCTAAAGGTGTACAAGGCACTTGACCACTACAGCCATGGGAAAGTTTTCCAAAATCCTCCTGATTGATGGTTATGGAGGTTTCTTTGAGCTCCCTGTGAAATGCATTATTGGCTGCCTGCTCTCTGCATTGCAATCTATTTTCTAGACTAAATTTCTCCATTTGGATAAAGACTCTACTTGGGCAGGCCTCATAAAAGGACTGGCCCAAAGCAGGCACAGCAGCTCAGGATTTCATGGCAGGCATCCCTCCCATGCTACTGTGTCCTCCTGGAAGGGCCAAAAAGTAAGTTTTCGGGCATTATCTGCAAGTGTCAGATTACTGCACTTGTTACCATACTCCCCCAAAAATCTCCTTGTTCACATTAAACACCTTCAAGCAGCCTGATGCCTTGCATGATATCCTTTGATAAGGGTAATAGCAAAAGAAAAATCCTAAAAATCCATGCGTCAGGATGTGTGGGAGGTGCAGCAAAGCCTTGGATGGTTTGATTTCCTCTCATGTGCACAGGATAAATAAGCATCTAGTCACCGATGAAGACCAGTTTTCATTCTTAAAAAAACAGTAAAACTGAACTTTGTAATACTAATGGGTAAAATACTCATCAGCTTTCAAAGATTCCCAGTAAGAAAATTAAACTTTTATCTACAAACTACACTCCAGAGAGAAATTAAACCATTGAGAATTACTGAGAGCACAACAGCATTAGCGTGGATTCATGGGCCAAATCAACAGCCATCTAGTCTCAGGGTAAAAAAAAGCATTTACTTCATGGAGCTCCTCTGATTCACACTGAATGAGCACCTCTTACAAGAGAGATTACATAGTTAATCCTGTGTCTCTCTACAGCAGAAAGATAAACAGCACTGCAGTTTTCTCATAACCTGTATTGTATCAAACTACATCATGCTTGAAATCCAGCCATTGCAGCACAGAAAGAGGGGCTTCTGCAAGGTTTCCCTTTCAGAAATTGATTTCCTCCACAGAGTGTAAAAAAAAAAAAAAAAAAGCGCCATTAAAACACTATTTTAGGGGAAATTGTACATCAGATGACCAGGAACATGATTCAGGTCTGTTAGAGGCAGGTTAGCTCTGCTCCAGGTCTGTGTCACTGCACTTAAAGGACACGTCCAAGCTGGGGGTCTCACAGGAACTTGCCCCACAGAACATCAAATATTTTAAGCAAACCACCCAGCCATGCAAGTGTTTCATAGTGCTGGTGGTCCACTACCTGCTTAGCAAGTGCCATTCATTTTCTGGGGCAACCTCAAACAGGTGGTTTTGGTCTCAGATTACTTTCTTTAAGTTAAAGGCAATAATGTTCACCTTCCAAAACACTTCTGGAGAAAGGACAGCCTTTCTCTCCCCAGTGCTGGGGGCCAGGGCTCCTACAGCAACCTGGGTGCCCCTAAACGGGACCAAAGGAGACCATGCCATGGACTCTGCACTGTCAGAGCTAACCCAGGTGGCTGCTCCCAGCTGGTGCAGTCACTCTTGTCATCTCAGGCTTTTGTGCCAGCCTGGAGAAGCGCAGCTTTTAAATCCTGGGGTCTACTTGAGTTTCACTGGGGATGTGCATCCACAGAGAGAGGGAACATCTCACAGAGCTCACATGCACCCCCCTGATTTCCTGTCCCTACATCACCAGCCTTGGGCTACAGTACACATCCTTTTATACAGCAGGCACAAAGTAAGCAGGCTTCTTTTTTTTACCTTTTAATGTCATTGACTGCCACCAAGGTGTAAGTGAATTGTTACAGTGCATCCCGGTGTCCCTGAATTGAATGATAAATGCCACAGCAGAATGAAGATATGAAAGATGATTTCCTGCAAGTGGAAAGGAAGCGTGAGCTTGAAAAATCTATTACTGCCCAAGCTGAAAAGAGTCAGTAGGTACAGAAACCAACACTCCTACACTGCCCTCCCAGGTCATGGCAAAAAAAGACTGCAGCCAGAGCATCTGCACTAAAATGAGCATCAGAATAATCTTGCTGGTAATTTGGGGGTTGAGCATTTATATGAAGCTTGGTTTTTATTTTACCTTCTTCATTAGCACATGAAGCCATAAGGAAACTACTTGCCATTATGTTGAGACCCTGAAAACCAAGAAAGGGACACTCAAATCAAGCAACAACCTCCAGCAGAAAGACACGAGGAAGAATTACTGCAAACATGCAGGCAGCAGGGAATTGCTTCTGAACGGCATTTCCCCAATCACCTAAACCCACAAGGCTTGCACCATGGTAACACATGCTGTCATTCCTTGCAAGGCTTGGGACCACATTCTGAGCTGCAGTTCTGATCCTTTGTAGAAGGATTTTTGTTGAACCACAGGCCCTGGGGATGAGGTGCAGCACCTGGGATGGTTTGCTGGCTCTCTTTGTCTCCCTGCAGTGCCACCCTGGCTGCACCTGCACAGGGAGAGCGGGTCCCCAGGCAGCTCTGGATGGGGTCAGGTGGGTGCAGGGAGGTTTAAAATCTTGGACTGCCTGCTGTCAGAGGCACCTGGGAGCAGCCACACAAGGGAAACCAGCAGGCATGCTGAAAAGACTGACAATCTCTGGTCTGAAGCTTGCAGTGGTGGACACTTTCCTGAAGTTTTGTGCACAAAAGGGGCAGGACAGAAGATACTTCAAAATCTCAGCATGAAAAAAAATTCATGTTCATCAGGATATAAAGCAGCATCATCAGGCAGGCACAGACACTTTCAGGAGTGCTGCCCAGCTTCCTGCCTCCCCCACAGCACAGCCCAGCAGGTTGGAGATGGGACCACACTGCCAGAATGATGTGCAGCAGCCCTCTCTGTGCAGGTCTGCTCTTTGCCATGGCAGCTGGGCCCATTGCCAGAGTCCACAGCAACTCACAGAGGGACAGTTGCCTAATTTTTGGAGAAAGAGTGAGCATATTGAAGCCACCCCCCATGCTAGTATAGCCCTGACAAGCAATGGCTTTGCAGCATGCAGCAGGATGGGTGGATCAGCAGGGGAAATGTTCTTATAGGCACAGGCTATTTATTCTCAGCTCTTCCCTCGGCTCTTGTTGTTTAGCACAGCTGTTTTCAGTTTCCCAACAGTCCCCACAAAAATGGAACAATTATTACATCCTTAAGGAAACTGCTACAGAAATCCAGCTGCTCAAACTAGGTGCCAAGGCACCTTTTTCCCACAAAGGGAAAAAGCAAACACATTTTCTCACCTCTAAGAAAGCACTACTCACTGCAGCTGCAGGAGCAAACACAACCTGTCATCTGCTTTACAGGATTGTTTCCCTCAGCTACAGGCACTGCTGCTGGGTCAGGTGATGGGGACACCAAGTCAGGAGGGTAAGTCTCAGCTGCCACTTAAAATGATCAGAAATTGTCACTTCCCTCTTTTAAGAGCAGAGGTTGGTCCCTCTCAATTTGACTGGCAAAGCAGCACAAAGTGCAGGGATGTATCTACCCCTGTTTCACCCCATGCAAATAAAAATACTGCTGGCAGCTGAGACACACATAGATAAAAGAAGCAGTGCAAGGTGCTCCCCTGTATACAGGAACAGTGCAAGAACAGAGAGGAAAGGCAACAGGCTGGGAAAGGCAGCTGCAAGGCTGAGAGAGGAACAGGAATATCTGAGAGACAACAGCTAATAGGGCTTTTTCAGCAAACAGCATCAAGAGCTAAATTATACCTGCAAGGGTTGCAGCCATCTCAGGAAGATGACAGCACCTCTCCCCTGCATTTTAAGGCTTCAGACTCCTGAGGCTGCTTCTTTTCCTTCTTCCCCGGTCAGCAAAAGGCAAAGAATTCAATGCACGACCTCACTCCACTTCAGATGCAGAGCGGCAACTGCTCTCCCTTGATTTTTCAAATAAATGTGCCCCACTGCAGAATAGCCAAGACCAATTTTCTCACTGCTTCGTAGCCAGAGAAATTGCTCAGCCTGTGTAGAGGTTGGGCGTTTGAAAACATTAAATTAATGCCATGAAAACCAGTTTAAACCACCATCATAATCTCACACCAAACTGGATGAAACTGCTCACACAACCCCAGACCTCAGCAAGGAGCTCTCCCCCAGACTTCCCTGTATCTGGAATCGTTAGACCATGAGGACTCCCAGTCACTTACAGGGTGGTTGTCAGCCCAGAACATCTACCTGCACTAAGAGCTAATGCAAAGTTGTTATGCTTGCAAAGCCAGGTCACCAAGGGGCCGGTTGTCACGAGCAGGGATCCGAAGATCTCCAAGGATTGAAAGTCTCCTCAAGGCAGTGCCAGTGCAGCTGCCAGTGGGCAAGTCAGTCACCTCAGTCCTGTTCCTGTCATTTCTGATTCCAAAACCACCTCAGCTCCAGCGGAGGAAAGGGACACAGCCACGTGATGACTGCATTATTATTTGAGATGAACAGGCACAGCTGCGAGAGATGAGTCCAGATCTGGCAGGCAGCATTCCCTGGATCTGTGACCTTGATCCCTGGAGTCATCCAACCCTGACTGGAGCCTTTGACCACACCCCAAGAGGTAAACCCCAACACTTTCTCATCAGGCTGGCTACCAAGTGCTCCTGATCAGTAGAAGGGAAGTGAAATTGTCAAAGGAAAGTTAATTCCTTCAGTGTTTGCTCATGTCCCCTTTTTTGTTTTACCCTATCTAATGTAGTTTTCTTCATAAAGAGCCTTCTAGATGAACAGTAACAGCAGAGACCAAAAAGATCGCTTGCCTGCAGCATTCAGAGCCAAGCTTTCTCAGGTGAATGAGCAAAGAGAACCCTGAATCTTTTTATTCAAAGCTAAAAGTACATAGCCCCACTGCTCCTCAACAGCCTCGTTTGTTTCTTTTGAAACTTAGATAATCTTTGCATCCCTGGCACAGCTCTGTAATAAGCAGAGAAGTTGTGGAATTTCTCCTGCCCCATAGGTACATTTCTGAACAAAAAGCTAAATTGGAACTAGCAAAAATAGCCACCCCGCCTGCTCACATGAAATCACACTACCTGTAACCCAATTTGCAAGCAGCACTGACATATGGAGACTTAACCCTGCCTGATCTTCTCTTGCCTATATCCAGCAGCAGAGGGAGGGGGAAGTGTAGTATAGAGAGAAAAACAGTTCAAAAGATTAGTTTTAAAATCTTGTTAACTTGTACCCTTCCTCCTTGTGAGTGTTGAAGGGCATAGGGCATAAGAAAAACTGAATCTTCTTTGTTGCAGATACACAAGACGCTTTCTGAAGCGCACAGAAGGTGCTGTCCAAAGCGGGTTCCACCACTCCTGAGTAACACACGAGCACCTTTCACCCTGACAAGCAAATCTGGCCACACAGGAACACCTCTCTCAGCCTCCACCTGCAATACAAAAATAAAAGCAGCCTGTCCTCAGCACACTGCAGACACACAGCACTGGTGCACTGCACCCAGCAAGGAGAGAGTGGACACCAAGAACATAAAGGGGACTGAGGGAAGCAGAGAAGTCCCATCCTCTTGCTGGTGGCAGCTCAGTGAGGAACTCCTTGGCTAAGCAGATACTTAAAAGTGCACACAGGGTCAAAGGGAAAAATACAGAAATTCCTGAAAGAGATGACCTCTGATGGTTTTATGCCTGTTCTCTTGGTCAGATGGCCACGACATTGAGCAAGGGGCATCTTTGCTCAGACCACAGGGATCTCAGCATACATAGGAAGAGGCTGTCAGTACCAGCCATTCCAGCCTCACAGGAACTGCCCATTTCTAGCAATACCTAAAGCAGTTTGATCCAACATTTTTGGATACTTTGATGGTTGAAACAATCAAAATTGCAAAAACATGCATTGTTACTTTATGCAACAGATTTTTTCATTCACCCACTTTCCCAGACCATGAATCAACTGTGCTGTTTGTAAACGCAAATCTGTTTTTGTCTTTGTAAGCAGAATGCATTTTAATTTAAAGGCCAGAAAGGTGTTATGCAGCACCCCAACTTCTCAAATAAGCCTTTAGTGCTTCTGTTAAGCAGATGTCCTGGTCTAAGTACAAGCATTATCTAACAGCAAACTGAACATCACACCTCTTTTATGACTATTTAAATGTTTAAATGCAGACCACTGCAACACATTAATCCCTGACACAAGGCTATAGCACAGCTTTAACAGCAGCACTGCTGTCCCCAGCACACATCCACTGATGCAATCTCTAAACATAGCCAGAGTTTGCTAATAACATCTTCAGCATGATTTTATTTCTATCATCTCCTGCGACAAACACCTTTTCCCATTAGTCTTTCAACGCTGACAGTTTTAAATATAGGTAGTATTCTTCAGTTACAATTTAAAATGCTAAATTTCGCGGAGAAAATAAACTTGTACCAGCATGCTTTCAAACTGCCTCAATGAGAGAAGCACATCAGATAAAAATCAATCCATTCTTACTTTGTAGACAGCCTTCACTAATCATGACCAGCTCAGAT
The DNA here is from genome assembly GCF_052056855.1 of Sturnus vulgaris. NCBI lineage: Eukaryota > Metazoa > Chordata > Aves > Passeriformes > Sturnidae > Sturnus > Sturnus vulgaris. The sequence continues at coordinate 16,340,286 of NC_142245.1, forward strand.
GTTCCAGTTAAAATATAACTTCACCCCAGCCTCTGCTTACATTACAAAACCACAACTCAGGCAGGAAGAGCAGGCCTGTAGTATATTTGACTCAAGCATTACCATTCACATAGCAAACAAAAAAAATCCTTTCCAGCCACCCACCTCACCGCCCCCCCTGTGCAGGTACACACGCAAAAAATTTCTGACAAACCACAGAAATATCTGGTTGGAAAAGACCAAAGATTATGGAGCTCAACCATTAACCCAGGATGGCCAAGGCCACCAGTGAACCATGTCCCTGAGTGCCACATCTATAGCTATAGTCAGCACCTCCAGGATGGTGATTCTATCACTTCTCTGGGTGGCCTGTTCCACGGTTTGACAGATAACCCTTTTGGTGAAGAAATTTTTCCCAATACCCAATCTAAAACTCCTCTGGTGAAGTTTGAGGCTGTTTCTTCTTGTCCTATCACTTGTTATGGGGGAGAAGAGACTGATCCCCACCTGGCTACACCCTCCTTCCAGGGAGATGAAGAGGGTGAGGTCTCCTCTGAACCTCCTTTGCTCCAGGCTGAACAACCCCAGCTCCCTCAGCTGCTCCACAGACTTGTGCCCCACACCCTTCCCCAGCTCCACTGCCCTTTCCTGGAGTCTCTCCAGCACCTCAATGTCTTTCCTGTAGTGAGGGCCCCAGAACTGGACACAGCACTTCAGGTGTGGCCTCACCAGTGCCAAGTACAGGGGGACAATCACTGCTGGTCCTGCTGGCCACACTGGCTGATACAGGCCAAGATGCCATTGGCCTTCTTTGGCTAACTGGACACACTTAGATGGTTTTTCTAATGTAGCATTAACACAGCATTACTAAATCTTCAGTGAATTAATTAATGTAACTGCATCACACAAAAAAGAATCATGGTCTAGGACAAAGATTGGGTGTAGGCACCACTGCTTTCCAAGGCTCCGGCAATTGTTTGACACCTTAACTGTTAAACTTTCCAGCACACTTCTGGTAAAGTATTACACATTTTGTTTGCTCAGTCAGTAACTCTCAATATGAAAAAACGAATTTATTGTGAACTTCTAAAGGATAAAACGATTCAAACTAAAGCAGGAATCTGGCATGTAATGTGCTCAGAATTTTTTACAAAATAATTACAATCCAAGAAAAAATGCCTACATAAATCAGTACAAGTATAATAAAGTATAAAAGCTACAAGACAAGAAAATTATAGTTCTTTCAACACAAAAACGCTTCAAGAGCTGTATCCTGTTCTCACACGTTTCATGATGTAACTTTCGTTCGAGATATTATTTCATTCACAAAACTGTTGCTCTTTGCCAGAACATCATTTCTCAGCTGTTGCAACTTCACTTTGATGTCTTCTTCTGACATATCTGTCAGGGGCAATGCTTTCACTTGACAAAGAAAATCCTGAATTATCTTTTCACCTTCCTGAAATGAAGAGAAGGAAAAGAAAACAGAAAAGATGTTTAGATTGCAAACAGGAATTTTCCAGATTCCCTAAAGATACAAAGTATTGTTCAGCAGCAGAAACTCAGTCAAAAATCATGGTTATTTTTGTCCTTGCTATCAAGTTCTGAACACCAAAAAAAAAAAACCCACTTATGCTGGTACCAGAAGTTCATTTTCAATGAGTGAGCAAAAAGCACCAGTTGATCAGCATAAATACAATATTTAACATTATGGTCTCCTGTAAGTTTCACATTTAATTCCAGTGTGCAGCCACATGAGGTGAAGACTGCCAGCAGTAACAGCACCAGAATGGTCAGATTACCCAAACTAGTTACTTTTAGAAGGGACTGTCAATCAAGCAATATTTCAATACGCAAAAGCAAAGGACAAATTGTAACCAAGCAACTGCAGAGTGGCCGTCACCAAGGAGAACAGATGATAATTAAGCTTTATGCATATGCTTTTACACAAACAGGCAAAGTGGAGCTTCTAAACAATCTGACTTAAATAGCAAGAACAAACATTGCAATGAAAGGTATTCAGAATCCCTGTATTGGAAACAATTGGCCCAGAATGCAGAAGTTGTCTAGTCCTCTGCATTGTAGAATTCTACTGAAAAGTTTACTTAGTTTTCCTCTTATCGTTTAAGACTGATGGAGTAGTTTTCAGTGTAGAAGTTTCCAAAAAGTAATAGCACCCTGTTCCCTCTACACATGATGTTAACCAAGGCAGACAAATTCTCTGGGTGAGACATCTAAAGCTCTGCCTTTCTATTGCCCAGAGGGTTTATGGAATATTATGTATTACTGAAACACCCAAGAATAAAACATGATGCTGTCATTTGCCACAAGTGTTTGCTATGTCAATTTAATTTACACCAACTTAGGACCATGCAGCAGGTCCAAGTAATCTAAAAAGCCCTTCAACCTGATACCTGACATAGGAAAGGTAATAGTGAAGCAACTGAGGTAGCTGGAGGTTAAAGCTTTCTGGCAGTAAAAAGCAGAATAAACCAGAGATTGTTCATTTAAAGCATCAGGTCCACTTCCTGAGCCAGGAACAACAAATGCAGTTGACCTCTGAAACTGAAAATAAAGTAACAGGTAACAGCCTTTGTCTAGAGCAAAGGCTTTTAAAACGTAGGAAGTGTTTTGGATGTGGACTAACATCTCAAGGCCTCCATACACTGGAGTAGTACAGAGGCTGCCAGAAGGCAATGCCTGTGGAACAAGGCTGACTGGTACTGACATGTGCACTGGTACATGAGGAGTTCCAGGCTGACTGCTGGGACACGGGACTAAGCTCTGGAAGCAGGTTTGTATGCATGCAGCAAGGAGGACCCAGCTACTGACAAAAACCAACACAAGCCACAAAGCAGCAGCACGTGGATTTCCCAGGAGGCTGCCACAGATGCCACTGTCAGGACTCCTAATCCAGCAACAGGACATTCTGTAAAAGCTTCCTGCAGCCTTTGTTTTCCTTCACACTGCCTCCTAACAAAGCTTCTTCAACGAAACTTCACTTTGTGACAGCTGTAAATCAGACATTCCAGGTACTGACTGCCGTGTTCTTTGATATGATCAGCTTCTGGGATGTGACAGATCTGATGGGGCATGGAAGGGCACAAAGGAGAAGGTGGGTATTCAGCTTTTCTCTGGTGTGAACAGATCAGATCAAACTGGGCTGTAAGAACTCGGCACCAATGAACACTCAGATAAGGAGGAGCAAAACCAGGTGTGACCCAACTGCAGAGCCAAGAATATTCTACAAAATGGTAAAAGCTTTATCTTAAATCTACAGTTTTAAATAAAATTCTTGCCTACATTAACTTGAAATTAGTCTAAATCAAACCCACTACCCCTGAATATCTCTTCAGCTCCTAATGAACATTGTAGCCAAGCCATTTTGCTATGGAAAAACACATTACAGGGTAATTATCCTCATGCTTTGGAGGAATATGAATCCTTAAATGATTTTGCTTCAGCTATTCAAATTTTAAAAATTATTTCTGATAGCAAACCTCTCTTTCTCCGTATAATTTCTTGGCTGGTGGTTCTCCTTCAGATTCCGTGAACCTGCCAATGTTTTGAAACTCTTCCAGCTCCAAAGCTTTCTCTCTTGCACATTCTATCACATGTTTTGGGAATGCTGCCAACTCTGCTACATGTATTCCAAAACTCTGGTCACAAACACCTGGATGCAGAGAAAAAACCCAACAGTTAAGAATTCTCAGAAGATAATACGGCTACACAGAGATTATATGGACATGCTTGTAATAGTTTTCTGTTCTGAAGAATTAAGTGCATGACATTATTTGGTTCTCCCCAACACTTTTGATTTACCTTTTCTACTAAAAATGATAACACAGAATAAAAAATATGCTCTTATTTAATTAAGCTCTATTAGAGCAGTACTTGCAGAGCTCCAAAGTGCTTCAAGATGAAATGGAAAACACTTCAGGCAGAGAGAATTTCCCTCTAGTACTTAAATGAAATTGTACAATGATTTTTATTAAAGTATTTTGACACAGTCTGTAGAATATAATAATTTGAATGTATTTAATAGGTATATCTGACATTTACTGTATACCTATATAAATACATATGTGCGTATAAATAAATATTAAAAAAGTTGTAGTCTCAATCACCCCTCTCTTCCTTTGCATCTGTACCATGTAATTCCTCAGTCTTGAAGAGTCATATTTAATTATATCAAAATCTTTCAACTGTAACTTCACACTTACTTCAATTAATACACTGTTTATAACATGTTTGAGAAAAGTCCCCATAATTGCTCAGAATACATAAATCATACACAGTTACATAAAACAATTTTCACTTCACTATCAAAAGCCCTTTGATAAAATCTATCAACTCTTATTTGTTTACATTATCATAATTCCATTTGCCCTCCCACAGACATTACTACATCCTTTTAATTCTGGTCTCCAGCAAGGAGTTCAGAATAAATTAATTACACTTGCAAAATGACAGGTTATTTTTTTTTAACAATCATCTATTAAATACTGGGTAATCAAAGAATAGATGAAGGAAAACTTAGTATTTAGACTTTTTCTGTTTTACTAACCCTGTAATCTCTCAGGTTTATTACAGGAAATTAACACATTTAAGCAGAAATTAGTCTTCTTGATTTTGTATTAAAAAGACACGCTTCCTCAGACCCAGAGATAACTCAGTTCTCAGCTCAGAGAATCCTGAGCAGACGCCTGGAGAACAGTAATTCATGTGTCTCCTCTTCTGGTGATTTTGCCACTCTTGAAGCATGAAGACATGGTTGAAAACACTGTATAAAAGTTCCTTGTCATGTTTCTCAGGTTTAGTTATACATTTCAAATGACACTGAGCTGCCTATACGTACATCCTTGATGGAGCAGTACAACAATTCCAAAAGAGAAAGAGCACAACACTAAATGCAAAAACTTAGGTGGAAGACGGATATCTAATTGGAGAACAGATATTTAAAGATGCAGATTTCATAGTGCTGTATCTCCTCTGACAGAGGTTTAAGTAGATAGATAAAAAATATTGTGTCTCCATGCTAAATAGTACTTTCAAGAAAATGGATGGAATGAAAAGACATTGCATGTACAAATAAAAGATGTGTATGACTAAAAATGGCAAAAACGATTGAAGAAAAATATGAAACTGGGCTTCTACAGTTTTTATCACAACCAGAATGGCTGAATTAATACAGGTTTTAAAAACAAAAGGAGTGGGTTGAAGGAAGAGAACTCACCCAACTGTTTGGGGAATATTTGGGGGTTTTATTGTATGAGCTGCTGTTCCAAAGGATGTAAATTAATAGGTTTTGATATAGTGTCTATTGATTCCCTCCTCGACAAATATGGTCAAAATTAGGCACCTAAAGATGACTTGTTTGCAGATTCTGTACATCACCATCTCTTGCTGCACAGAAACCCCTTGGTTTCCATGTACACTTGCAGCAGTTTATGGCTATTTTTCTTCAGTTCCAATGCCACACTAAATCACCTTTTAAGCACCAATTTGAGCAACACATTCAGAGGGCTATGAACCTTCACTTCATGGAAGGAACTCAATATGTGCTGAAGAAGATGGGAAACAGCAAACCAGGAAAGTACCACAGACACCACCTCTCCACTGGGACTGGCTGGGAACCAAGGCCACAGCAATTTGGAGTAATATTCAAGCAAAAAACTGGGTATTCCCTAGGAAAGTGCTCCCACAGAACCCATTTCTAAGGAATAAAGATCCCAAAAGGCAAGGACACAGAGTTTAAAGGTACAGGGCTGTGGCAGACAGAGCTAATTCACCCAGTTTTGAGTAGACTCTCAGCAAAGCCAGAGGAGAGCAGTACTTCTGCTCCTGCTGTGATTCCCCTTGCTCAGAGCAGTCTCCCAAGCTTTACAGAAGAGTACCCAAAACCTAACTGCAAGATTACAGCCAGAGGGGAACACAAAATTAGAATGGTCATACATGTAATTTAACGGCAAGAAATGAAGAAATTTAACGGATTTAAAACCAGAAGAAATGAGTAAGAAATAGGCAATTAGCAATGTCATAGGAATAAAACTAGCAAGGTATCAGATCCAGGATAGCCAGAGTGTTCTACAGTAATCCTGCTCTACCCATTCAAGTGTTATCTAACTCATTCCTTTGCTGTGGAACCCAGGAGAGGAAAATTAAGAAGTATGCAGAGTAAGAAAGAGTACTCTGCCCACATTTTAAATCGAAATCTCAGCCCAGAGTTTGCCAACCGGACTGAAATGCTCTAGTGAGAACAATCCAAAGTCACTGTAGAGTTCAGAACTAAATTAGAATGCCATAAATGGGCACACCTTGCAAGCCACAGTTACAGCTCTGCTTTATTCCACATCAAGTACAGACTACTACTGAAGTGAGCAAAAACAAATGATGGGGGATATAAAGAAGCAGGAATAGATGAAATTTATGGTCAATTAAAAATTGTTTCATTTTATAATGAAAGGAATAACTGGATCCACTGGAAGACTTTAAATACACCTAACTCATCTTACACTAACAAAACAGGCTACTTGTTGTTTCACTATGATGCCATTTGCTAAAAATTACCCATATAATTTTTCCTACATCAAAGTACTATATAAATTGAGCAACATAAGAGTAAGTCTTATTACAATAAAATAGACATTACTGAAAACTGTCAGCACACAGAAGGTGCACCTATTTCTTTTAAAAGAACATTTTAAGAAATATAAGTCTCTTTCATTAGAGCAGGTTAAAATGGCTGCTTTAGGAAAACAGAAAATAACCTTCTGGAACTCTTCTCTCTGCCTTTAAAAAAGAAAAAGAAAGCAACTCAAAAACATCAACTTGAGGGGTCAAAATAGCCTAGAAAGCTTAAGAAATAATCAACATCACCTACTGTGTTCACACATGGACAGAGCTCCTGTCACATACACTATGTTCAGAGAAGAATATATATATTTATAAACCCCAAGCCTGGAGTATGACGTGAATTTGGGGTGGTATTTTTCCATTAAGATTTTTCTCTCTCAGGGCAAAATGAAGTTGAGACACGGTCTTACCTTCTTTGACACGATAAAGCATTGTCAGTGTGTCATCGCTGGTCAGAGCAGTGACATGGAGGTTATTTACTGTTGGCACTTGCTGAGCAAGACCTGTGAGTTCATGGAAGTGTGTAGCAAACATGGCAAACCCACAGATTTTGCTGGCAATGTATTCTGAGATAGCCCACGCTAAGCCAAAGCCATCGTAGGTAGAAGTTCCTCTTCCCAGTTCATCAATGATTATCAGGGAGTTTTCAGTTGCTGTCCTAAAAACACAAGAATATTTGTTAATGCTTGATGGCAGCACGAACTCTGGATATTGGATATCACAAGTTATGCTGTGGATGCAGAGAATGGAAGAGGCAAAAGACCCTTCATATTTACAAATATAGTGCAGACACAACATCACACAGATCATTCCAAATTAGGTTCTTTGTCCTATTTAGACTTTGGCCTCCTGTATTGACCACTGGAATAAACAGAAGGCTACTTCAAGAACTTATGTACCAGCTAAAAAGAACTTGAGATTCTCCACTGATATTCCCCACAAAAGAAAAATCTCAAATGCATCTCTTAGTGCACCTCCTTTGCCATCAACCCCAACCAACGCAATCAAACAAAAGCACAAGACTTGCCTAAGGATTGAAGCAGTTTCCAGCATTTCAGCCATGAAAGTAGACACTCCTTTCAGCTGGCTGTCTCCTGCTCCCACCCGAGCCAGGATACAATCCACAATGGTTATTTCTGCAGACTCACACGGCACGAAACACCCAATTTGGGCCATAAGAACAATCACTCCCGTCTGCCGGATGTAGGTGGATTTTCCCCCCATGTTAGGGCCTAAAGAACAATTTGTCCAAAAATTATTTTGACAAGCATCATCTTTTTACAATTCAACAATTCTTTTAAAGGAGAACAGGCTCTAAATTGAAACAAAGAGGGTTTAAACTTATTGCTCTGTTGCTTGTTTGTCTTACTGAATGCTCCTCTTAAAAAAAAAAATCGTGATCACAGAACTTAAATGGCCTTTTTAAGTTTTGGGACTTTTTTCACAAGCATAAGCACTCATGTAAAACACGTGGTGATACCTAAAACTAATAAGCTTTAAATTAAAAATCATCAGTATTTCGTTCTGCTTAAGAATGGTCATAATTTGTTTTCACCTCAAATAACTATTAAAATTTCTCTGTAAAAATGAAACAGCTTAGTTACAGACTGGGTACAAGCTAATGCGTGACTCAGAATCAGCAAACCCAGATATTAAGTAGTTAATTGTAACTGAAATACAAATGAAATAAAAAGTTATTATACAGAAAACTGTTCATTAAACCAATTTTACACTTTCGCTAACCAGAAAAAGAAGCGTGTTACCATGCATTTATTCAGATTTTCAGTTTTTCTTTTTGATTATGTTAGAAGTGCTCATTAATCATTCTCTAATTTCAGATCTTCGCTACTCAGAACGTATGTTAAGGACATCTGGGTGGAAATTAAGATTCAATTAAATCTATAAACACTAAAAATGTTTTCGTGTGTAGTAAAATTATCTTAATTACACCAGAGAAAAGGGTAAAAAAATGGTACAGTCATTGAAACATGTTTTGCATTTAAAATCAACTTTAATACTCCACAAATAAAACACTAACAAAGAGGCTGCTTAAAATCTTGCCTACAAAAACGTGGCTACAGTACAATTGATTCCTAGTGGAATTTTCCAAATCAGTTTAGCAGGGTCAGGCTTTTCAGCTCCTGAGGTGGTCTGGCATGTGGAGTTACATTCACTAAGGCCTTACTTTAAGGAAGGACTAATTCCTTATTTTCTACTGTCCAAGCAGCCTCTCTTTTCTTCACAAATGACTCTTTGTAGATTAGTGATCACCTCCAAACAGTGCACTACAACTAAAAATCACAATAACCAATTCCATTACTGTTAGTTTGGATGATGAGAAATATGCCTGTATGTGCAGAAACATGTAGAATATTCTCAGTCAAAGGAAACATTTCACATGAACATTGCATGCAGAAAGATGAGTAACTCAGTAGCTACTTGCCCTTGATGAGAGAAATTGTTTTGACAGAATTTTATTAGGTTGCTGATTTGTTTTGCTTGTTTTTGTTTTCTTTTTTTCTTTTTAAAAAGGCACCATTACTGGAAATACTCGAGACATTTACAAAGTAAATAACAAACAAGAAAGAGAACAGAAATATTTACCAGTAATAATGTGGAACATCTGCTTGCCCTTCTCAAATGTAATGTCATTGGGGATGAAGGCCACCTCATCCTGCACTTCGATGCAGGGATGCCTGGCACCTTTCAGGACAATCCTGCCTTGTCCCTTCTCCAGAATGACAGGCCGGATGTAAGGCAGGGGCGCTCCGTTGGACACGTGGGCAAAGCTGACAATGGCATCCAGCTGAGCTATCACATCATTCATCGTCTGAATGGGCTCTGCATAACCTGGTTTACATTGAGGAGACACAAATTATCAGTGTCATTAGCCATTCTTTCCCTCTTGCTGAGAGGGTACCTTGAAGCCTACACTGACTCCATCAAGTTAATTCATCTGCAGTAACAATTTTCTTCAAGATGAAAGTCACCTCCTGGCAGATTCCAGGATGCAATCCTAAAGTTTCCATGCCTTGAATATCAAGGAGACTTCCTCAGACTAAGAAAAGGAGGAGGTGAGGCCATTTTGATTATTCTCCCTCATCTGGAAATCCAGTAGGTTTCTTTCCTGAATAACACACTGCATTCTGATGCTCATGCAAGCAAAGTCACCAGAGACACAGCACAGACAGTTCAGACACAGCAGCCGTCTATGTTTGTGTGACTGATGGGACGGAAGGCTCTGTCAGATACAGTGCCTGTGACACCAGGCTAGTTGGCCCAGCATCTCCAGTACCAGCTTTTTAAGTTTTGGTGTTTGATTTTCTTCAGTGAAAGGGATGAGGGACTGGAGTCTACAGTCCAAATTCCCCAGTGTCTCTTCTGCTTTCGGTGAAGGATAGTAAAGAATGCCCTGTAAGTAGGAGGTCTTGGAGCAAAATATATGGAAATAACTTAGGAAACCAAGAATTGTTATTGCCATATAAGTAATGACTGCTTGATCTTATATTGCATATCAATGTTCTTAGACCTCAGGTCCCACTCCTTCAGCTCTCTACTGTCCTTTACCTCTTCTGCAGTTTGGGTGAAGATGCCCAGAGTCAGGGAATTAGGTGGAGGATAGATGTGGCCTTTATGGCCTTATTTTTGTTCCAGTTATGGGATTAGCATTTCCACACACCTCATTACTGCACATCTGCAGCAATGCCAGGAAAGAGTCTAGGGACATAAGAAAATTCGTATTTCAAACTTCCAAGAGCTGTCTAAAAGCCACACCTCACTTTTCACACTAATTCTTTGGAGAATATTACAGTTTGTCTCTGTAAAAGACCCTCAAAGAAACAGCAAGTCCTCCCAGCACTCCAGAATGTGACACATCAACAGTGGCATATTCACCTGAAGCAATGTTAATGATTTCCTTAACAATTGCATCCTGAGCCTCTTCATACTCTTCCCTGTTCCTTATATATTCATCATTGATGGCGCTCAGTTTGCTGTGAACAAAACAAAAGTATTTAGAAGCTGTGATGTTCTGCCTTCACCTATAATGCCAAATTTCTGGCCTCCTCCTGTGAGTCAATACCAAGTGCCCCCACCTGCTTTAACAGCAACGCTCAGCACAAAGACCACAAAGCAACTGACCTACAATTCATCCACACCAAGACAGCTTCAAGGTTAATTCCAAGTTTAAGATCACCCATAAGGGCCAAATCAGAAATTCTAGCATCAACACATGACTCTCAAAAACATCTGTTTGTTATAGAGCTGCTATGTGATAAGGACTAGCTCTTAAAACTGAATTTCTGGCTATTTTGCTACATTTTGCTGCTAAGCAACTGTGTAATTAGCCCAGAGTCATACAACAGGCTTATCAGATCTGAAGGCACTGACTTCTTTCATTAATAAAAACCTAAGTTAATTACTGTCACTATGAACAGGTTCTGGTCTTCAAACTAAGGTAAGCTGAAATAAACACAAGAGTTTAAACAAGTTTTTATTCTTCTCAGGCTTGTCTCCTGAACAAAGAACAGGAGTCTGCAAGACTGAATAAGAAACACACCCAAGTAGTGTGCCCACACTATAGGCAGAAGTCAGTCTTGTGCTTCTAGTACCACCTACAGAAGCAACTATAACTTAACTAAGCACAGAGAAGTCTTTTTTATTAGTGATGCATGGGCTGCTTCACTAAGGGAAAGTAACAGATGACACAGTACAGGTTCTAAGTACATCTTCTCAGTTACAGAAAAGCTTAACTTCATCATACATTTAGATTCACAACATATTTAGAACCACAAAAAGCTGTTTTACATTTCAGGGATGTTTTTAAAAAATATCCTCAGTAAATTTTCAAACAAACCGCAATTAAAGTTTACACTTTGTTCATTTAAGTAAATTGGTGCGAAATACACCAACATATTGGCTGGTGTGAACCCGTATGTTTGCCCTCCTTTTCAAAGATAAGGGTTTATAACTATGGAAGTGAGTGATTAACAGAAACCAGTCACTACACCATCCCACCTAGTGGACAAGAAGCTGAACACAGGCCAGCAGTGTGCCCCTGAGGCAGAGAAGGCCAAGCCCATGCTAGCTGCATTGCTAGAGTGGACCCACAGAATGTTGATGGAAGTCATTCTTCCCCTCTATTCAGCACTCCTGAGATGACATCTCTGGTTTTGGGTTTTGTCTTCCCAACATTGAACCTGGTGCAGATGGTCACCACAAAGGTATAGAGCTGGAGCATGTGGCACACAAGGACAAGGCTCAGAGAGATGCCTGCCCAGGCTGAGAGAATCTGAGTTCAGCCTGGAGGGAAGAGGCAACAGACTCTCCTTGGAGGTGCAGAGCAAAAAAATGAGAGAGATCCTAAGATCCCAAGTTTCTGCAAGGAAAAGTCTCATTATATCTGATTAGAAAAGTTTTCATAAATATAGTAATTCAGCACTGGAACTTGTACCCCACAAGGCTGTGAAGGACATTTTAGAGGACGGGCACTTGGGCAAAGCCTTGGGCTATCCCATCTAAGCTTGAGACAGGATCTAATTTCCAAGGTGCATCTGCTTTGAGTGAGGAATAAGAAGTAGCCTTCAACCTAAGTTATTACCCAATTCTGCACATGGAACTTTCTGCTTCATTTGCTCTGTTTAAAAACACTGAAGAACAGAGAAACATCTGACGACTGATGCAGCCCTTGCTCCTGCTAAAATGCTCTAAAAGAGCTAAAATTCGACCAAAAAATATAGACTTTTCAGTTGATCTGTGTCAGAACTGCTGTCCAGACAAGGACACACTGAAACAGCCTCAATGCAATTAGCCTGAAGACCTAAATTTTTTAATAGCTCAATCAGAAGAGCCATAGAATTGAAGTTGAATACACAGGACTTACAGAAATTAGAGAGGATTTGGAACAAAGTGGGGGGAAAAAAAGGTAATCACCAACAAAATTCTGCATGTCACATTTGGTGATAAACATAAATAGCTCTTTCCCTACTGCAGCTTGTGTCTGTATAAACACTCACAGTAAAAGCAATTATGATACTTGCTGCAGCAAAAACAGAGAAATTAGCCCAAGTCACAGGACCAAAAATAGATAACAGTTGGCAACATAAATGGGGAATGCAGCTTTTAACAAACTCTATGCCAATCCTGCTCAATATTTCAATCTGTGAGCCAATTAAAAAGGTGAAAATCTGTAGGGAATCCAGTTTATCAGCATAATTATAAAGGCACAATTCTATTACTTTCAGAACAGGCTTAAAAAATTATCAGTATAATCTCATACCTGTTAGTAAATTTCACACCATTCTTCTGTGTATCAATGATTCCATATTTCGAATTGTTACGGAGAGCTTTTTCCTCCTTGCAAGTTACCCTAAAATGATGTCCAAACTGTGAATTTGCCTCCAGTTTGATATTTTTGCCAGCTTCCAGACCTTTCAGATGAAAAGAAACCAGCTGTATTATCACAAATTCTGCAGCCCGTGCTATTCCTGCTCACTAGACCTCAGCACCCAAGATTTAATTGGGTAGACTTGCTTTAGTTCTGTACAGGTATGAGAAATACCCAGACCAAACACAAATATATAGATTCATTCTCTGCTTAAAGTAACTTTAAGATGCTCTCAAACTGCATATTCTTATCAGGCTCACAATTACTGTATTGCTATGAATTCTCCAGGAAGGTGAAAAATGCAAGGACACTCTGCATTGCTGCTGTTAGCACAGCACCTGTACTCTTGTGATTATTCTACTAACACATAGTTCTGTCATAAGATTTCTCATTCCATCCCTCCACAATCTTGGTTTTCCTTCTTATCCCAGGTATCATCTTTTTACTAAAAGAAATTGAGACAAAAAAAATTGCAAGCTTTTAAAGGTGTAACCCAAAATAAGTACAGTGTTGCCAATTTTCCTTGCCATATTTGCATTACAAGTTGGTGGCTTTTTCTTAAAGTTGCTCTTTCAATGCCTGATTCATAAGCTGCACATGGAATTTTCTGCATAGGATAATCAACTCTTTAAATGTCTCATTTGCTTACGAATTACATTTTGCAAGGAACATCAAGAGAAAACTGAATGGACACTCAGGATAATACATAGAGGGGGGAAAAGTGTCAGTGCAGGTCCTCAAAGAATGTAAAACAGAACTAAACTTAGCCAAGAGTTTGATGAGTTACAGTTCTACAAAATAAGATTCTGCAACATATGTGATGATTTCTGAAATATTGTGGAATGCTGATTAAAAAAATAACAAAGGCCAAGTTATAAACCAAAAATCCGTTTACAACTGCTTGTACTGCCACAACCAAAGTCACCTCAACTCAATAATATAATAATGCAAACATCATTTAACCCTTTAACTCCTTTATACCCATTTTCATCACTTGGTTGCAAAACATTTTACAAAGGAGACACGAATCAAAGGCAGTTACAAACTCTACCTAGTTCTTTGGCTGCAGTCTTTAGTAAGGACTCCATTTTTTCTTCCAGTTCATTCATCTTCTCTCTTAATTCTGTTAAATTAGGATCAAAAGAAGCCTTGACAAGAAATTCATGACTCTCCACCTAGACAAAAATAACAAGAAAAAATTTGTATTATCATAGGCAATGAAAAAAAACATGTCCCTGATCACACACAGTAAAATGAATTTACTTAATTCACTTAATTTTTTATATACATAATGTTGTCTTGCAATGTTGTTTGTGACAGCTGGTGTCTAATTCAACTGCAAAACAAATACATCTCAAATACTTGTTTTCTCACATAATATACTTCATACCAATTTAACAGACTCCTTTCTGCTGAAATGGAGTTGTCTGCACATATATTTGCAAACAAATAACTGAACAGTAGGCAGGGCAAAAAGGGAAGTGAAAGGGAATGAAATTGTCATGTAATTTGTTTGCTGCCCTGGACTTAGGCAGCTAATCAAGACAGAGTGTAAAAGCATGGGGTTTTTCAAGACAAGAAGCCTTTAGAAACTGAAGTTTTTGAAACAGTAATTTCTGCCTCAAAAGAGGCTCTAGAGACTTAGGCAGGAACCTACATAGTATCACCAAAAAATCCTACCAATTTCAACCCAGCTCCTGAATTGAAAAGCAGATACAGTTCTTTCAAAGCTTAACATTTTAAGAGGCAAGGATGAAGCATGTTGTATTTCATCTTTTTTCTCCCTCTTCCCTGTGCTTCCACTGCCAGGTGGCTATGCACCACCAAACTTTGAAGTTGCCCTGACTTGAGGAGGAGGTTGGAGTAGATGGTTTTTCAAAGACCCCTTATGATTCTGTGATAAATAGGAATGGAAGTGACAGTTTCTCAACTTTTATTACAGCTAGGTAAATGAATAACCATATCCCACGCTTTTTGAACTTAGATGTTTCTTTTTATATTAGAATGGATTATTGACATAATTCAGTTGCCATGACAACCTATCCTTCAATTGCACTCAGAATTGCATATTTTATTTGAACTCCCTGAAAATCTAAGAGGAATTTCAAGTCAAAGTTGAAATTCTAATATTCATAGGGATAAGGTTCATTCTTCTGGTAAAACCAGTGTTGGCTTACCTATAGACATTTTCCAGTACCCTGAAGGCGGGGGGGGAACCAAATCTAACATGCCAGATTCTATGGGATTTGACTAAAAATAACTGACTTGTTTTTCTGTTTAGAAGGAGAACAAAACATTTTTAAAGTAGAACCTGAAAAGAAATTTGAAGAGCTGGACTATGAAGGGTGAAGGCTTAAACAGCTGTTAGTTTTAAAGAAAACAGTCCCAGGGCACACAAACTGCATCAACAGATGGTCTGTAACTGGTATAAAGCTATAAATTTCTTCATTACCATACATCACAAATTACAGCAACATGTCAATCAAACAAGTCTTTCCATAAACAGTAAAATGCAGCTGATGGATGCACAATACAAAGAAAGAAAAGACAGTGCTCCTGCCTTTAGAGAAAAGTATGCATGTTCAAAATTTTAAAGCCACTACAGTTTTCACAAGTTCAACAAACTGCCCTTACTACCACATCTGGCATATGTTTAGGTAGTTCTCTTATTTCTACAGTCAGCTGAGACCTTCACTTAGGATAATCCTAATTCCTGGTTAATCAAAAGAAAATCCTAAAAGACTCCCCAGGTAATAAACATATCCTGACTACATTCTAGATTTGAGACATACCACTGTAACTTAAAAAACAAAGAAGTAGAGAAATGACAGAATTACTTCTCCACTTTAAATACTGATGAGATCTTTAAAAAATGGTTTCAAGTCCACAGCATCAATGCACCCAAAGCATTTTTTCACTGGCTAGATATTTTGAGATAGTAGGTGAATGTTCCATTGAGTACCCTGATATACTAGTAACAGTCTTCATATATTTTCAAACAAATTATATACACACAGCTAAATTATCACTAGCTACTTAATATAGATGGTCAATTAAATTTAATGCGTATAGACCAGATTGCAAAGCTCAGTAAGAAACTTTAATTGCAGAGTAAACCCCACCCACACAACAATTCATACCTTTTCCATGTCCAATGTTGTTTCTATCATCTCCAAAAACTTTGAGAAGTCAGAGCAGATATCAGTGAGAGGTGTTATAAATACAGCCAACAACAACATCTGGTGAGTTCCTGTTATGAACAAAGAAGAAAAATTATCATTCACAAACTCCCACAAATTTACCAGAATTCACTTATCCAAGATAAACAACACAACTGCTTAGCTGGTTTATTTTTACAAAGATGGGCTATGACTATTTCACTGAAAAATACGTACCTCTTTCTAAAATTGGCATTATCCCATCTACATTCTGATTAAGCTTGTACCTATTCTGTCATCTTTGTTCATAACTGGGGGTATTAATTCCCTTCTACTATGAGTAAAACTGCAAACAACAGTATAAAAACAAACCTGCTGTCTGAATATTACCAATTCTTCCACATAAAAAAGTTGACATGCTTTCTGCAAAAAATGTAGGTCTTATCATCCACTCAATTCTTCTTAATAAAATATTACCTAATACTGGGAACATTTGTTAATTATAATATGGACATAGCAACTGGAGTGTGTGTTATCTGCTTTTATTTTCCAGAAAAAAAGACCACATATTATAACCAGATCTTTATAGTCACTTCTTTCCACTAGATAGGAAGGCACCAAAATTAACTGAGATGCTCTGTAGCACCAAGTCAAACTTGAACACATATTGGCTTGAAGTCCACAGAACACCAAAAGCACTGAACACAAAGAGCAGTTCACAGTTAACACACACAGAAATTGCCAAATCTGTGAAAGAAGTATTTTCTTCAGGTACACATAAGCTATAAATAAGCACCTATATCCAGCAGCCAGCTGTGGTAATGTTCTGTCAGTAAATGCATGTTTACATCTTTGCAGCCACTTCAAGTTATGGTTTAATCACAGAAAGATTAGCATTATGGACTATGTGATTTACAAAAAATGCCTCAAAATGAATCCAATACTATGAGCTTATACTCACTGAATTATGTACAGAATTATGTTGCTTGCCTATAATGCTTACAGGCAAGGCTTTGCATATTAACAGAGAAATACAGAATTGAGCTCTGGCTATTCCAGAACCTCTCAGTTTCTTACCAGACTAAGAAAAAAGCCCTAGCCTTTCATAAGAAAAAGTGACATAGAAATTTATAGAAAAATTGCCACAGAAACTTACAGAAAAATTGCCACAAAAATTTATAAAAGTCACACAGTGAGGACACAATTACCCAAGTGAATCTCTCCTCTTTCAACATTGTAGTTGAAGTAGAAAGAAAAAGGTTGGTTTGATTCCTTTTTCTCCCATGCCTTTTTGCTTCTCCAATCCCACAAACTTTTAAAGTGAATGCTCTAAACTGACTAATATCTATTAATAGAGAAAAAAATTACATATTGTTGAAAGATAACTGAACTTGCAAAAATTGAGTTTTCTGCCTACTAAAATCTTCAAAACCAAGAGATATGAAATAAAGATTGTTTTCAATTCCAGACTTCTTGCTTGGTCTCTTAATACCTTGGTTCCCTCTTGTAAGAAGACACATCTAAACCAACCAATAAAATAGAAGCAGTCAATGAAGAAGGAAGAGACTGAAGAGCAGAAAAAGTTCTATGTCCATTCTTCAGATTGGGCTTAGTAGTTCCCAGAGCTCCAGCTAATGGAATACATGGCACATACAATGAAATGATCTTCAGTATTCTTGAATCAATGAAAAATGATTGTGCTTGGACTTAAAGTAGTAATTTTAATTTCTTTTATTGAAAGGAGTAAGTAGGAAGTATCATGATGCCATTTTATTATTTAAGCTTGAAGGGTACCTCTCCGCATAGGAAAATGTCATAATCAAAAGTTAGAATCCATTGATTTATTAAGTAAATAAAATCGAATGTCAGGTCAAACTGATATACTGGAAAATTTATTTGCACTTTTAATCCAATTTTAAACCCAGTATTCAGCACTTGAAGGAAGTAAAACAGTGGAGTCAGCAAATAATGAGGATTTACAAAAGTTATATGCATATGCTTTTCTTAAAACACCTGGCATTACAAGAACATAAGCAAGAAACGCCACTGAAAAATTCTAAATTAAACTTCAACATGTCTTGCACCTGTATTCATAAGCTCATAGAAAAGATGCATAGTAAAAAAAAAAAAAAATCCTCTTTTGCACCTACTTAACATTATTAGGATGGAAACTAACCAGAGAGAAAGATTAATAGAGCTATGTACCTTCAAAAGCAGAGATGCATATTGATCACAAAGCCCATCTGTGCCCAGGTGCAGTTTTTAATTTAAACCATAATTTACTTTCTGAAGCACAGACAAGTGTTTATTACACATGTTAAAGGCTTGACTATTAGTACGGTTTAAAAATGTTGCCTGGCAATTAAAACAAAACACTAATCTTCAGACTTGAAAGAGACAGTTAGTTTGGCAGCAAAATGACACTAGTCTATCCAGGCAAAACAGAAAATCCTTATGACTAAGTGCACCAGTCATTTTGATAGTGCAATGGAAAGTGCAATAAAAGGAAAAGAACAATGGAAATTGGGATAAAATACGGTATAGATTTACTACAGACAGATAACATCCATAGAGTGCAGCATTTCAGTCTGAAATACTGAATGCCTGAGACAAAGGGGACTCTGCAGACCTAATGTGGGCTGTTCTAAAGCATTCAGTATGGTGTCACAGGAGGTGACAAGGTGCGAGATCCATGATTTATACCATGACCAGAGTGCAGATAAAGAGGACATCACCCACTTGCAAAAGATGAACAAGCTGAAAGGACATCAGTTCCTCCGGGGCTCACAAAAGCATTTATCTTTTTAAGATGTGTGAATTTATATTAATGCACAAAAGAAGGCTCCTTATAAATGTCACTAAAATATACAATATGGAAGATATCTGTAGATTATATTGGAATAAGATAAATCAGAAATAGATCAACACCTTGAAAACTGGGTTCATAGAAATGAAGTAAAATGCAACACTGAGTAAGATGACACATTGATAGATTAATGTGTTTCCACTATGAGGAAGGGAATAATCAGCAGCATATGACAAAGGATGGGAAACGGCCAAGTTTGATTACAACACAGCTGTAAGACACCAGTGCGACAGTCTGGGAAAGAACAGGATTGAAAGAAGAAGTAAGGGGTATTCAAGTCACTGTATACAGTATGGTAAAAATACACCTGAAACCCAGCATAAAATTCCTGTATCCTACATATCTACAGACTTAAAAGAGTGTTTGTTTGAGATGGCAAGGAAGATGCTTCAGCAGCTTCTTGAAGACAGAAACCTTGTAAGGACCCAAATTTCATGCCCCAGCAATTTGAGTAATGAACAACTGCTCCCTTTTGCCAGCTGGAGCAAAATGATTTGATGACTCAGAGTCCTTTCCCATCTTATGCAGACTTCTTATGGCTAAAACAGAAAAAAGTCATCTTCACTCATCACCGCCCTCCCCAGGTTTCACCACCCATAAAAACAAGGATTTCAGTAAAACACTAATTCATACTGAGGGAAAGGCAGTCACAGCTGATGACTTTGTGGTTGTTCTATATCCCCACAGCCATTCATAGGCAAGGGAGTACTGAAACTAGCACATACTCAGAATTGTCAAAAATCTTTCTGACTTTCCACCCTTTGATGAGCTAAAACATTCTGTACAGTCAGAAACAAAAATTACCAGATCCAGTCTGATTCACTCATGTACACTGAAAATTACCAGACCATTCATGTATTTTGAACAGGTGGTACAAGTACAAAGAAAAATAACACACCAACTATTTTAAACTATCTTTAATATACTGCTGGTGATTGCCCTACTAAGCCCAACTGATTCATGTGTAGAACAGGAATAATCTTTTGCAGTCTATTAACTTTTCCATATGGTGAGCCTAGCAGTTTGCCTTACACAGTTTGCTCCTCAAAACTCTAAAAATGGCATTGTTTTCCAACCCAATGGTATGACAGAGGAACTCTGTCGATCCAAATGGCAGCTAATATAAGTAAAGACAGGAAGCCAGCATTCTGAACTGACACCCCAGGATACAATGGGAATCCAAGAGCTCCGTATCAAGGCTAAAAGAAGCAGAGTCTGTCTGAAAAAGCCAAATGGACATGACTGAGGCAACTAAAGAGTGGCCCAGCTCTTAAAGAACAAAAACAAGCAGAAGAGTTACATCTATCAATTCCTTCAGTTTCAGATCTTAACTGCACTTGGAAATAACGCAGCCAGTAACCAAAAGTTGATTTAAGATCAATAATGTAGACGTTTCATTACTTGGAGCTGCAATACAGCTACAACTGTAGTACAAGAAAGTAAAGACACTAGGTAGCTTTATTTTCTACTCAAATAAAGGAAAGAAATTTTTGTAACCATGTCATTTCAAAGAACATTTGTTTTTAAGGCTTTGGTGCTTGTTTTACACAAAGGGAATTTCTAACAAATTAATGGGCTTCTACAAAAATGAGCTTTCTGGTAGGTTAGAACTGCTATTGCTAAATTGAATCACCTCCTTGTTATGTTGATTTTAGTCTGCATTTTCTTGGTAACACACAGAAAAGGGGCAAAAAAGCAGCTTTTGTACTTTCTAGACTTGTTTATCACAGCATTGTGCTTCCTACTAATGAGGATTGGAAGAAATCCTGCCAGGCTATTGTATCAAATACAGGGGCATTATGATTAAAAAAACCAAGCCATCTAAGTTATACCACTAATACTTAAACTGGGGGGATTCTGTGTTTAATTACAACCCGAAGTGGATGATAACACTATTGTATGAATGGTATCTTGTTTGCAAGATCACAATACATGTACAGTTGGTCAGGAATTCCTAGAGATAAGTCCATGTGAAAGAGTCCCAAACCATTACCCAACAGTTCAAGCATCCCAGCTACACACTAATTGGAACACATTTTCCTGCAAAGATTTGGCTATGAATATTTTTAAGTATCTGATTGGCATTTTGGAATTTCAGCTCATTTAAAATTCAAATGTGTTTAAGCTTTATTCCTGCAACAAAAGCACTCAGGAAAAAAGTAATCTTTGGAAATCTATGCTCTATTTCTTTGCATCATCAGTATACTACAAAACACTGAGAATAGATGGGGGTAGCATTACCTTCATGTTTTTCTAGTGCTTGTATAACATTAGGCACTTGATTGATAGCCTGGTACATTCGGTAACAGTCTTGTAAGTTTGCTGCTTGTCTCTGAAATTTCTTTGCCAGCCGGTTGAGGTCTGGAAAGCGACGTAACAGATCTTCTTGAAGGCACTGGCGTAGCTCTGGATCCATTACAAAAGCTTCGACCAAATTCAACCTACATAAGGAATTCATAACCATGATTAGCATGACATGATCTATAATTCTTTTATGTCACCAGTTATCTGACAGTTTCTATCTGTATCTTCTCTATGGCTGTATCCACCAGCTAACTCCCCTAGTAAAAAAAAACCCAAATGAAACAGGAGAACACAGGAGCTGAGAAAGCAAGGAGATTTAGCCTATGTCAACCTTCTGTAGTTTTGAACAGCCAGGGTTTCTAATGAACAGCACTGGAGTGCAATCGTTCCAAGTGCAAATACCAATGTCTATCCTGTCGGTAAAGCTGACTCAGAATTGACTTTGAGATTAATCCTTTCCCTACACTATCAAAAAATGTCTTCCAGAAGTCTATGGAAAAAGAGGCATTAAGCAGGAAAATAAAGCCCACTGTTGGCAGAGTTTAGCTCCCTGTGGTCAAGGCCAAGATGGACACTGTGCAAGCCAGGACCTCAGGATGGGAATCCTCACTGTTGGAAGACACCTCTGTGCACTGACTACTGCAACCTCTGCTCAGAGCAGGATCACAGCTACAGCCCCTGCCCAGCATGGTGTCCAGGCACATTCTGGGCATCCCCAAGGATGGTCCCAGTGTCAAACCCTGGAACACAGCCCTAGTGACTGACCACCATGGAGACTTCATGTCCCTGAGCCTGGCAGCTGAGTGAGTTTTCAGTCCACCACGCTGCACTGATCTAGTCCCTACTTTGTGAGATGTAACAGGAGACAGTGACAGCTCAAGTCACAATAAGCAACATTCCCTGCTCTTCCCTTATCCAACCACCTAGTCTATTTATTATAGAAGGTTATTGGGATAGCCAGCCATAATTTTCCCTCTGTAAATCCATGCCAACTACTTTCAAACTACTGTTTGCCTCATGGCAGGCATTGGGGGACTGCACTCTTACCAATGAGGGGACTGCCTGCCAGCCTAACCACCACTGACTCCCAGTCTGCCTTCCCTTACTGTTGCTCCCCAACATTTTGGTTTGTTAGCTTTTTGGGGGCTTTTTCTGTGGTTTTTTTTCTTTAATTTTAGGTATGGGGGTTTTAAAATAGTGAAATAAATATTCTTTAAGTGCTGGAAGCAAGTATAAATCTCAATAAGAAGTGACAGAGCATTAAACTGCATTTCTCCACTAGAATGTGAACGAATTTTCGTACATTTGCATCAGTTTTTGCAATTTGTTTTGGATTTTTGCATCAGTTAATATTGCCATCTCTACACATTTTGCACTTGCAGTTAAAAAAAGAAGTTGAATATTGTTAATTTTGGAATGCCGGGGAGGTCAGTGTTATTTGATCACACTTTCAGAACACCAAGGAAGAGCTCTGCCTCCTTCAGAGACCTCCACATATTACATACTGTGCTGATTTCTGGTTAATAATATCTATCAATATCTTTGCTTCAGCACAGAAGTTAATTTTATCTAGAGACATGCAAGCAAAGAAAGGACAGCTTTTACCACATTATTCCTGCTGGTTTGCTTACTGGCAGAGAAGTGCATTTGTTTCAATTACAGTAACATCTGCATTTGCAAACTGCTTTGGAAATGACAATTTTTTTGTCATTCTGACAGCAGTAATCTCTACATTACACACTGCAGTGCTCTGCAGAGTGCCAGACACTGACAACAGTACGCAGGGGTTAACACAGTCCACTGCTGCAGGTAATTAGCAAAGACAGTCAGGAAACAAAGGCTTTGGCTAAAGCAACACGAGATGTAGAAAGCCCTGGACAGGTAGTGGTACATTTCTGTACAGAAAAAATTCTAAAGGAATGTCCTGGCTTTCAAAAAGTATTCTACCCCCACACTCCAGTGAATCTTCTGTATTATACCAAAAAAAAAAAAATCAACTAAAAAGATGAGAGAAGGATCCCACCTCTACATTTATCCATTCAACTACAGCCTTAATATATAAATTTTGAGATTGACATTACTGACACATAAGGGTGCTTTACTTCCAAAAGAAACATTAAAGTTTCAGCATGTACACAGAGCTTGTCAGAAGTAGACAGGAATATACCGAAGATATTTACTGCAAGAACACAGAACAAGACTTGTATGAGAAACATCATGAAAGCCAAGCAATTTTCCATTCTGATCCCTGTTGGTGTTTCTAAGCACGATTTCTAACTTTCAGACTTCTGTCAAATGGTTTGGAGGAATAACAAGAACTACATGATCTTGTCACAGCAGATACATTGCCATGTTTATTACAAGTCCCTTCAATTTGCTGAGCAGACTTCACTTAGGACTCACATCACAAACTGTTCTCTCAGAAGAGCCAGCAGCAACCAGTGACCAAACACAGCTTTTAAAGACTAGGTATTGTTTAAATATTAGGGGAAAAAAGCAATAAAAACTGAACCGAACTAAAGACACATGATACAACTGCTTAACAGCCTAAATATGAGCCCACTAACCAGATGTCCTCCTTTCCCCCTAAGAGATTAGAGAAGGGACCAACTTGCCAACATGAACCTCCCCACAGGAACCAAGCAGCTTGGTCATTTTTAGTCCTGTAATCTGGAAAAAATACCTTTGGCAGAAATAAAACGGGATTGACTGTAAACTTCTCCATTTACTATACCCATGTACTCCTACTGTTACTTTCCCTGGTCTTTAGCAGTTATAGTCATGGCAAACACACAAGAGGTTGTACTGTCCCGATGTTATGTCTTCTCACTTCCCAGGTATTATGCAAGATTTGTAAACTTATTCGTTATTTCTCCTTTAACAAAATACCACCACACCATCAACCCACAAAGAGGAACTTGTTGCAAATACTTTCAAGTTTTAGTATGAGGAAAGTTGCATTAATTTCTTGTTTAAAACCACCTTACTTCACTTCAAAAATCCCA
Source organism: Sturnus vulgaris (assembly GCF_052056855.1). NCBI lineage: Eukaryota > Metazoa > Chordata > Aves > Passeriformes > Sturnidae > Sturnus > Sturnus vulgaris. The sequence continues at coordinate 16,364,619 of NC_142245.1, forward strand.
ATATTGCTTCACTTAAAAAAAGCACCAGGAAAAAAGCAAGACACATTCAGAAAGTTTATCTATTATCAATGTGAATTTTAATCCAGAAAAATACTACTCCTGCCTGCAGCAGGAAACAAGATTTTTCTGGGTTTATCCAACCTGCTTAAACTACTGACTACTCCATGATTTCAACTTTTAAATTTTAAGTATAAAAACTACTTTTTTTTTCTTGTTTTGATGACCAATTTCATACACTCAAAAATGTGCAAAATTCAAGTTCACCATCAACATCAGATCCTACCTTGCCCTCTCATGGCTTATGTTCGATTTAAAATCGGAGAACTTCGATTCTCTTCCAAGAGATCCTTAGAAAATCAATAATCCTAGCATATGGATATATACACAGAATCACTTCTGAAAACTTGATAAATTTTGCACAGTTGTTATAAGTCATTCAAGAACATCTCAAGCACGACTTCTGTAGTCTTAGCCTGTAGATTATCTTTACCAGGATCTAGATTTTTTCCCCACTTGTGCCTTTTGCAAACCCTTCACGAACAAACCCTTCACTTTCATCCCATGACTCCCTCAGCTTGTTCTACAGCCTCTTGGATAAGACCTGTCAGAGGTATTTCAAAAGCTCTAATTTATTTTTTTCACTCCTCTTTTGTCCACAACGACAAGTTTAAAGAGTTCTCAGATCAGCATGAACAATTTTGCTCTGCCAAAACCATGGTAATTAGACTAACATTTCATGACCTTCCTGGTACTGTTCTATCTCCCCCTTACATTTGCCAACCACAAAGATACATCTGACAGGTTTGTGTTCACACCACATTTTGGATAACAATTTCCTGTTGGTAAGAATACATACAAGTTTGCTGAATAGAAAGGTAATGCAACCATAAGCCATGAATACTGCTCACAAGTAATAATGAAATCAAATGACAGGCTGTTTTTAATATAAAGTTCAGCTGAGGGGGGGAAAAAAAGGAAATACAAAAAGAAAAAAATTTTTAAAATCCAAGAAAGTGTAATCAAACAACAGCTGACAACACTAGATACTCGTTTCTGCCACACAGCCAAAAGGAAAGGAAAATAGGGCAAAACTTTCCACCACAGATCTAAGGCAGCACAGTCAAGATAACAGAAACAATTATAAGTAGTAAAACCACACTAGAACATAAAGGAAATCTCTGTTTCGAGGCAGTTATTTAAACTCGGAAATAAAACCGCAAAAACAGCACACAAGACTGTAGCTAATGTAACTGAAAATCAACACAAGTGCTTATCTTGAATTTGGAAACAGTAACCACCTTTTATTCCTGCTGTGCATAACCATGGCTTTTTACAAGCTTTGAATTCTGTGCCCTAACAAGAATCATTAGGCTTAGCGTGCTCTGGGAGACAGAGAGGAAAAAACCCACTCATCTCCAGGTTTCTGCTGGATACTCCAGAATCCAACTCAAAACATTCCAACTTTTCCCCAGTTTTACAGTTAATAAGAGGCATCTCTTGAACCAACTACTCACAAAAAGCCAACGTACCACACACACACACAAGAAAAAGACAAGAAAAATCTGCTTTCCATCTAATATATGTCACACACTTTCCCAAGTCTCAACACACTGCTTCCATTCCACTGATGCCTGCATAACATTTGACATCAGAAGAGATTGCTTCTTCCCTTGCTACACCTATGCAGCATTTTTCATCACCACTTTAAGGTGCCTCAACACAGACTGTGTCAGGAGGGTTTATTTATATTTCTAGCTTTTTACACAGCTAAATATCAAAGTTTAAGTTAATAGGAAAACATTAATCATGCCAGATTTGCATATAGATTTTATAAAAAAAGAAAACAGAATATTTATAATGCCTGAGCAGCCAGCACCACTAAAAAAAAAAAAAACAAACCAAAAAACCCCAAAAAACAGCTACAAAAAAAAGAAAATAAGCACTAAAAAAACCAATGAGCAATAGGATTAGTTATAAAACACCTAAGGTTTTTATCTCTCCTCCACCACAACCAACATCCTACAAAACGCTAGACAGCTCTGCATCTCTCTGTGCATATAGAAAAGAAAACACTTTCCTCAAGCACCTCTGCTCAGAAAAAGGACATTGAGGATTTTTTTTATCATTTTATGAAACTGGGATCCATATGTAATCACTAATACATACTTAATAATGAGTATAATATATTTAGGTATTACTTCAGGGTAGTGACTTTAAATCTCAATTACTCACAGGTGTTTTCAGAAGAAACTGCTAACTAAAAATTCCACATAACCCAAGGAAAAAAGTGTCAACACTGAAATAAATTATGAATGCACTCTCTTACAAGAGAAGCTGACTTACTTTTTAAGACTTTAAATCTTGCAACTCCCCTGACTATCTAACAGCTGAGTCTTCTGAAGAGCATACATTTGTATTCTCTGCCTGCTAAAGGATTTCTTTGACTTCAGATTAAGATCAACTCTCCTGTCCAACTGTTCTACTTGATTATGCAAAATTTTAATCAAGAAATGCCACTTACAAAAGCAGCATATTAAGGACTGCTTTAAAATATATTGAGACTTTTATCTCACCACAAGTTTCAGAATATGCACAGTTGTATCAGTTTAACATGTTTCCATGTTTTCTTTATACAAAGGAAAGTGAAAAAACACCTCATATACCATCATTTTGTTTCCCTTATGTTTCTTTCCAACTCAGATCTCTTAATCCAATGTAGCCAAAGCAAATCCTCCCTGGATATACTTAACCTAGACATATAAAATGATACCCACACCACCTTACCTGTTCTAATTGGGTTGTCTTTTTCACACAGGTTGCTGTAGTTGATAAATACTGGCTTTTTTTTTTTTTCCAACCAGAAATATGCAAGGCACTGCCCTAAGCTCCCTTGATAAACTTCTCCTGGCGATCAAGTCATTCCCTAGAAAATCATCTCTCTCCCAAAAACCAGCCATAATCCAGTTTACCACCTCAGGTAAGCAGTAGAAACCTTAAATTTACAAAGCTCTTTTCATGCCAAAGAACTTGAGCATGCTTCACAGTCTTTGAAGTATCTGAAGTCTGAAGGCAGACACCTAAGATTGGCACATGGGAGCCTAAATACAGAAATCTCAACCTGATACTGAGAATTACTTGAGTAATTCAGCACACAGCAGCATAAAAATCACACTGACCATCCCAGGTCATTTTGTCTCAGACAATCAGAGCTATTGCATGCATTTATATAAACAACATCCACAATGTCTCAGACAAGCACAAAGAAATAACAATGCAAAATAGCTAGGCAACCCACGCATGCTTTTGGAAGTGCTTAGTTATGCACAAAAGACTTTTTAAAATGAAACTAGAGTGGTCTTTGCAAACAATTAGAAATAAATGTAGCACAAACCCTGAGGAATAAAGAATCAGGAACTTCAGAGAGACTAATACCATCAGAAGCGATTTTATTTTAGTCATACATCATAGGCTTAGGATCACTGATCTCAATCCCCACTTAGCTCACACCACAGCCTTTGCACAGCCAGAAGTTGCTCTGGTTTCTGGCAGCAAGTCTCCAGCTGATGGCAACATTTACCCAAGCCACAGGAATAGCCTTGGAAAGTACTCACCACAAGCACCAGTTCTTCCAGTACTTTGAAAATACTAGATTTGAATCCAGGTTTTGATTCACCAAGAACTCAGAATGTTGCTTTCTGGATGAGTTGTACACACACCTCTCCAGCACTTCTTACATATGAGACAGAATATCCCAAGCAAGGGGTCAAAATCTTACTGCTGTTTTAACAAAATTGTACCAATTTGGCCATACAGTATCATTCAGGCTCCAAAATCTTGTGTCTGAGTATCACAAACTGTTCACCTGAACAAGCTCTCCTCCAGCTCTCCCAAATTTGCATGGATACACAAGGGCCTATAATTCAGAAGCAGACAACCCAGGCAAGATGCCCAGGTGAGAGGCTTGTACCCAGGCAGTCAAGAGTTCTTCCTACTGTCTGCCAAAAAAAGAGCAGCCTGCATCTTCAGTGGGATTCCCCTCCACACTTAATGGCTCAAGTTCTCTTTCCTAGCCACCCTTACCCAAACCTTGTCATTGTGAGCACAAAGTTAGTTTTGTTTCCTCAGTTAACATGCTACAAATGTTTCTGTATTATCAAATTACTTCACAGCTTCCCTCCCTGAAAACCACTGCCACAATCTAAGCACCCCCCAAAAAGCTAAACTAAAAGTTGCTCACAAATGAAAACTTTGAAGACAACAGTGAAAAAGTACAACAGTGAACATTCTTCCTCAATTCAGAATATGAAGTGCGTTACAGTTTTATGTGAGGCATGTAAAATTACAGGCTTTTAACAAATAAGAGGATATTGTATAATACAGGAGATTAACAGAAACAGCAAGCCAGGAACAAAGAGCCCCAGGGGGATGCATTTCACAGTTCACCTGTAATGTCTGTGTTCTTACAAGGACAATGCTGTCACCCCAGTAAGATTACAGCATTCCCTGGACTGATGATCTCCCTAGCTTCTCAGCAGATTTTGCAATCATTCACAGTTCTAGACCCAAACAGGTTTCAAAACTTCTCCTCTGCCAAAACAGCTGGAAAGCTGTCCTGCTCTTTGCAAAGACAAGCCACGGAGCATGGAGGAACAAAACCCGGCAGTGTGGGAAAGGCAGCTGTGGGTACCCCAGCTGGACACTGAGGGTGATGCTCCCAGCTGCAGCCCCCTCCTTAAACACACACCTTCATTTGCTGTGGCTGTGTTTGCTTTTCACCTCTGGCTCCCCTGAACCACCTCACCCTGGGGTGACCCTGCCAGCTGTGGACAAGCCCAGCTGTGTCCTGATGTTGGCCTACAGTGGCTAGGAAATTATGCCCTCCAGCCCCAATCCCAGCAATACGTGCAAGCTGGTGGAAAGCAGCACTGCCACCACCAGACATGTGAAGTAGGGCTGCTACCCACTGCTCTTCTAGCTGCCATACCCTCTCCCTTAAGTTTTAAATGAACTAAACCACGGGATCTGCAGGCAGGTATCTGAAGCCCTCAGAATGTATTTAGCACTAGCCACTGGCTTTCACTCCATTATAACAGTGCAGTTCTTCAGAACCCGCTGCTATTGTCTTTTAATCTTAAATGTAACTTGAAGAGACCACGAATATCCTATTTTTCACAGCCCTGTTTTGAAGTATAATCCCTTGTAATACAGAGTCCCACGTCTGAAGAGCAGCTTTAGACCCTAGGAGATCCACAGAAATCAAACCTGCACACACTTTCCAGAGCTCTGGGTACAGAGTGTGCTACTAAGCAGCTGGACAGATCAGGCTTCCTGCTGTCAAACCTGTAATAATAAGCAATGTAAGAGAAAGCCACATTCAAATATCAGTCTCGTGCCTTTTCTAGTTTTCCTAATTAGTCCCTAAACCATCCTACCATGATAACAATAATGGATATTTCTAACTTCAGGACTGTCCATTAACAGATAAATCTTGTAATTCAAATAAATGCAGTCTTCCAAATAAACAGAGTTCACACTCCTCTACATCAGTTATACTTATATAACATAAAATTAATATGGATCAGGGAAGCAACAGACTCTCTACCACCCTACATGAACTTCTGAACATACTATTTGAGTATTATGCCAAAGGCTAGAGAGCAAATTAAAGCCCTGGGATTCTATCAGGGGTACCAGGCACAAAGTAACTATTTTTTATAAAAATCAAGCAATGATTTGAAAGTTGTATATATTGACTATGAGGCAAGCAAATAAGATCAGAATAAAAAACAAAACAGGATTATCGGGAAAAGCAGTTAAAGTAACATTGTATTTTTTTCCTCCCAAGATACTTACCCAAGTCTGATGTTACCAATAACGCATTATTTTTGCACAAGTGCTTATGAAATTTCTGACCTCAGCAGATCAAGCAAAGAAAAGAAGCAAACAATTCTTCAGCAGAAAAATAAAATATTTGGTCTTAACTCTTGTCAGAAAAGTACTACTTCATACAATTAAGACTTTGCTCCTGAAGCAGACTGCTGCAACAGCAATATTTTTAGACCCTGAGGGAAGAGAGTGCCTGGCATCATACTGAAGAACATGCAAATAAAGCAGCACCACACCAGCAGAGCTGTGCTTGGCCTCCTCTAGCCAGAACTAAGGAGGAAGTGCAGGACTGTGAGGCAGGCATAGAAACTCCCTACGAAAAGAGAAGGAAAGGAACCATCTTTCCTTCATTTAGAAGGCAAGGCTGGCAGCACTCCTCCCGGAACCACCACCCTTCCCATGGCCAGGAGGTACAGGCTGTCAGCTGTGCTTCACAGGAGTACAGAGGGGGACCTGCAGGAGCATTTCTGCAGGCAGGAGGTGACCAGAGTGTGCCAGGGCTCCCAGTGTTTCTCTCCAGGTAAGGCTGAAGGACACCTCTGCCCTGCAGCAGCGACACTGCTGAGTCATCTCCCTCTCACCACCTCCGGCTGAAGGTTCACATCAGGGCTGGGACTATTCCACATTCCCGTGGCAGACCAGCCCTGGATCTACAAAACTCATCACCTGGAAATATCAGAACATTTAAAACAAGAAATATTGCTCCTGTCTAGGTTCTAAAGAAACTTTCATACACCTGTTCATCCAAACTACACCTATACAGTCACCACAATTACAGTTCAAACAAGAACTAGAAGTCTTTTATTTCCCATTCCTTAGCCTGGGTATATTACATACAGTAACAGTCACTATCCAAGTGATAGACAAGGAAATTAAATCATTACTTTCTTTTCCCAAAAGCTGCATTTCCCAAATAAGAATAAAGTACTTTTCAATTATTACCAAGAACTGCCACTCAAACTAGTTTTATGGAACAGCACCATTTAGACTTGATTCCCCTCTCCTCCTCTCACGGTTAAGGAATAACAAAATTATTACCCTTAATGAATTAAACAGCTCCACAGACGAGAAAGTGGCATGAAAAGGGCAAATTCTCATCTTATAGCAACACACTACTTCACAGAATGATAAACAGTTTTCCCGACTTTTAAACATTCATGTTTATAGAAGAAAAAAAAAACAGAGTATCTACCAGCAAAGTTGAATTTTGAATATTCAACATAGCATATCCTTTCCCACCTCAAACCCCATCACAATCTTGCTGGACTAAGCTGTCTCTTACCCTCAAGGAACTGTACAGACAAAAGTGGTATGAGGATAGCTCATAAAACAAGAAGTATCTCCCAAAATCTTGGTCAGAGATATTTCTTTTGTCTTCCCAATGTTTATTTCCATATATATAGTCTTTTTCATAAAATTTTCATTGTCTGTTTTCTGTATGAGCTAAAAATATTCAAATAGCATCTTCACAGCAAATTTGTCAGGAAAGCAGCAGGGTTATTGAGCAACAGTAGTGCACAGCTCCATTTCACAGATTCACTGCTCCAATCCAAGGATAGGCAGGCATCCCTTCTATCCTCCTGTAGCAAGCTTGGCAATCTAACTCGCAACACAAATCAACTGGCATAATCTCTAAAACAGTCAAAGTACCAACAGAAAGCAACCTCAAGTCAGATTATTAAATCTCAACAAATCCTGGCTTCTGGTATTTGTTGAGCTGCGCTTAGGACGTTCATGATAATAGCAGCTCATGGCCCAGCTGCAGAGAAGCAAAAGGATTAATTTTTGATGACAACTTTCCTCACTTATTCATGGACCAGTGTTCATCAGATGAAGAAGCCAAATCAAACTGATCTTTAGCTGTGGGACCCCCCCCCCCAAAAAAAAATTTTTACAAAACGGAAGTAGGAGATATGGAGTGCTCCTTTTGGCAACTGCTGAATTTTTCTGGATTATTTGCTATCCAACATGACACCCTTAATTGTTTAAGCATGATAAACTCCCCATCAAAAGATGAACAAGTCAGCTACAGGAACACCAGTGCCAATTACAAGCGAACAGGTGGCAGTCCACAGTCAGGGAAGCATGAATGAACCTTTTGATTTAAAGTGGTTACAGACAGTGTGAGCCATCCATGAAACAGCTCAGAGCCATGGTGCACGAGAGTCAAAAACAAATGAAAAACTTTCCCACTAAATCTTGAAGACCAAAGAAACCTTACATACAGAACAGACAGTGTAAGCAAGTGTCAAGTACCTGAAGGCAAAACGATCCTAATTTGAATAAAGACTAGAAAAACACAGTATTTAAGGCTTTGAGACAAAACAACAACTGCCCTTTAAGAGCTCCTAATAAACCTCCATTTCTTATACGGTAACAAAGAACAATGAAGAGGATGGATGAAGAACTCACCAAATACTACTCAGCCATAGGCACCTTCATTAACCCCACACAATGAAACTGCTCCACCCAAAACCTTCCAGAGAAAAGCAAGATGGAAAGCAGCAGAGGCTGTTTCCCAGCTTAATGCCTTAAACCATGGAGGTTTTGCCCATCTTGCTTTTAATTAAATATGGCATTTTGGGATCCAGTGACAAAACTGTATTACTGCATGGTCTTCAAAGACTGGAGTCAGCTGAGGAAAGTTATTTTCATCATTATTTTTTGTGCTTTATTCTCTACAAGTTTCTATACATTATTAAAATTAAAAGGTTACATTTATTACACTACTCCATCAACATTAACACCCTTTTAAATTGCTAACCTGTTCATTTCTTTAATCTTGTGCAAACTAAGAGCATACTGAACTTAGCTGTCGAGAAACAAGTATTTCTTCATTTGCATTCATTCTGTACTGAGGAAACTCAAAACGGTATGTCAATAAAACATTAAAACATTAAAGACTCTTCCAATCCTCATACAAGGTAAATGAAATTAAATTACAAGTCAAGACAAAATTTTCTTGCCAAGAGCTTCCATTGCAGTGTCCTAACATGCCACCTTTCTACTGTTTTTGGAAATAAATTAAACAAAGCAGAAACAATAATGTGGTGACTGTTCTTTCACAGAGAATATACCATATGCCTGTATCCAGTGTTCAAGAGTGACTACCAAGGACACTGCTCCAAACCTGAGAGCTTTGCACCTCTGCATAGTAAGATTCCATACAGTCCTAAATACTTAAAACAGAGATTCTAAGCAAAATTTAACTATGGCAGTAAGTGCCATCCACCTCATTTTGGCAGGATGAGAGCCAAAGAACAGTATGGCAGCTACAGATTCACATTTCCCTAAATAAATAGCAGCTTCATCGTGTCTTACAAGTCTGAAAACCAGTCTGACATTTCAATCAAATCTTAGTTTAATTTTCATTTCTGTTGAGCCTCAAAATTCAGACACAAAAGAATGACTGAAAGCTTAATCCTTCTATTTTTTCTGCACCTAGTGAGGACTTGTCAGGAAGAAGTGGGCGAGCTGGAAGTATCAACTAGGAGATACTATGACTACCTGCTCCAGTGCTGCACCACACAATGCCACCTATAATTTACAGATTTGCAACACTGATTGCTGATCCCTGACCCAGAAGACAAATGATCTGGATAATACGCAGAATACAAACACCAACATTGTCTTTCCCACACCTGAAAGTGTCATGAAAGGAGACTTTCAGCTCCTCAGACAAGAAAACTAAAAATAAATCTCTTGCAACACAACAGTCTAAACCTTTAAAAAGGTTTTGAGTGTCTGGGATTTTGATGGCAACTCCTTCCTAGGGACATGGCCTGTGTGACATGTGCTTGACTAGCAGAACTCTTGTTAAATGTCTCTAGACAGCATTCAGTGTCAACCTCAGTTTTAACAAAGAAATCCAAATGAACATAGAGGTAAATTAATAGTTTTGAAAGCAGTAAACATAGGTGAAGAGGCTTCAAGCTCCAAACATTTCTCTAGGGAACTTAGTGATGGTAACTTCTGGAATGACAAAGGTGATGTTTTTCTAACATTTCTAGAGGCTTACTGGAAGCCCGAACCAGTTTCAAGTCACTGGAATGACAACTTCTTTCATGGGAAGTGTTTATTGCATCATGATCTCCATGACAATAAGAATGCATGTTTCTGTCTTCAAATCTGTTCAGATTCAATCTGTATTTCAGAAGCTTCCCTAGAAGCATTAGGAGGACTCCCAGTGCCTAAAATGCACTTTAAAGAGGTCAATTAGACAAACCTCCAAGCTTATCACATCTCCCCCTCCCTTAATGAGGGCACAGGCCACCACATGCTCCTAATTCAGCTGCCTGGAATCAGTCTGTGGCTGTGGAGAGGTCCTGACCTGTACTCTGAAGCACTGAAGGTCTGCAGAGCTGCTAACCAGAACGACAAAAGCAACAAAGCCCATCTGCAATGCTTTGCAGGGAGGGACAGCTGCAGGTTAGAAATAAACAAAAAAGTAGTGAAAACTTACTGCAGAACAACTCACATTGGAATTGCAGGCCTCTGGTCACAGCCCTTGCTCAAAACAAGGCTAACTTCAGTCAAACACTGAGCAAGAACAGAGATCCCTCCACCTCTCTGAGTGCACATTCCAGAGTTTGACCATCCTCATACCTCACCCAAGGTGCCCCAAGACAGCCAGGGCCTTTGACTATTATGTTTCTTCTTCTTGTCTCAACGCAAGTTAGGGTTGGGTTTTCTTTATTTTTTAAACAAACTGCTACTTTAATAATCATGATGCATGAAAATGCTCTACACCCTTCAAGTCACTTATTCACCTCAAGCTTCCCAAATCTATTACTACTCTACCACAAACAGGATTCGTATCTACAATGTGGCCTCCATGCACCATGATATTTAGAAACACAGAAAGAAAGCCCAAAATAGGCTTGGATAGGAGCAAGTGATGTTTGAGTACAGCCTTTAACTCCTCTGAGACCCCTGCATCTCTTCCACCATGGGACTCAAGCACATATAAGAGGATCAACCACAGTATATATAAAGGACTAAAAAGGTGAACTGGAATCTTTTATTTATGGTGTGTATAAATGTCAGATAGAGTTTATTCCAAATACAGAAAAAAAATTAAATATATTCAGTATGAACTCTCTTCTCAGGACATAACAGAAAAAGTACTATTTTATACTGTGTCACATTTCTCAGACTTTCCAGCACCTGAAGAACAAACATGGCATACTGAAGCTGCCTGCTGTATTGCAGTCAATTTGGTTATGCAATTAATATTTGTATTTGCACATGCTGGCGGCTCTGCGACTACATTTTAATTTCTAATATGCTGACTATGAGACAATGAGCAAGAACCTAATGTGCTTGCTTTCTGAACATACCACATAGGAGAAATAGGGCTGTACTGTGTATACTTATTACTGATAATTATTTTTTTAATCAAGGAAAACCTGCCAGATACTGGCAGAACCCCAAGTCTTACAGGATAGGCAGCTATCAGGAGCCTCTGTTTTCTCAGTTCTCATCAGGAGCTGCCCCTGTCAGTAAACACCATTTTATCTGAAGCATGTGCATCATGCACTTTAATTTGTGCTGTTACTGTATCAATAGTTAATATGGACTACTGATGCAACTCTGTGTTCCATTTATCCATACAGGTTAACAACATTCTGCAGATTACAAACTACAGAAAGAAATGGATTCCTTTATCTCCAAAAGACGACTTGCACCACCTGCAGGTCTTAGCAGAGGGTTACAACAGTCTAACTTGTGGGAAAAAAAAAAAAAAAAAAAAAAAGGTAAGACTTTCAGACACCAATTTTATACTATTGGGACAACAGTTAAGTCAACTACCTCCTGCATAAGCAGAACAAGAGACTTCCTTCAAAACACTGAAGCCACTGAACATCAGTGCAGCTTGGGCAGTTCTGCTTGGTTTGAGGAGTTTTGCATTGATTAGTGTTAAATGGGGTCCTTCAGCATGGCACACTTCAAGCTAAGAAACAATCAGTAGCTCCCTTTGGAGACAAAGGAGATGTAAAGGAACAACAGTCCAGGTATTTCCTTCTAAAGATACCTTATGTTCTAAACTGTGGTTTGCAAGCCTTAAAACAGCCACAATATACGGTGAAGTCTTCAGAAAACAACTTGGCAACTGCATATCTTTCAAAAGATATTTGAATCTGTCAGTACATCTCACCAGCCCCACTAACAGCTTCTCTTATCATACTTGTTCCTTGGGATTAAAAAAAGAACAGTCCTACACCCTTTGAAAAGCATGAAGTTTGGGAGGATGAAGCTTACAAGTAAATTATATTGCTTTTATCTCAGAGAATTGAATTCATCTAAGTAGTACTTGAAAGCAAGACCATTCTGACAGAATGCAGCAGAATAAAGTGAAAAGGTGTCTCTATAGTATTTCAGTGCCCATTAGTAGAGGTTAAAGCAAAGTACTTTAAACAAATTGCAGCTCCAGGGACTCTGCAACTGAGCAAGATACAGGAAGTTATCAGTGGATTTCTTTCAAATTCCTAACACTTGGATATACTGACCTTTACAAGCTCCACTAAGAGCTTAACTCCATTTAATTACTCCCCTCCTCCTTTAAATATACCTTTTCCTACATGCAGCCAACATTAGCCACACAGAATCGCAAACCAAAACACAGAGGTGATAGTAACTCTACAAAACAGGTAAAGTTACATTTTCTGCATACAACTCAAACCCAGTTTTATAAAGAAAATGCTGTCTATTCCAAACTTGGAAGATTTCTGATGTACACTAATAAGCAAATGTGTCACATATAAGTTAGAATTTCTAATGTTTACTTCGGCATAAAATAATTACAAGATGGGAGTTCTAACTTTAAAAATGTTAAAAACAACACAATCATAAAATTAAGTTTGGCTCAAATCTTAGGATCCAAAACTGACAGATACAGATGATCTCGAGTACTTAGTCAAGACCTAACAATGAAAGCCTTTGTAACACATGCAAGAGTAAGAGCATTCTGTAAACCTGGGAACAAATATTTCAGTGTCACATTAACAACGTTTCTAAGTGGGTTCTGATCAAGTTACTATACACTATTCTGCAAATTATTAGGAAAAGCAGAAAAACTTGTTGAAGAGAAGCAGAATAATTCAGTCTCCAGAAGTCTAGAAAGAAAACTATTATCCTGCTTTTGGCTGTGATAGTTTATTTTTTCTCAGTAGCTAATAAAGTGCTGTGTTTTGGATTTTGTTTCTCCTCCCCATTCCACTAGGGAGGTGAACAGGCAGCTCTGTGCTTAGCTGCCAGCTGGACTTAAACCACAACAACTATGCTTCGCATAACTTATTTAAATATTATCATGTCCAAGCCAAGATTTCTTTTTTTGGTAGGTAGTAGGGATCTGTGCCCAACAGCATAAACAGACATACCTGCAATGCCTTACCTGAAATACGAGCCTCAGAGAATCAATCAAAATTAAATTCAATTTTCCAGCCTCTTTTGCTTTGTCAAGTTAAACTTTAATACACATTTTGTAATGCATTCACCTGCTGATTGCTACAGTTACATGGAATTTTGTTTTGGATCATAAGAATACAGCTATATTTAGCAGTGGTTTAAAAAATGTGTAACTTCTATTTGCATGGTGAACATACTCAAGACAAATAAACACAATAGGAACACAGCCTTTGCAGTTTTCCTTTCTGAAGGATTGAGAATTATCTGTACGTTCTCAGCACAGATTTACCAGATTCTCTAAGGCTTCTTATCAAATGATACTGTTATCTACTGGCAGGGCAGCCACACGGTAACAGAGGGCAGGATGAAAGGGCAAGAAAGAAAAATATCCCACAATATCTAGGCATGATTACAGTGACATACTGCAACCAAAAGTAGCTTTCTTCTGGGAACAGGAAGACGTCACAACTGCTTAATTGTCTGGGTGTTTTGCTGACCTTTTTTTTTTAACTGGTAAACATCAAAATATTATTATACAGACTGAGCATTTGCATATGAACAACAGTCAGTAAGTGGCTGCTGCACTGCCTTAGCCTGTAGCACAGCATCATTCAGATCATCTAAACATACTGTACCTCCACTTTAAAATGTATAATTGTAAAAAACATTTAACAGTAACCTGGCAATTTGCATCCCAAGGAAAAATATATTCTGCTCTAACTACAATGCACTACAGAGTAGCACACAAAAGACTCCAACCACCACTACTTCTTGGTTGTAGCATTCTGTGCTTAAAAAGAAAGGGCCTTATATAAAATAGTTATTAACATGTTTAAGTCTATTAAACACTTAATACTGTTACCTTTCCTCAATTCTGGTCTTGTCCATAAGTGGTTGTTTGATCCACTGATTAACTAGTCTTTGTCCTTGAGGGGTTCTGCATTTATTCAGTAAACCAGCTAGAGACTGCGTAGTATTTGCATTTTCCACAGAACTCTGGAAAGAATTAAAAAAATAGATAAAGGGAAAGAAAAAAAAAACAGTTCGTGAAGTTTAGTTACACCCACTGAATGACACCCAGCTACTTAGGAACAGAACATTTTTTTTTCCTATTGTCCTGGGGTACAATGCAAAAATGTGTATTCTATCACCATCTGTTGAAATGTGGGAGGGGTGGTGATCCTTATCTCTGTGGGAGATATCCTCTGCTGATGTGCCATCTGATAAGATCGGGGGATGATCATCGGGGGATGATCATCGGGGGATGATCATCGGGGGATGATCATCGGGGGATGATCATCGGGGGATGATCATCGGGGGATGATCATCGGGGGATGATCATCGGGGGATGATCATCGGGGGATGATCATCGTTACCTTTTCACAACCCATCCTTCCTCCAGAAGATATATTCTGCTAATGGGCCATTAAGTCCTATTGTGTGACTGATAAGATTACATCATCCCATTGGGAGATGCCCCAGCCAGGGGCAGGAGCCAAGCACCTAGTAAAAAACTGGGGTTTGGGACGCGAAGGCAGACCTTTCCACTGGATCCCAGAGGAAAGTCGGACCTTTTCCACATCATCGCTGGACCTTCGGAGGAAAACTGCAGGAGCACTGCTTCAACAGAACCACATCTGTCATCCAGGAGGACTGCAGCCACCATTTATACGGACTGCTACCAACACCCTGACTGACAGGGTGTCAGGTTGTATTTCTGACTGTGTCGGTGGTTGTTTCTTTTATATTATTGCATGTATTTTATTTTTTCTCTTTTCTCCTATTAAATTGTATTACTAACTTGGAGTCTCGCACTGCTTTTACTTTCAAACCAACACACCTATTAAACTTGGCACCCACCAAAAATGGTAAATGAAACAATGTAGCATTAAAACACACTCCGGTCTCTAGAATATAGCACGCAAGGAATAGGTTTGTCTATTTTGGAACCAATCCTGACTGAACAGCAAAGTTAAAAGCGTACCTAGTCATGGGGCAGTTTGCACTTTGAGTAGCAAAAGTGGAAATGCATCTACATATTTGCTAGTTTGCTCTTCTTAAGGTCAAAAAATAGGGGCCCTGTCCCTCACAAAAAAGCAGGAAGAAACAGGACTTAAGTTCAAGTGGTTTAGTTTGAGAACTTTGAGGCTTTCTGGGGAGGGAACAACACAACAGAATCAGGCAATGGGGAAGAACAGTTACTTGAATTCTCCCAAGCTTCCCCAAATCAACTCTGCAGTGATATAAACACCACTAACTTAGCTCTGGTCAAATTACAGTTCATTACCTATAATTCAGGTTTAATATTAGCTGACTCTAGACAGTCTTTTGGGCATTTTTTTTTTTTTTGCTGTTTGGTTTGGTTTTCGCACAAACAGCTACGAAGCAAAAATTTTGGTTAATATCTAACAAACAAGCTTGTTTCAACTCTTGACTTTGAAATTAAAATCTCAACCCTCTCTACATAAGAAAAGTTGCCATTAAAACAGCATGCAAGCATTCAACCAGCAGCAGATCTGGATGCTCCTGTATGCAGAACAATAGGAAATGAATGCCGTGAGAAGGAATACTGAGACATTCAGCCTCTGCAATAACTAACATCTAAAGTGTATGGGTCTATTTTCAGTGTTCTGGACAGTATTACATACTAAAAACTTCTGAATTTAACAATGTGTCACAGAATACATAGATGTATTATACACAAATTATCTACTTCAGCACATCCAATGTTTAAGGTACAGTCATTCCATATCATCAACTGCATCTGCTGCACCATAAGAACTTTACCTACACACTTCACAGAACAACTTAAAATTACAAAATAGTTTGACTTTGCTTTACTGCTGTCCAAAAAACCTCTAGAAACACACCCTACCATGCAGGCAGCTTCCAGCTACATGGAAAATCCTCTTTTCCAAGGCCCACAACAGCCCCTGAAGACAGAGCACCATATTTCCTATCACAAAACACGTAACACCTGCAAGGACTTGTAAAGGAAGGTAGCTAAAACAGAACTTTCTAGAACACCCTCCATAAAGCTTGAAAAGAAATGTAATTTTTGCTTCATTCCCTAGAGAGGCGCACAGCGGCAGGAAATAAAAATAAAAAAAAAATAAAAATTCAGAACATCTCTCTTCAGGGCTAACCAGCTCAGATGCTGAATATATGCTCTGTTTTCCTTCAGAAATTCCTCCAAAGTAAACAGGGCCATAATCTGAGATTTCTTCCTATAAATCTGAAATGCAAGCAGATTAGATCCTAGCTAAGATCATTAAATAGGGCTTACTAAGGTGAAAACAGAGGAGAAAAGCTGATACAACACACCACTTTGAGTCTACATTTTCCTCTAACTACAGAAATGGGCAAAGTAGAAAAACAGACTTGGCAGGAGATAAGAAGGGGTCTGTCAACCTGTCTGGATTTGCAGAAAATGTGTGTAAAAAAGGTAAAACTGAGATCAAAACATGACAGTTAGCATGACATGGTGCATTCAGAATGTTCTCCAGTACTATCTTGTTCACTGCCAGCCCTCCCTTCCTGACACCACTGGCATTACTCCTGCCACGTGTTACATGTTCCACTAACACCATCTCATTCAGGTTTGTATTCTTTTCCCAATACAGCACTAGTGTAGTCACTTCCTACCTCCTTGATGATCTTCTCTCCCCTTCTATGTTGAAAATAAACTAACAAGAAACAAAAATTTAAAAGGTGGTAAGAGCATCTAAATGTTTAAAACACACATTGCAGGGGAGTAGCTGAGAAGGAAGCCAAAACGCAGAAGTTGCCATTAATCAGGATCTAGAGAATTGCAAGTGGGCAGTCAGGCTCATTGTCAAGCAGCTAAGTAATTAAGTATATTGTAACCCAGTTACTAAATCAAGTATGTATTTCTTACCTGGAAAAGGTTGAGGGCTTGTACAGCTGCATTGTCTAGAACCATGTATTGACTAAGATCAAAAGTAGTCAGTTCAAACTGTCCAAAATTAGACTCATCTGACAGCAACTCCAAAAACTTGATAACGGCTGACAAAGACGAAACAGCAACCTGAAATTTTTTTTTTAAAAAACACATCACGTTCTAGTTAGAAACAGTCCTGAATCCAAGAGGGTTCGATAAATGCTCCTAGAAAATTACACCTGGGGAAGATTTTGAGCCATGTCAATTCTGGCAGGGCTATGAGAGATTCATCCTGTTTGACAAGACTTCATTTCCATAGGGGCGTTCTATCACACTGCAGCGTCTTTCTAGGCAGGTGCAAGAACAACACACAAGCCATCTGCATAAGCTGATAAACAAAATGTGAAGTTGCACACCTTGCCAGCTTTCCAAAGCTGTTATCAGGATGTTTCCAGCTCAGGAACACAAACAAGTTATACTGCAGATAAATGAGATATGCTGGATCATCTCAGGATATGGTTTCAGGGTTAGTTTTCAGCCAGAACAAGCATCGGATCTGACTCACTGCACGGCATTGCTATGTGCCAGCACAAAAGAGAGTCAGCAGCATGACTGACTTGTTCAGCTGCAACACACTTCAAACAACTCTCATCTGTTATGAAATGACACATTAAGGAAGGATAATTCTGAACCTTACACCTGCAGTGAGCATCAGCAGTGAAGGGCATTTTAAAACTTGTTTATCTCAACAAATTGCCTCTTGTTTGCAGCTAAGAACAAGTATGCAGGCACTAAATCATATACTTAAGCCATAAAACAACACAAAAATATTATCATAAACATTACTCTGTTTTCAAGTATCAATTTTCCTGTCATGCAAAATAACCAGAGTATTGTATTTCAGTCCTTAGGCTAGATAGATTATGAACAGGAGGCACCTCTTCGGCAGACTATTTCCTTGCCAGAGCTTCTGCTTCAAAGAGCTAAGTAAACGGTTTTCTCCATTTCTTTCAGGACCCCTGGTATCCAGCTCTGACACAGACCCAAGCTAAACAGAACTGCTGAACATTTCAGCAAGAATGTAGAGATCAGCTCACATCAGGTGCACACACCACTCCACTTTTTAGAAAGAGAGGCACATTGAACATTGCTCACCTGCTTTTCCATCTCTGGCAGTGCCGCACTATTCAGCTGCTCTTCTTTTTTTGATTTCAACAAGCGATTGAGATCCTGAACAATATCTTTTGTTGTGAAATCTGCCTTCTTCCTGTCTGTAATCAGGATTCCTCCCCTCTGAATGACCTGTTGTTTATAAACACACAGAGTTATCAATTAATTTCGATATTTAAGGGACAGATGTTGACCACACAGAAGCAAACCCCGAAGTGATTTATGCTAGGGTGCAGGGACAGGAATGACAGACAAGATTTTAGAACTTTTATTGATTAAAGGGCAAATAAATCAACAAATAAGACATTTTGTATGCACAAATCAAAACTTCTTTGAATTAAGATATCAGTCCTTGGTTTTTCCACAAATCAGAGCCTGGCTAAAACAAAAACAGAACTGAGCTTTTCAGACGTTTTGTCTGTCAGCCACAGTGCTTTCCTTACTTGTCTCAGTTTTCCCATCTCTCCTGCAGTGTCTCCTCCTGGCAGCACACACTCCTTCGGGCCCAGTTGAACCAGTAGAGCTTCAAGATTTGAGAACTGATCGTTATCTGGGAACTCACAAACACTCAATTTTCTCAGTGTAGTGTCGACATAGCCCACTCCTACTACTCTCTGTCCATCAGCAGCAGACAGCTTAACCCCCACAACCCCAATGGCTGTGGACATATCATTGTTGGCGAAAAGAACTTCCTCAAATTGGGTAAGATTTCCTGGAGAACCCTATTTAGAAAAAGAAAAATACTTTTAAAAAGGAATGCACACACACACTTTATTTCTTTCTAAAAAACAACAGATAAAACTAAGTACTGAACAGTCCGTTCATATAAAATACACAGCTATTCTATTTTTTTAACCATTTTAATTTTACATATCACCTACACAGAAGAAAGCACTTCAGGTTTCCTTTATTTCCCAACCTATGGGAAAGACATAGAGAAAGCTCCTTGAGCCTTAGAGCACTAGAAAATATAGTGATACGTATAACAGCTATATAACCAATATATAACAATCAGGTGTGATTTTTCATCATCAGTCCCCTAAAATCCCAGAACTCCAAGCAGGAAAAAACCACGGAGTTTTTTCTTTCATCTCACAACTATAAAGAAAGGTTGAAAATTGTACCTTGTAAGCCAAATACCAGTCATTTTCTTTGACAGATTTGCTCCCTGCTTTGTTCTTGTAAACTTCAACTCTGTAATGACGAACCAGAAGCAAGTCTCTCACAAAAGATTCAAAGTTCATTTTACTAAGCACAACACTCTCAAGCTTCGGAGTTCCTACCAAAACAAAAAGAAAAATAAAATTATGAGATACCTGAATTTGTTAATAAAGCTTATTTTCTGTAATCAAAATCCCCAAAAACAGCCTTCGGAAGACAACGTCTTAATATCAAATAAGCAAACACGCAGAATCCATGAAACAACACAAATCCACAACATTCAACTGGTTAATACTAATGAAGAAAGCATACTCCCTCTCCAAATAAAAACAACGTAAAATTCCTTATTTCACTGAATCAGTACGTTAATATATACAAAGGGATATGTTCCTCTCACCCTGTCCCTCTCACAATATTCTTGACTTTGTTTATTAATTAATATTTCACAGATTTTCATCTAAAGAGCATTAGAAGTCTGCTAAAGGTTCTCCTTCTGGACAACATCTTTTCTTCCCTGGATAAGCAGTTTCTCTTGACAGAAAAGACTGCCACCCTATTCACACTCACACAACACGTGTGCCAAGACATTTCCCTTTTATCATAATTTATCCAGTAAAAACAACATATCATCAAAAAACAAATTAAGTTTACATCAAAACCTATCTTAGAAAGATTTCTTGCTTCTGCTCCTGTATGTGCAAGCAGATGACGCAGCTGAACAAATTTAATTCCAAGTAGCTGCCCAGAAGACAACACCACTTCCACCTCCCCATCTCCAGCAGCAGCCTACACACAGAACAAGGTGATTCCACTACTGAGCAAACTGGATTTCAGGCAAGTACATTAAGTTTTCTGCCAGGTTGGGAAGCGGAACTAAGTCAAGCTGGTGTCAGACACATTGGAGTTAGATGATACACCGAGTAAGCAGTATGCCTTAATCACATTTGAGGCTCTTTCTCCTTTTCCATGAAAGATGTTAAAGAGCAAGCTTCCACTCCCATAGGAACTTATGGGTTTATTTTAAATAGGATTCTTTCAATTTCTTCCCTCAAACACCTAGCAAGATTTTTTAAATGGGTAAAAAACCCTAATTCTACATAATTATATTCATTTTCCCAGTGTAGAACTGTACCAACAAAACACAATTTTCCTTATTTTTTCAGTTGAGATAGTACTATACACTAGCAGGGGATGAAGAGCAGCTGAAGTTTATGTGTGCTTTGAAACCATCCTGAAAGCAACAAATGCAGTTTCATGCTTTTAGTTGGATACGGTAGATAAGGCTTTAGAGAGTTTAAAATTGGAGCTGGTAGTTACCTGATCACACCTGCAAAATAACTTCTAAATCGAATACAACAATAATACTGATGCATGTTTCCAGTCAAGAAGACACATCCAGCTTTAGGGAGAGCTGGGATTTTTAGTTTCTTTACGTATGAGCTCATCGCTAACAACAGAAAGTGAAAAGCATGTGAGAATGTCATGCTCTTTTTAATGCAAAAAAAAAGCATTACAAGAGGTTTATCTTGCAAAATCTGAGCCAGTAACTCAGCAACATTGCGTTCCTCGAGATTAGGGCTAATACTAAAGTTTGTACCTTCCGACAAGATAATTTATCTTGATGCTCTTACACCCGACATCTGCAAGCCTTATATCAAGCGATAAACGAAAAGAAGCATGAGGTGCATGGAAACCAAAATCTTACGAAACACAGAGAAACACTTGAAAGTAAAGAATTTCATTCAGTGATTCCCGGCCTCAATGAACCAAGGCGGCCACTGGAACACGAACACCTCTCAGCATCTCCTTTCCCGCCGCTCCCGGGGCCGATGGAAGTGGGAAAGGAGCCCTGAGCAGCACGGCCCTGACCGGCTCCAGCCTGAGCCCAAGCCACCCACGAAATGCCACCCCGAGGCCGATCCTTGTGACACCCGCAGGCCTCGGCCTTGGCACCGGGGCTGCCAGAGCCTCCCGGGGGCGACCCGGGGGTTCCAGTGGCTACCTGGGGCATCCAGGGACAGCTGCCACCACCGCCACCTCCTTCCCCCGCTCGCCCCCGGCCACCGGGGCCGGCCGCAGCCAGGCCTGGGGCAGGCGGCACCCCCGGCCCCCCCCGCCCGCCGCTGTCCCTCAGCGCCGCTCCCGGAGCTCCCCCGCGCGCGCCGCAACGTACCCGGTGCTCCCGCCAGCTGGCGGATGACGGCGTGGGTGCGGAACAGCTCGCGGGCGGCCAGCCGCGCGTCCGCGCCGTGCGCCGTGTAGTAGTCGCCGCGCTCGAAGAAGCGCACGGTGGTGTCGGGCTTCTCGGGCAGCGAGAGCACGGCGCGCACGAAGCCCGCCTCGGCACCCGCGCCCTCGGGCCACACGGCCTCCCGCGGCGGCTCCACCGCCATCTTGCGCTACCGCTACCGCTCCTGCTCCTGCTGCTGCCGCCGCCGCCTCCCGCCAAGCACGCCACGCGCTCGCCAGAGCGCCAGCAGCGGTACCCAATCGCTGGGCGGTCCGCGCCCTACGTCACGCCCGCCCCGCCCCGCCCCGCTCAATTGCTGCACGGCCCACTGCGCGCGCCACGGCCGCCCCGCCCCCGAGCCGCCCGCCTTGAGGGAGCGCGCAGGCCCGGCCCGCCCGGCGCGCCGCCGCTGCCATGGCAACGCCGGTGCCGCACGGCCCGGGCTCCGTGCTGCCCTCACCTCGGAGCTACAGAGTCCCTTTGGTTGGAAAACACCTCTGAGATCATCGAGTCCAACCGGCGACCGGACGCCACCGTGTCGACCACACCATGGCGCTGAACCACGTGGAGCCTTTCCTTAAACACCTCCGGGGACCGTGACTCCACCACCTCCCTGGGCAGAATTCCTCCACGTGCCCAAGTTGGGCAGGCAGTGTGCCCCTGGCAGCTGTGCCGCGGTGGTCGCTGCCTTTACTGCAGGGGCTGTGGGTGACGGGCCCTCCCTCCTCTGCCCACAGCAGGAATGCTGTCCAGAGACCCCATGGGCTCCCTCCAGCAGAGAGGGAACAGCTCTTGCCCTGCTTCCAGGGGGGTCGCTTCTCCCAGGCAGCACAAGGAACAAGGCAAATGGCCAAAAAAATCCAAGGCTTGACCCCCATTTACACACAGGGATTACCCAGTCAAGGACAGAAAAGGCAGGCACTGGCCTGTGGCACTCAGGGGTATCCCGAGCCCTGACTACAAGGTGGTCCTCGTGCCCAGAATGCTTTAGGTTTTTGAAGGGTTTTTTTTGTTGTTGTTGTTTTGTTTTGTCTTTTTTCCCTTTTCCTTGCACTGTCCTAACCATTTTTCTTTTTTGTTCTGTTTGCCTGTTTTATCTTGTACTGTAAAGGCGTAAAGGAATAGAAACAGTATAGGTGACAATCTTTCTTTTGGTGATTATTGTCCTAAGAATCATGAGAAATGCCATGTTTCATCAGCTAAGTCAAGTCTTCTTGAAAACTTCTCTTACCTTGCACTGCTTTTCATCTTTCCAATCAGAAACCATTGTATCCCAATTCCCAAATTCTTGTATGCCAATCCAGCACACTATCACCTATAGACAAAACACATCTTCTATTTTACATGCCTCAGTATTTCTTGCATAAATGTTATGTTCTGGTTTGTGTACCTTGTACAGAGCATCACCTTGCTAGCCCACTATTGCTTTTTCCCTCATTTCTTCCCTATGTTACTCAGCTTCTCAAAACTCATCTCCCATCTTTCCTTCTTTCCTCCCTCCCATCTGTTTCCAGCTAAGGAATGCTTTTGGGACCTCTGTTCCTAGATTTTCTCATCTGGCTTCTCTCTTCTTTGCAAGTGGTGAATCAAGGTGCTCATCTTTATTTCTTGGTGTCAATAGGTGCTTTTCCAAAAGGCCCTCAGGTGCCCACTTAAGAACTACTTCAGGTTTTCACACTGAGCTAACTTTTTACTGGGCCACCCTGGCCTGAAGATATTGCCATTTGCTGCCCATTCTGCCCCAGGGAATGCTTTGGTGTCCCCACCTCTGCCCCATTCCTGCCCTGTTTTACTTTTGGCTTCCCATCCACACTTCAGCCTTCCCTTCCTAAACCCCAGTGCCGAGGGAACCTCTGAGGGAACACAGCCTTTCTAGCAAAGGCCTTCAAAGCCTTTCTGTAAATGTATTTGCTGAAGGATCACACGTGGTTCTTGTGGTGAATCTGCCTTCAACTGATTTAGGAAAGAAGTAGAAAAGCAGGCAGATCCCTAGAGCTTTGATAGCTTTGTAGTAACCCAGAATCTTCCTCTTATTTCCATAACAATTGTAAAAATGACCCTGCTCTGGCAAGCCAAATGTATTTCTTTTCAGTATGAATAAGTGTACTTTTCCGAAGCAGCTAAACTATCTGGTCTGATACTTTCCTCCACCAAAAGTGCTTGCTTGCAGCAATAATCACATAGTAAATTCAGCATAAACAGCTGTCATTTAGCAAGTACATTACCGTAGGAATGCACTCACAGTGTAGCCTTGCCAAGCATCGATAATACCAGGTCAGCCCAGAATACACAATTTGAATAGCTGAGATCTTGGCTAAGTACACACTGATGGTTACAGATAAGGCAGGAGACAGGACAGGGAGAAAAGGAGTGTCCCATACAAACATCTGGAGACAAGGTGGACTCCAGGGACCTCATTGTCATTTTCAAAAGCGGTAAAATAATGTCTGCTAAGCTGTAATTGCTGAGTGTTTCAGCGTTTCCCTCTCTCTGCCCTGGGCTGGTTGCACCTCCTCGTCCAGCACTTTGCTCAAGGCAGCTCCGCAGGCTCCCGCTCGCAGCGAGCCTCCACCCAAAGTGGCCGCTAATGTCCCGGGCGTGGTGACCACAGCCCGTGAACAGCCTTGGTGCTGTGGCATCCCTTGCACAGAGCAGCTCGGCTCTGATCGCCTTCCCTTGGAGCCTCTGCCACTTCCTGTATCCCGCTGTTCTTTCTGGGCAGCTCCAGCAGGGACCGGCTGATGCTCGCAGGTGGACTCTGAGTGGGGACCTGTCGCCAGGCTGGCTTCTTTCACTGAGCTGTAACAGAACACTCCCTGCTTTTTCCCTGGCCTACCAGCAGTGACGGGAATTGTTATGTAGTTGTTATGCCCGTGGCAGATGGAAAACTGCTGCTATCTAGACCATAATTAACTTTTTTGCCTTCTTTGGCATAAGTAGCGTATAGAGAAAAGTTATAATGGATTTTCAGTTAGGAAAATGGATGTCCTTTAACCACTTTAAAGGAAAAACAAAGAAAAAAAGAAAAAAAAATTCTTTTTCATCAGTGGTTAATTAGAAGACAGCTGTGATCCACGGCAGCTCTAATGCTTTTGAGCTGGTGGGGATGTCACCAGAAAATCTGGTATCAGACTGATGGGTATCTGTGTGTGTACACGTGTTGTGGAGCAGAGATTTAACATTAACAGGATAAGAATATTTAGAACACAAGTTTTAAAACAGAAAATATGGCACTTGTAGAGAAGCCTTTAACTTTGTTTACTTTTTTCCACTCAGATTTGGCACAGTCATGCTCTTCTTGGCAGGTAAGTGTAAGAATTCTGCAGTGCATTTAGAGGATAGTAGAGGGAGAAAAAAATTAAAAAACCACCTCTTGCATGTCTGAGGTTTTCACACAGTATCAACTCGTCAGTGTTTCCTCTACCATCACACACCACTTCCCTTTTGTGCATGTCTGCCCTTTCCTGTCCCTGCTAAGACAAAGATTTTAACACAGTTCATAAAACTTTCTGGTTTTGTGTTCAACTATTGTGAACATAGGAGGCACCCCTGAGTGTGCCTGACTGCCTGCATGCCCTGGGACGGACCTTTACCAGACTGCAGCCTCTCCTGGCAACTCCTAGAATTCCCTAACTAGCACTTGTAAATTTGGAGCAGCAGAGCTGCTAGTGTTTTCAGTTTCCTAGAATATTTTTCTGGTTATTTCATGTCATCCAAAGTCACTGCATTCTGGTGATCAAAGCCAGCAGGCGAGAATATAAATAAACATGGTTCACAAACAGTGTTATTTCTCTTACCAAACTACTCTGACTGTTCAGGAGAGTAATGGGTACAGTACTCTCAACAGACCCCACAGATGCAACACTGACTTTTCATTTTCTAGCTGTGGAAACTGTGTTTTGGCATTACTCAGGTCTTAGAATAAAGTTGTAAAGACTTTAAAGTCATGTTTTCTCAAATATATTATTAGCATACCCTTTTCTAAAACGTCTGTAATTGTCTTTACATAAACATATATTTAATTTTACTTAGAAGTAATAATAATATATATTTACTAGGGTAATAATTAATGAGGAAGTAATCGATTTGCACTTGCCTATACAAACACTCTTTTCCAATGTTGTACATAGGGATGAAAATATGTATTATTACTAGGGTTTCTTGCAGTTTGTGTCTATCCCTCTCTGTAACACAAAAATCTCATTTATCCAGTCTTAATACATTTTCAATCTGCCCTTCATATGCTTTCTCAAAATTGACATTATGCAAAAAGACAGGAAACATGGTATCTCAGATTTGTGTAGAACTTTAGATTTTAAAAACATGCTCCTTCGCGTAAGGAAGTTAATGAATAAGGCAAATGGAAGCATCAAAATGTTTACCTAGTTAAAAATTGATGCAGTGACTACTAGTCCTTTATTAAGTTTGATTAGTCTGTTTCTTTTACAGGAAACTCTCTTTTTAAGTTTGATGAATGTTTTCCAATAGTATTAAAAGTAGTATCCAAGTATCAAAATAGAGACCATTTAGTACCATATTATTTTTCAGTAGCAATCATTTTTTGCCATATTGCTCTATATATGAGATCTATCACAGCTGTATGTGGAGAGTTGACACAATCTGATAATGGCTTTTTTTTCTTTAAATTTCATCACATTAGTTTCCTCTCGGTGTAAAAAGCTGTAAAACACAGTAAGCTGCAGGATACCAATACACTAATTTCTCAGGTATTTTCTCCCTCATCTTTTTCCATTTCCCTATAAATACACACTTTTATGCAGCTGGACAAGTGCAGTGTTTGGTAAATAGAACAACACAGGCCAATATAGCAATAAAACTATTTATGATAGGAAACTAATGAAAAACCTATTACTGATCACCATTTTGAGAGCTGAGCACCACCACGATAGTACCATAGTAACTGAGTTTAGAAACAGTGCATTCCTTTCAGTTGTGGATTTAGTTAAACTCTGGGGGTTTTTAAGAATTTCTGTAAACTTTCTGGTTTTCTAATCCCCTGGCTAGTTTCAGGTAAATTTGACAAGGAAGAAGACCATAATACAGCACTAAGCTTCATATCTGACACAAAAAGCTCCACTGAGTAAAAAAAAAAAAAATGTGAAAGTGTCTGAATGCCTCCCTGTAGTGTGGGAAAAGCAGGGAGATGTTCAAACAAACCAACTGGGACAAGGTCCAGGCCACACAGCAGCGACATACCAGCCTGTCCAGTCAAGTCTGCACACATGCAGCTCCAGCACACAACACCTCTTTCCATCCCACAGGCCAGAAACATGCTGTGAAATCGGGAAAGAAGAAGCAGGAGAGAAAACAATGGCATTAGAATATTGGGGAGAAGAAAGAAATGGCAAGGATACCATATTGCAGACTTTTAAGGGAGCAGAGGAGATGGAAACCAAAGCTCTGGGGAAGACAATAATACACACAACTCAGCACAAGACCACCTTACTGAAAACTTGGCTTTATTTGGTTAACAGCTTACAGAATTGTATAAAATTCATCACACCTCAGCAGATCGCCCACATACCTGGGGAAAACAGGAATGGCACAGATCAGCAGAGGGAGAGCCTGCCCTGCAGAATGTATCACTGACAAAGCTGCCTGAAAAGGCTGCAAAACATCCCAGTAATTTCTCTACGTCAGGATTTTTATGCAATATCCAACACAGCAATGGATGCACGTGAGGTGCCACCGTGTTGAAGGGCAGAAGGGATACTGGTGAACTGTGACAGTGGAGATACCATGAGCACAGTTCAGCAACTTCCCTGTGACAGCTAGCAGGCACATTGATGGGAAATGCTTCACATTTAACTCCATGAACTGCATGTAAAATGTCCTCTCAGTAGTTTATCCTACTTTTCCTGTTTTAACCAGGGTGAGTCAAAACCTGCACATTAGTAACACAGTTTGTCATTCCGTTCCTTATCTTGCATCTCATTATTTCTTTGGCAATAGGAGTTGCAGCATTTCCTTTATAAATCAGACACGCTGGAAGGATTGCTAGCCAACATCCATTGCACTTTGTTACTGACAGCCAAAGCAAGCTCTCGTGTCCTGGGAGGCTGAGAGCCTGTGGAAGTCTGGTCAACATCTATGGCAGAGAATAGGAATAACAGCAGAAATAGCTCCTTATTGTGCAACAGCTTTGCCACAGACAAAAATCACAGTAATGGGGTAAATTGCACTCCACTATCAGATGCCAAGCCTGCCCACCCCCGACCCTGCACCAGAGATGTCCTAGGTTAGAGGCTTATTTTAAATACTTAGATAGCTTTGGAAAGCTCAGTCTATGCATTCCTGAAATGACCGCATTCTTAGCCTGTTGGTTTTTTATGCAACAATCTGTATAGTATCATTTCACTCTTGTCATATACTTTTCACAGCTTTAAGAAAAAATATCATGCTATTGAGATACTAGACGGCTAATAAAAACTGCTAATTGGAGTTCTAAATATTTCCAACAATGCTGAAGTTCCTTGTCTTAAGGGATCAAACTACAAATTTGTAAGCATGATAACTTAGCAGATTGTCATTTCACCATGGAAGAATTAGAAGCCTGTTTCAAAGTTTTATTAATTCAAGTAATAAAAAAGTTACAGCAACTTCAAATATGTACAAACTGCCATAAAAACGCTGTGTTCAGTTACACAGGAGACAATCTTATTATAACATGGCTACAAAATCATTACTTTCAATAGAACTCCCGAGGGTAAAATAACCATTTAGGCATGTATGCTCCAAAACCCTAGTAACAGCAGTTGTCAACTCGTTTCATCATCACAGAAAAATAAAATCAGGGAGCAATAGTTAAGTTTTACTTGAGTAAGATGGTGCATTTAACTCTCAACAAATAGTAAAAGTAGTTGAACAGTTATCAGTCTTGGTTGTTAAGAGTTTTAACAATCATTAAGTGAGCACAATTGCCTCCTTTTCAGGAGGAAACTTGTAAGAGTTAAGATTCATGCCTCCAATGTTTTCGTTGTCTTCATGCTTGAATGTGGCTTGTCTTCAGTTGATTTAACTAGGCATTCAGTCCTCTATGCATTTCATTCATTTCCTTCACCTGGAGGGGGAGGTAGAGGGAGATTAACGTCTGTGCTACTTCTAAACTTTAAAACGCAATAAATCATTAGGACTTAACAGCTCAGATTTTCATTAGCGAATGGATTTGACTCAGAACCAACCATGACGAACCCACCAGATTAAAAAAATAAAAAAGCACTACTTAGGATACATGCAGGAAGCAGACAATACTATTTAGCTCCAACATTGTTTGGATTCCTACACAAAAGGCTCCACACTTGGCGTGAAGCACCATTTGCTATTCCATTGGAAAGCAGCTCTTCAATGGAAATTGCAAGATTCATGCAAATACCTCAGTAAAGGTATTTGTTCATCACAGAACAAGACTATCAGCACATCCTGTGGATTGCACAGCCCTTTGCTATACATATGTAAAACAGAATTTGCAGTAAAGCCAAACCCCACCCCCTCAGCCCTGGGAAAAGCAGCAGATCATCAGTTACCTTTGAAACTGGTGCAGAACTACACAGAGGTGAAAACTAGCTACAGAATTTGAATACTTTAAGCCTCCTCAAACACATCTGAAGCACCCAAAACAACTTTTAACCTAAGCAAATGTAGGAGTTTCTAGATTCCTGGTCAACCTCCCCCCCACACATGCACCACAAATAGAAATTAATTACCTCAGCTTTCACGTACTTCCCTTTCCTCCTCCTTGTGAGGACCTGTAAGAGAAGGATGCAATATTTTTTTAAGTCTTGATACACAAGTAACTTATCTGGTTTTAACTTTAAAAAACACAAAACTTGAAGCTGTCTGTTTCCCATCCTTCCAAAGTGAGGTAGGTACAACCAAGGCTGTCACACTCAACTACTTTAAAACAGGAAGCACTTGGTTAACCTCTGTGAATCGTTCCCAGTACTTGTTTTCCGGGTGACATCCTTCAGTTGTAACCTGAAACAGTGACAGTGTACCTATCACCAATTTCCCACCTCCCAAGTCTGAAGAAGCCAATTTACAAAGGAAGACTTTCCATCAGAGTCCACACATGTATGCTGTTACTTCCCAAATTGTACCAGTACCGTTCTGTTTGGCAGCTTTGTTAGAACTTACCAGAACAACGATTGCAGCCACTATTGCAATTACTACCACTACAATGACAGCAATAAGCCCAGGAGTCAGAGACTTCATGGAAAACTCTGGTGCTATTTCATCAACATAGTAGACCACTGTCTTCTCAAGCTTCACTGGTTCGTTGTCAATGCTGACATTGAGCCCAGCATTATTATGAAAGATGGATTGACCTTTTACCTAAAACAGATAGGAAAAGAGAGACTTGTTAGTTCACATTGTAGCAGGCATTTATCTTGTCACAAGAGTAATTCACTCTGCTTTATTAGGCAGTACACAGCCAGACTCCCGAGTGCAGTGCAAGACACGCACCCAGCCTCTAGTAGACTTTACCCGTGACACACTTACATCTTTTTCAAAGTAGTAGGCCACATCAGCTATATCCACATCTCCGAATGATTTGTCAGAGGCATTTTGCTTCAAATCAATAGTAATGTAAGGGTTTTCATACTGCAAGAAAAAAATAGTACGGTATTAAGAAGGAGGTACTTTAAATCCAGCTATCAAATATTCACCAAAACGTTATGATCCAGTTTGTGAACTTGCATCCTGGATCAAGTTTATGGTTCTTGAACTCAAGCCAACTATTTACAGTAGGATTCAAATTCCACTTTTTAAGTGAAGCAAAGAAGTTACCTACAGACTAAGGAGAGTGTAGTTTCTCAGCATTTCTGTTTAGCCATTTGCTGACTGCTCACTATTTTGAGAGCTTCTACTAGAATTAATGCTGTATTACATCAGTCAAATACGAGTTTTTTAAGTTACTCACAAAAAAATGAAGTTCTGATACTTTACTAAACTTTATGTGCCTCTTACCAGAACACTGGCTATATAGCGGCCATTCAGCTGATAACGACTGGTAATGGTATCTGTGAAAAACCTGCAAGAATATGAAAGCCATGGCTGTAAAAACAGTATTATTTCACATGAAGCATTTGAGAAGTAGAGAAGAATGGTGTAATTGTTTTCTTCTGCAGTCTCTGTGGTGGGTGGACCTCACCTAGCAGCTAAACCCTCACCTAGTCTTTCACTCACTTCCCCCTAGCAGGATTGGGAAAAGAATCACAAGGGCAAAAGCAAAGAAAAAAACCAACAACCCCCATTGGGGTTAAAATAAGACGGGAAGTGAAAGGGCTGGGTGGGGAAAATATAAAACCTCAAGTGATGTAAGTGCAGTCAGTCATCACTGACAGATCAATGTCCAGCCAACCTCTGAGCAATGGCTACTCGGGAAAAAACTTTCCCCCAAATCTACTGCTGAACATGACACCATACAATATGCACTATCTGTTCAGTCAATTCAGGTCAGCCCTGTCCCCTTCCCAGCCTTTTGCCCATCCCCAGCCAACTCATTGGGGCAGCAGAGCGAGGGTCTGAGAAGGCCCTTACATTATGTAAGCACTGTTAGCAGCAGCTAAAACACTGGTGGGTTTACCAGCACCTTTTTGGTCACTGGTCTAAAATGTAGCAGCACACCAACTGCTACCAAGAAAATTTAAATTCTGCCCCAACCAAACCCAGTGCACTCTTCATACTGGAGTTCAATTGAACTCCTAACAGTGAAGATGCACTTACTGTAAAATAAACACCTGTGTTAGACAAAAGAGCTTTACCAGTTTGAAGAACTCAGAGGAACAGCTAGAGGGTAGCAGCTTTTGTTCTGGAAAGGAGGTGATCTAATAACTACAACTAGCATTTTGTTTCAATAAAATGAAGAAAAAATAAAAAAAAAAAAAAGCTAAACTCTTATTTTCCTCCTGCTATTTCTATGTAGTCCTTCTGCCATTTTTGTCAGTTTACTTTCTGAACGGTTTCATCATTCATTAACTTCCATTTCTTTTAGCATATTGATTTGAGGGGGGGGAAAAAAACCCTAGCAAACAATTTTAAATGGAACTTGTTTCCAACACAAATTAAAGCAATTCTATGAAGGATCAGCAGCTCACTTCTAAGATGTCTTAAAAATGAGTTCACAGGTCTGACGACGCTTTTAGCGACTGTTTAGGAATATGCTAGATATTTAGTAGGACATGCATACACAACCGTGACATATTACTATCATCACTTACTTCTTTAAAGATTCAGCATTCAGAGGAGCATCTCTCTCAGCATGTTTCATTTCAATAATGATCCACCTGAAGTACAATGAATATTCTTGAAATACAGACATATAAAACATACCAAAACAATCTAACCCCAGGCTAAAAAAACAGAACAATGAGACAAAACCCAAGGCAAGCAAAGTCTCTTCCAAACCCATTCAATGCCTCCTCGTTTCTGAAGAAAAAACCCAGCAGTAACTAAGTGTTGATTGCTCCATCTTCATTCATCTCCAGTGCATCATTCAAACAAGGCAGAGCCTCATACAGGAATGTTTTCATGTCACAGCACACCCTGTTGAAAGACTTACATTGTTCTGACTAATTGATTGCACTTCAAGTCTGTATCATGTTTGTCAGTTCTTCTGACTCCAGCTGTATTCACACACCAACAAGTGGTTCCATTGCACTGCTTTGCCTTGAAAGCACCACTGTTTTCACACTCGGGATCATAGAGGCCATCGGTATCTTCAAATGCATCTTTTGGTTTCTCACGACGACCCGACTTTGAGCCCATCACTTCTGCTTTCATTAGCAGGCATTTTGAAGTCACTAAAAATAACCAGAAAGTCGCGTTAAGCAGCATCAGACCACGCATGTCCAAAACAGAGTTTTAAGTCCATACAAACAAAAGGTTACATCAGCGGCAGCTAGATTCGAAGCCATTACAAGGGAGAACAGATGTCTAATGTGTAGGTGGTGCATAAAATCAATACAACTGGGGTATGTCAGCCTCTCAAGGCAAAGGCCTAATAAGCCCAGCATTTGGATTTACAGCTTCCATTTCTCACAGCTAGAGGCTTGCTTACAGTTTATCTGAGCTTGAACCCACAGTGAAGTCTTGTCACAAGGCTCTTTTCCCCTTTAGGTTCGCATGAAAAGTGAGGATATGTGCTTGCAAGGAAGCTAAACATGCATCTTCAAAAAATTCTTGCCACTGGAGAACAAATATTGAGGAGGAGACGTGAGCCTACATCAGTACAAGCAGAGAAACCCTGAACGTTTATCTTCCAACACCGGTTGACCTAGAAGACCAGGAAGAAGAACTCCTTCCTTGCCTCCATTATTTGCTGGGAGCTCAAATTCTCACATAATCCCCGGCGCTCTGCGGGCGCGTTTCCGTGCCACCCACACGGCCGTGCCCTTTTACTCACGGGTGGTGCAGTCCACGGTGACACCGGAGCCGATGGCGTC
Organism: Sturnus vulgaris; assembly: GCF_052056855.1. Taxonomy (NCBI): domain Eukaryota; kingdom Metazoa; phylum Chordata; class Aves; order Passeriformes; family Sturnidae; genus Sturnus; species Sturnus vulgaris. The sequence continues at coordinate 16,397,839 of NC_142245.1, forward strand.
GCAGCGGCACTGGCCGTTCTCCATCCTGCAGTTGGTAACACGCTTGTTCTTCTCGCAGACACACGCTGCAAGAGAAGCGTGGCCGTGAGCCAGGGCACAGCGGGGCAGGGAGCCGGGCACGGAGCCGGGCACCGAGGGGCCAGCGCCGCCCGCGCTCCGCCGCCAGCCAGGACGGACAAAGCCGCCCCTCGCCGGCCGGGCAGGGCGTGCCCGCATCCCCCGCTTCCCCCCCGGCCACCCGTCCTCCCTCTCTTGCTTCCCAAGCGCCGAGGCTCCCCTCGGGGCGCGGACAAAGGGGCGCTGTTGGGGCCGGGCGCTCCTGCCCCCTCCACTGGGGGAGAATGGTGTCGCCATTTGGCGACACAGGGCGCTCAGCGGAGCGGCCCTTTGGAGAGCGGAGGGCGTCCTGGGGCGGGGAAGCTTGGCCAGGAGCTCCGCGGACAGAGGGGTGCGGGCACTCACAGCTCTGGGCGGAGACGGCGGCGCAGAACAGCAGCAACAGGAGGGCAGCCCCGCAGAGCGGCTTCATGGCTGGGGCGGGCGGCGGGAGCGGAAAGGCCGCGGGAAATCCTCGGGGACGCGGGCAGAGAGGGACCGGTGTGTGCGCGGCAGCGGCGGCGGAGCGGTGTGAGCCGCCCGACAGGTTCCGCAGGTGGTGGTGGGTGCGCCGCGCCCTCCCGGCTCCGGTTACACCTGGGACGCGCGGGGGGAGCGGCGGTGGCGGCAGCAGCTCCTCCCCCGGGCCCGCCGGGCGCGCTCTTAAACCAGCGCCGCGCCCGCCTCCCCCCGCACCTGAGCGAAACTGGATGGCAGGGCGGGACCTGCTGGGTCCGTTGGGCCCGGCCCCAACAGCGCCTCTCCTGCGGAATGGGGAGGGGGAGCGGCCGTGAGAGAGGCGTTCTGAGGCGCGGCCGTGCCCGCTCTTTACCGGGGCTGTGAAACCACCCCGCCTGGGCGGAGGGGCCATCGGGGGAGCCGGGGGACCGCTGCCCCCGCCGTCGAGGGGAAGGGAAAGTGTTAGTCATCGTCGGGAGCTCCCGGCGTGTTTGCCCTGTGATATACGGGCATAGCGAGCAGAGCCCACGTCCCTCCCGGCTCCGGGCTTCCCGTGCCTGCCGCTGACCGTCGGAGCCCCGGGGCAGCCCTGCGGTCTTTGCCCTGGCCTGGTGGCCCCGGGCTGTTCCCTAGGGACAGGCGGGAGGTGTTTCCACTCCCCTCTCGGCGAGCCGAGAGCAAGCAGGAAATACTCGCACTTTATAGCGAGCTTTGTTCGCATCCAGGGGTGCCGTGTGAACTACTCCGTGCTTGACATAAAATCTGATAATTACTCAGTAATTGAAAAAAATAAACTCTAATCTGTATAGAACGAACACTTTAGTAAGGGTGTTTATTGATTATGTGTTTTTGTTTTATTTTCGGTTTTGGTTTCTTTCTAGAATACATAGTAGATGTCTCTACCTCGAGGTTGCCCTGAAGATACGCTCCTGGTGCTGCAGTATCCTCATTTCTTCGATGAGGAAAAAGTAGTTCTCAGTGCTTTGTCTCTAAGCAGCGCAGCTCTGTGGGAACCTACAAAATGGGAGATAGTGCCAGAGCCCTGCCAGGTTTCCGAGGAGGAAACACGGGAAAGCCGGCTTTAAGATGGCTTTCCAAAGTGTAAACGCCATGACAAAATGGAAGACAAAAGATAGGTATGGTACACCAGCAATGCTTCGTGAACCTTGAGTTTATTTATTCAGTTAAAAAATATGCATGAAAAACAAGTTGTTTTAGTACAGGATAAAACCAGAATAACATTCTACCCAAAAACTTGAAGCTTCCTCTTACCTGTTTGGTGTACAATAAAAACATGTTTCTTCTTTTGCTCATGTAGACATCAGTAAGTGAAACAGTTTGAAAATTTTGCATGTTGGAAGTGAAACTGCAGGTGAACTACTTTTAGTGTCTGTGCAGCTGTGTTTGTGTTGTACTTGGTTTTGTATGTTGTTTTTGTCTTCAGTGCCCTGCTGTCGTCTCAGATAGGTCCAAAATAAAGGACTGCTCTTTGGATTTGCTCTTGGTACAGCCTGAATCAGAGTTTTGCACCATTTATCTTGATCCTTTTTGTGGTTTTGCATATTTTCTGATTGATAAGTATATTCTTCTGCTATGCTTATCAAAGACTCAAAAGGAAAGATTGGCCTAGCAAATGAAAACTTGGGAGGATTAAAGTCTCAGATATGGACTTCTTGCATTGCTTTCATTGGGTGATAGCATTTTCCATAAAGATGTGTAGGATCAATAAGTTCAGAAATGCCTACGTTACTATAAACCTCTTATTCCATGTTAAAGTACTGGTTTCCTTGAGATTGTAAGAGCTGTCTTGTCATTATCAAATTGCCAAGCTGACCTATGTAAGCCTTGATAATAAGGACCAATAAATTTTATTATAGGCTTTTGCCTCTATTTTATTTATTTGTTTTTTTAATACGTAAATGTCGAAGAACAGAACAGCCTGAGTACAGCTAGTCCTCCTTCTTCTCCTGATCCTTGTTCGGTGTAGGTAAACATCTCTGCCTAGTTTTATAAATCCAAGCAGTCTTGAAATCTTGGAATGACTACTGCTGAAAGTTGCCCTGCTTCTTTCTTTCACCTTCAAATACCACATAGGTATCTTTGTTGTCAAAAAATAGATATAACTCTTAGTATCTAGTGGCTGAATGGTCTTGGAGTATTTGTGTGGACTAGAGCCTCTCACAATGTATTTTGGCACTCTTGTGACAGGTAGCAATATGTGAGTTAGCACCTGTAGAAAGTACTATGGTAACTCTGCTACAAATATAGGTGCATCATGCTTCTTTTTGTAACATAGCATTTAATTTGGCTCCAGTTTGCAGGGACCAATAAGGACCGTGCTACCTCTGGTCTCGCCAGATTTCTAAATGTGAAGAAATTATGGTTTAAATGTTGTTGCGTATTTTTGAAGGAGAGTTGCTCTACGTGAGGTCATTCACCAGCAAGGCAATGGAAATGAGGGACCATTCACAGCAGAGTTAATCTTATCCTCTTTCCAGGTTATTTTGAGGACAGCGTCTCAATAGAATCAATGCCAGTGGAGCAGACATGAGGCTAAACAAGTACAAGGACCTGAGTGTTGAAGTTTACTATACGGGTACCTTGGTGTCTGGGCGGTTGGGAGGCAGTGTCGTTTTTGTACCTTTTGTGGTGCTTGTACTTCTTTGTGCTGAAATATGTGACCATATTCAATTGCTATTCTATATTAACTTTACTCAGCACATAGCTCTTAAAGCTAAGGCCTTGCATGTTGGTTATAAACAGGATGATTTTATCGGCTGTTGGAGATACCTCCTCTTATCAAATAGCTGACTGCTGATTAGGCAGTGCAGTGTAGGCTAGTTGTGGTTTACTCTTATTGAAGCATAATTATAGCTCAGACAAATGATAATTTAAATGCTACGAGCACATTACTGGCTCTCCTATATAGCAAAAAGAAAAAAGTTTTGGTCACCAAACTCTATGTACATAAGGTATGTAAACTTACACATTAGGAAAACTCACGTGATCTGTATTTTTCTACTTTTGCTCTGTAATTTATGTCGGATCCAGATCTGTTTGGAGAATGAAGTATTGGTTCACTAAAATACTCAAGAGGCACTGATTCTAGGGGGAGATTTTCTATTGACTTGAGTGAATTGTGAATCAGATCCAAGGAGATTAATCCAGCTCTTTCTGCAGCCAGTAAGAAATTGTGTGATACTGGGATATGACATGAGGTCATTTCCAGGTCTCCACTAGAAATCAGGTAAGTGGGATTTTGAAACTCCCCAGGCACGGAAAAGCGACAGAAGCTGCTTTCAGGGAAAGTCGCAAGGATGTGTGAGTCACTCCCGAAGTATCAGGAAACGATGCAAGGTGGGGCTGTGACATGCACTGTGGTCAGCAGATCAGAGAGATGAGAGGAGAGAGCATGATCAATGCCACTGGGTGTTTGGCAATCTCGGTCTAATTGAGATTATTTGGAGGCTGAAAACCTGATTGGGTTTGGGTGTACCCTTCTAAAGATAACCAGAGTCTCATCCCTAGAAAATGGGTCGTCTATCATACCAAATTGTGAAGCATAGTCTTATTAGTCTTTCTCTAACAAAATTAATGGCTTTTGAAAATTCGTTATATTTAACTGGTTAAGGCTGACAAAGATAGAAACAATCAGAAACACTGATGCTCAGAAGTGCCGACATTTTGGGTAGCAGATATTGCTACGTTTTTCATTATATTATAGACTTGCTCAGGAACTTTTTGTTAGGACAGCTTCAGAATGTTTGCATTCAATTTTTTTTTGTCAGACTTCATAATCTGTGTAGAATGAAACCTTGAAAGAACTGTAGTAAGAGGACAATATTGAGAAATTATGTACAGTACCTTGTCCATAATGTGTTTCAGAAGATTCTATGTTGTCACAAATAGACACATGCTGCTGCTCAAAGGACTGTAATAAAACTAGTGCTTCTGTGTATTTTTCCTGCCAGTTTGAAAACCACCAGAAAACAGGTAAGTCCTGTTGCACTGATTTGAATAATGAGAACATTTGGAGTCCTGGAGAACTTAAGTATCTTGGCCATATGGAGGTGGTCAAGTATAGAGCCAATAAGAAAATAAATGAGCAGTCATGCCTTTCTGCTAGACTAACTACTGTAAAAAACACTTTTAAAAAATCTATTTTACATGTTTGGGTCTTTTTGGTCTGTTCCTAGATCATGACTTGTTTTTTTGATAACACAGTGTTTGTGCATTTTGACAAAACTGTCATGCACACTGAAGATGGAAATCAGTTCAGAGGCAGTGGCAACCCTCACAAAGCTGTCTTTGGCTTCAGAAGCCCACAGCTTGGGTCTCTAGCAGGTTGGAGACCTTTGAAAGTAAGAGTAGCTACTAAGAGGTACAGGGCTGTTGGTTCAGAGGTTCATAAAACTAGACAGGGTGTAGCCACAGAAGAGAAATGCTCATGCAATTAATGTATGTTCTATTTGTGTCTTTGAGGATTATAGAAACCAACCTGTCTGATACGTTGAGGCATCCTCACCTCCCTGCCAGGGCTTAGTCTTAACTCCAGAGGGTGGGGCCAGTAACAGGTTTGTCACCCTCATCTTTACGTACCTGAAAATGCATTTCCATGGCTCTCACACCGACAGCATCTTTGGAGCATCAGCATTCAAAGCTGATAAAATAAACAGCATTATGTGTAAAAACTGTAATAACTCCTCATCCAGACTACTGCACAGCAGCGACGCAAACCTAATTTCAAACTGCTCCAAATCCCTCAAGTTTATAGCATTTGGAAAGGGCTCAGAGGAAAACAGGAGATCATAAGTTGTAGTAAAAGCTCTGTTTACATTAAAATTGTTTCAGTTTTGGCATTTAAGATACTTTATCCCCCCACCCCCCCTTTTAGTCATTCTCTGTGAAAGAAGATACAGGCGGAACTTTGTCATAACACTTGTTGAAAACTGTTTGAGAGAGTCCTAAGTAGTTTTTAACAGCCTTGATTGTGTGACAACCTCTCTGGGCTGTAGGCAGAACTGGAGCAGATGGTTATACAGACAGAGACTTGTCCTTCCTCTTAGTGTGTTGTTATCAGAAGGCACAATGAGTACCTCTGTCATAAAACCTGTCGTTGAATTTGCTTGTGCTGGACTTGTGCAGGTTGCTATGGTGCTGGTGAGCAGTGTGGATTTATGGTTTGTAACCCCCAGTAACAACCCACGGACACGGGTGTACCTGGCAGTGAGCAGAAGCCATGTATTCCTCAACGAAAACAGGGTCACAGTATGCACACAGCATGCAGTTTCCAGGGAGCAGTTAACGTGCTGTAAATCCCCACCCACTCTTGCCTCATTCTAATTTGTGTGCATAGTCATACCCCAAGCAAAGGTGAATAAATACACCCATGAGCTGGGCAGAAAATCTCATCCCACAAACACTGACACAACCGACAGCAGAGAGTAGGGTTAAAAGAGCTGGGCTTGCCATTAGTGTTTTGCTTTTTTTTGTCCCTTGCTGAAATAAGTTGTTTTTGTGTTGTGACTACTTTTACAGTTCATGAGTTTCCCTTTTTTTCCAGTTAGCAATAGCTGTTACCAAAGTTCATCTCTTTCTCTTCGTACTTTAATTTACAGCCCTTGTACTAGTCATTTTATTGCTTCAAACTCTGAGTGAGAGAACTTTTACAACTTGTGATTACTGAACTTGGTGAAACAAGAAAGCTTTTTGACCTGTTGTGGAGTAATTATAGAATCCATTGCTTGTAGGGAAGGGCATTCAATGTTTAACAAACTGTCGCAATTCTAATTTAACTGTGTGGAGCCCGGACCATTGGATGGGAGTTAAAAAAAGTAAATCCTGGACTTTTTCCAGGTCACATTTTAACTTGTCTGGTTTTAATCTCTAAAGGGCTGTCCTTGAAGTTCTGCCTTCCCACTACTGAACTTGATGCTGCTCCTTTCCTAGCAGTACAAGAGCATGGGTGCCAAATTATTTGCATGTGAAAACAATATCCTCTTGCTTCAGAAATTATAGCTACATTACTTTTGATTAATCCTTTCATGAAGTGAGTCTTCTGAATGCCATTCAAATATGGCTCTTGACAACAGAAAAATTGTCCTGTCTTAATTACCACTATTGTTTTATATTATAGGGGCCGTGGTCATGGACAAAGATTCAACTGTGTTCAACAGTGTAAAAACAGAGAATAAATAGATACTGTTTTTAAAAGAGTTTGGACATGAATTTTGTGACCAGTAAACTTTGAAAATAAGATGAGAAAGATTTGGTGAAATTTACACTTTTTGCCCAGTTATAGAATCATAAGCCAGCTAGCTAAAAGTTTGAAGGCTCCCACCTATTCTTTTGCAGCTCAAACGGCTATTATTTCGGAAACTTGCCTTCAGGAAAAGAATTTCAAAATGTTATTTTGAAAGCACCAATGTTTTTCTACTTTTGATGTTAATAGGTAATAAGATATATTTCCTGGATAATAGGTTCCTTGGATGTTTTGTAGTTTAGTGTATTAATGTGTACGTAAACCTTACATCAGTGATGCAAAGCATTTGTGTCATTTGCCAGATGGAATGAAACACTTTCTAGCTAATGCCATTTTGTACAAATGATTTCTTAAGTCAAATTCTTGTAACTTTCTATGTTCAGCTACATTTTCACCTGGAAGATTTTTGAAGTCTGGCGTTTGTTAGTTGTTTCTGAGGGAAAAGAGGAGCAAAGGAAAAGGGGGAAAGTTCCCATTTTCAGTGTGAATGTAGGCAATGCAGTCCCATTTGCGCATGCATAGCACACGGGCAGCGCCCTGGGCACAGTTGCACACACCTGCTCCTTGCTCCTGCACCTGCCTCTCGGGAAGCCTGCTGCTCTTGGCGTCTGGAACAAATGGCTCCAGGGCCATGGAGGTAGAGAGGAGTCCTCTTTATTAGGGTTCTTATTATTCAATTCAGCATGAAGAAACGGCATGGGCACAACTGGGTAACAAATATAGCCATGGTTATTAAATACTTGCAAATCCAAAATGCAGTCTTCAGTGGTTAAAAGAGACTTAGAATATGGTGGATGATGTCAGAAGGTTCAAAAAACACTTAAAGGAGAACACTGCAGATAATGTCCTTTCCCTTTAATGTAAAATATGCACAGCTAGTTTTGAGTTACTGATGTTGAGAGATCATTCATCTTTTGTGACATAATGGTGAAGACCTAATGTAGTCTATCTCATCTATTTATTTTTACAGAGAAATAGGAACTCTTCAGATAAGACTACTTTGTTTGCTTTACAATCAGCACACAGGTGCCAATCCTTAAAAATAAATCTTAAAGGCTTCCCCTGTCTGCTTTGAATTAGTTAAGTTCATACAGGATATATCAGTCTATTTACAGTAAGAATGAACAAGTTCAAACTTATGTCCCAGGTGTTTTATGGAGATTTGTTGCTGCAGAGTGCATGGCTGTTTTGAAGTATGCAAGAGCAGCATGTTTAAACATGCACTGGGCTTGCTGGCAGCCTCCCCTTTCCTTTTCCATTTGCTCTGTTAGTCTAGTCACTACACTTCTTGTTCACTACATAATTTCCAAATAATTTTTTCCTTCTTGCTCCTGAATTTCTCAGTACCGGAGAATAACTACAGCTGTTCTGCAACTTAAATATTAGAAAACACTGCTGTATGGACCAGCGTTCTTTTCAAGGAAACAAAGCTGGAAACAATTTTCCTGCCCATTCATCCATCAGTGACATGCACTTAAGCGGCACTGAACCTTTTTTAATTTTAATCATACTGTAACATTTGTCAAAAGCAAGGATTAAATGCAAGGCACCTTTCCATTATCCTTGCTTACTACTCCAGTAGCAAACTGGAAAACTGTGTTCAGCCTGTTATGCTCAGTCCTAGTCCAGGCACTGTGATGCCCTAATAATTCGTTTCACACAACTCATCTAAATTCTTACTCTCTCTCTCTTCCCACATATAAAACAGGTTTCTGGTGACAGATGTGGGTTCAGGTGATTCATCTGTTCCTCTTTAGTTTAGTCCTGTGACTTGCTACACCCTTTACTCTGAAAGAATTAGCTTTATGTCCAAGGCTTACTTTTTAGATGTTTCATGTTTCAGTTTCGCTATGGGTCTTTAGGAATGGAGTTCTCAGTCCATGAGCTTTTCTTTTAGAATGGATTTGATTGAGAGGTCAGGTTCTCCCAGCAGGGTCAGCAGTCATCTTTACAGGGAAGAGAGAGTTTTTTTCCTATTTCACTCTCTGCAGGAAGTAGGAAAAGTCTCTAATTGAAAAGTACATATTTTATTGGGGATAATGATCTGTATTTACAAGACTCAATGGTGGTTCTTCATGGCTTTATTTGGAAAGAAATATCAGGTGTTTTACCTGTGGCACTTTATCTTTCTTGGCAAAAAAAAAAAAAAATCACTGGATAGGATATCAGGAGCCGAAATATATATCGAAATAATATAATTTGATACCGAAAATATAAAAATCTGAAAAATAAGTATGTATATCCTACATAATCCTAAATGTAATTTACAAAAATACTCTTTCTGTGTTTTTCTTCAGTGATGCTTCTTAATCTATCTGTAAACAACTCCTTCAGTGAAAAATTTTAAGTCTTTTTTTTTCATTTAAGGGAATCAAACTGCTCTGCAGCTGCCTTTTTGGACCAAATTCAGCATAGCAATATAACTATATATCTCATATAATTGAGTTCCAATGTGTATATGGATTTCCCCCCCCCAGAAATAAGATTTTGTAAGAATCCCAGGTATTTCAAGCCCAGGTCTTAGTAATTTTATTCATATAAATCTTATATAAAATAATAAAATATAGACATTGTATTTATATTTATATTTATATTTATATTTATATTTATATTTATATTTATATTTATATTTATATTTATATTTATATTTATATTTATATTTATATACTTATAAATTTGTATATTCAAAATGTAAGTTAAAACGGTGATTACATATAGAGATGAAGAGTGGCTAAACTGATTTAATGACCACCTACAGGAAGGGTTAGGAAAGAACTGCAACATGAAACCCCGTGTGTTGTGCTGGACAAATGCTGCATTGTCTCGGTTCAAATCGCTGGTGGTGAAACAGCGCTCCCTGATGTCCAGCAAGCGACTTTGGAGTCCAAAAGCTCCATTCGTCTCGAAAATTCTTGGTTCAACAACCTTCTGAAAATTGTAGTTAACTAAAAGAAAAGTTGAGAACCAGTTAATTGCACTATCTCACGCAGAGGACTTAGAGTCACGTAAAATTCTGTTTCTTTATTCTCACTGGGTTCAGAGATCAGCTTTTCCATGTTGATGTTTTTCCATGATGCTTTCACGTTGAATTCTCGAGTCATTCCCATGTCGGTCCTACCTCAGGCTGCAGAGTCCTGCAAGGAAAGAAAGGCAGAGTTCCAGACATTCCCACATCTCTCTCTCGCAAGTTCCGTTTCCTCAAGAGCCTGATCCAATCTTGTGCAAGGGTCTGGATCAGAGCAGACATCTCAGTTCTGGCAGGCTGGGGACAATACATGAGTGGAAGAGTCACAATACCTGTTCAATAACTTGATTGTGACAGATTTTTGAGTAAAAAAAGAAGTATTTTAATATTTTGTTGCAGAACCACCAGCCCGAAAATTATTTTAGAATTGGAAGCTTTGTGTGGATAAAGATTGACATTGTAAGTCACATTTTATGTAAAGGTGTAAAGAATAAGGAAGTATGCATGTCACAATTCTCGTTGCAGCTTCATGTTTTGCAGTAGGGGAAAAAAAGGATTTTTTCCTGGTTCTAAAGATTTAGATGGTTATGTGGAAGTTTCTGTAACCCCCCTTTCCTCTGTTTTCCACAGGTATCAAATTAACAGTAGTTAATTGATGAGTATTTTGAATTCCTTAGATGAAAAGTGATCTGCAAAACCAGAGAACAATTAATGCAGGATAATTCACTGTAAATCAGTGTCCAAGAAGAGAGAACCTCAAAAGAACAGACTTTTGCCCTACCGATGTATTTGGTATTATCTTCGCCTTGCTGCCAAGTTTTCTGATTTCAGCCTGTTTCATACAGATATGTTGTTAGTTGGTACATTTACCACTTGGTATGTTTTTTATCTCTCCCTGATCAGAAACTTGGCATGATCTTTCCCTGAATATCCCAGAGCATGTAAATAATTTAGCAAATTATTAATAGCAGATGAGGAAGGTGTAGAGAGGCCTCTCTTCTCATTACCATAACAAATGAGGCCAGTTACAGTTTAATTGGCCTGCACAGGGGGAAACAATGAAAATGGATGTCTTGCCATCTTCCTAGGATAAATCTTTAGCTCTTCTAAGAAAAGGCAACAGTAAGATTTCACACTGAATCTTAGTAGCAAAGGGATTTTTAAATTCTTCTTACATTTCAATAGACTGGCTCAGACTAAGTGCACACTTCTACCTGCATTAACTGCCTCTGTAGAAAGGCAGCAGCAGTGTATCCTGTACCTCTATGTTTAATGATATGTAGCGTCAGGTATCCCTTCTCCTTCGAGTTCTGTGTCTCCTGTGGAGATATTTATCATCCTGGGGAGATGTTTTTGTCATAGAATGATTGGGTTTGACGGGGCCCTTAAAGATCATGTCGTTCCATTGGGCTGGGTGGGACACCTCCCACTAGACCAGGCTGCTCAGAGCCCCATCCAACCTGGCCTTGAACACTTCCAGGGATGGGGCATCCACAGCTTCTCTGGGCAACCTCTGCCTTGTCACCACTCCCACAGTAAAGAATTTCTGCCTAACATCTAATCCAAGCCTACTGTCAAATAGGATCCATTCCCCCTTACTGTGTCCATGGATGGATGGATGGCAGGGACAGAGAGGCCCAAGCCAACCTCGACCCTGCCTCAAGGTAGCGAGGCAAGAGGCGGTGCCGCCAAGCCCAGCGCCCGCCGCGCCCCCGCTCCCATTGGCTGCCGCGTCCTGGGCGGCAACAGGAGGGGCGGGAGAAGAGGGCCCTCGGCCGTCCGATTGGCTGGGGAGGCTGCCCCGCGCATGCTGATTGGCTGCGAGAGACGCCACTCGAGCGGAGGCGCGAGGCGCGGAGGCGGCTGAGGGCGGCGGGCACGGGCGGCTTGGGCGCGGGGCGGCGAGGTCGCAGGCTCGCCTCAGGGGCCTCCGTGTTCCTGCCGGGCCGCCCGTGAGCTGCGGGGCCACGTAGGTTGCGGTGAGCCAGCCTCCCTCCGAGAGACCTACTGGAGGCGTAAATACATTTAATCCCGGCAAAAAACACCCTTCCTCACTCTCCATTTGATATCCCTTTAAATTTTGCGGTTACAAACACCACAGGTACGTTTCCTTGGTTGTGCCTTCAGGGTATGTTCAGTTTGAGGGATAAGTTTAATTCCCAAAGGCAATTAGGAACTCAAGACTTGATTTTAATGTTACATGGCTCTATCACAGTTCTGCTGCGTTAATTCTATTAATATTCCTTTTAAAAAAAGACCATCACAAATTGGAGGGAAGAACACAGGGGTTTTTTTGGTAGATCTAACTGTGTGGAGCTACAAGGACCTGACAAACAGCAACTTTTCCTAGAAAGACTCTTTTCCCATTTTCCAAAGTTGACTGGAAAAAGCAAAATTGAAGGCTCCTTCTACTGGGGAAAAGGAAAGCTTTATAAAATTAGAACTAGATCAAAGAACTCTACGTATCTTAGGGCACAAGACTTAGATAGATAATCAGTATTGATAAAATTAATTTTCCATCATCTGACATACAAGCTCTACTGAAACATTTCATGAGAACAAAAGAAATGTACTAGTGCTGAAACTGACTATTTTTGTAGTTAATTTCTTCTTATTTTTTTAACAGGAACCTTTGCTTAACGAAATGAAACACAATCTGGTGTGTCAGACACCTCCCACTGTCACTGTTCATGTAAAATCGAGTGCATCCAGATCACATCAGCAAAAAAAACTTGCTAGACTAAAGCGACCTGCTTTTAAAGACCATCAAGAAAATTGTGAAAAAGGGGTTCCTAGTCAGAAATATAAATGTCCCAAGGGACCATGTCTAGTTATTCAGCGTCAGGAAATGACAGCTTTCTTTAAATTATTTGGTAGGTTAATAATGTGAGATATGAATGAATTGAATAGAATGAATAGAATGTTTTCTAAGCTCAGTAATTTTGAGAGTGCTTTTTATACCAAAACTAATGGCAATTCTTTATCAAAATGTTTGGTTGTTGTATTTTGGTATATAAATATTTAATGCTTAAGTTAAAAGTACAGGGGCTACCAAACTGATGAAAAATATCTTTTTTTAAATTACAAGTGAAACCAAGGTGGTTTGCTACTATTTATTTTATGATAATTTTCCTTCCTATTTTCTCTTATATTTTAACAAATACATGTAAAACAACGTGCATCTTGTTTTACACAGGGCCTAGAAAAAGGACTCCTTGTCTCTTAAACTGTTATTTACTGTGGGAATATACTCCTGGGGGGAGAAGTGGAATGGGAAGTTGATCTAAGGAGTTAGAACATCTCTTCATGTCTCTTTCATATAAAGTTTTGTATTTATTTAATTTAGTAAAGACTTTAAGTAATAGTGGAAGATTACAGCTGGTTTTTATTTGACCCTTAAATACAGCAGTGAATGAGAGAGAGTTTGTGGTAATTACGGTACATGGTCCTGGACAATGAAACACTCACCAAAAATAAGCAAGTATTGCCCTATAAAGGCTGCCAGGTAGTCAAGGTGCAGGATCTCAGCAGTCTGTAGTTCCTCTGAAATAATGGTATGCTATCACCTGGAAGCATGTAATGCAGGAAGAAATAATGCAAATGGAAAAAAAAAAAATACTGGTAACCTGCTGTTACTGAGAATGGATGAAATGCAGTCAACAGATTTTCCACCTTGCCTTTCTGGTAGAGTTTGTTTCTTTTATCATGTAAGCTTTTTTTACACCTGACCTCTCCTCCTGCCTCAATTTCTCTCTTCCCTACTAGTGGGTCTAGCTTCTTTGCTTTTATTTGGTTTAATGAAAGACTGTCTGTTATTAATTTATAATACCTTCTAACATAAACAGTTTTGGTGTTTGAAATGCTACAGCTTTCTCTTGTTACAGATGACGATCTAATCCAAGACTTCCTTTGGATGGACTGTTGCTGTGAAATTGCAGACAAGGTAAGTGTATTTCCTTCTTAATTAATAAACATATATTGAGTGAGAAATCTGCCCTTAATTACTTGATACTTTAATGCAAATAGAGAATATAATCTTTTTCTATTGGTTTTACATGACAGTTTCAAGAAACTTAATGAATGCTTTTCTCATTGTTAAAAATGATGAAAATATCTTGGTGCAAGATGTGTGAATCAATGTAGGAAATACTACACCTAAGTAACACATTGACACTTCATTTTACATTTTAAAACAGTATCTCTTGGCAATGACTTTCGTTTATTTCAAGAGAGCTAACTTCACACCAAGGGAGCATACCAGAATCAATTTCTTCGTGGCTCTGTAAGTACTTTAAAATTATCTGGTTTCATTAGGATGACCTTTGCATTACTTCTTTATTACACTGATAATAATGTGATGAGACTTCCTTGAGGCAGTATTTAAACAACCTGATCTAGGGGGTGACATCCCTAGAGATGGCAGGGCAGCTGGAACTAGGTGGTCCTTAAAGTCCCTTCCAAACCAAACCATTCTGTGGTTCTATGATCATTGCTACATACTGTACATAAAATAGTGCAAATTCACCATTCTTCATGTGATAGAACAAGCTTGAGTAGCAGGGGTTGCTTGCATTGGTGTAGTAATACACACAGTGGCATTCTGCCTACCACACTGAATCTGGGACCTTCTTAAAGCATTGCAAGAAATACATACAGGACAATACACAACAACATATATATGGCTCACAGGTCTTTGTATAAAACCCTATTTCATATCTTTGCCAGCCTTTAAAGCATTTTTATCAAAACATTTCACCATGACAGGCAGATCAGGAGTAACTTGTTATTAAAGTTTCTGTCAACATGATTTAAATCAACTGTAAAAACATTGCTAGAGAATTTGTGGTAACTTTTTTGAGCAGTTGCAAAATGCGTATACTTTGAAACGGTGGTGGAATCAGTAATCCAGGCCTACATAACCCTTTCTATCTGGCAGCAGAGGGTTCTGCATTTTCTTTCACAATGTTATGGTGCTCAGGTCATCTTTTTTGGTAACATAGCTTCTCACATGCTCTGATTTGCACACTAGTGCAGGGGCAAAGGCTGCTCCTTCTACTGTCACTGGTACTGTGGGTGACATCCAGACAGAAGGGAGGAGGGACCCTCTGACTCCACTGAAGGGGGAAAAGCCAGGCCAGAACAGTGAAGGGATTAGAAGGGGACAAAGGGCCTGGTGAGACTGGGACTAGAGAGAAAGTGAGAAAACTGGAGAGGAGACTAAAAGTCCTAATTTTTTCAAGTGTAATTTACAGGAGTTTAGTATCAGGTGGATCCAGAGGAAGTGAACATTTTCCTGTTGTCTGAGAAGACAATCCAAAACTAAAAGTAACAGAAGTGAACAAAGGGAAGAACAGAGACATTTAAAAAAATCATTTAAATTTTTCATTTATAACTGAAGATAGACCTTTATTTAGTTGTTTGTTCCTAATTTAATAAGAGCATTGTACTTTTCCGAGAATAGCTAAAATCTATGAAGTAAAAAATTTAAAGTTTAAGATTTCACTGGATAGTTTTAAGCCTTATTTAAAGAATTTAAAGAATCAATCAGAAACTGTTCATTTTAGTTCAAGGGTTTCTTGCCAGCTTGGAGAAAAGATGTCAGGATGTGTTAGTTCTTGCTTATCTCCTAATTTAGGAAACTCTAGGGTAAAACAGTTTTTATAAAAGCTTGGGTTTTTTTACCCAAAGGATGCATATGGAACTAATTAAGAAAATACTGTCTTCCAGAAAGAAGGCTGTATTTTGTTTGTGTTTTTCTCTATGTCTGTTATTTTATGTTAGAAATCATTCTAATATAGTGATTTAAGATTGAATATTTACAAGCATAAACATATATATATTTGAAGGTATCTGGCAAACACAGTTGAAGAAGACAATGAAGAAGCAAAGTATGACATTTTCCCATGGGCTTTGGGCAAAGCCTGGAGAAAGCTCTTCCCCGATTTCTTAAAGTTAAGAGATCAACTGTGGAGTAGAATTGACTACAGGGCTATTGTAAGCAGACGCTGCTGTGAAGAGGTAGGGAGGGAGATTTCATAGATGCTAAAATCACAACAATTAACATCAGCTAGCAATTTAGCTCTGTACAGTTTTTTCCCTAAAGTAAACAGACAATCCATGGGAAAGAACAGATGCTGCTAAAATGTAACGGTCCATTTATTCCCCATGATATTTTTTCCTTCTCCATTTAAAATACATTGTTTGAAACTGTTTTTAAAGTAAAGTAGAATATTTTATATTGCACTGCTGTTAAAAGTGAAGTTTCTATTGGCTAGAATCTGCTTCATGCAAATGTTTTTTATTTAAAATCTACCTTAATTTGTTTCACTTCATCCACTTTAGAAATAACTTTGTGTGCTTTACAATTTATAAGAAAAATAAATGTTCCTCACTTTTCAGGTGAAGTGTGTATCTGGAAAAACCCTTGTTATGCTCTTATTACATAATGTTTACTTCCAGATGAACAGAAAATCTCATTTTCTCTAGAGGCCCATTTCTGGGGATGGATTAGATGCTATGGGAAAAGCACAAGGAACAAGGAGAGTGTGGGACGCTTTTCCTTGCAAACCCTCCCAGCTTACCACCGTTGTTATCTCAGTGACGATGAACACTGCCATTTGATTTTTAGTAGCTGCCCAAAGACA
Source organism: Sturnus vulgaris (assembly GCF_052056855.1). Lineage (NCBI taxonomy): Eukaryota > Metazoa > Chordata > Aves > Passeriformes > Sturnidae > Sturnus > Sturnus vulgaris. The sequence goes on from NC_142245.1 coordinate 16,414,265, forward strand.
CCATCGTGTGTCCAACATCCCAAGCATGAGCTACTGTTTGGTACCTGACTAGTATCAGGATTACTTACTCCTGCCTAAGGGAGCAAACCTTCCAGTGGGACAGTATGAGACAGATAAGAGATGATGCCCATTTCAGCTACGTTAATTCCCTGCCATACACTAACGGGATCTCTTGTGTTCAGCTGTGTTTTCCCATTATTTTCACTCTTCCTGATCCCACGGCTGTTCCCATAGGTGATGGCTATAGCTCCAACACATTACATCTGGCAGCGAGAACGCTCTGTGCACCACAGTGGAGCTCTGAGGAATTACGATGATCAAGTGCAGCTGCCCCGAGGACCCAGCGCTACTCCTACAGACTGCCAGCTCTGCGGTAAGAAAGGCAGATTTGTACGACTCGGATTATCATCTTCCTCCTCATCTACTGACACTTTGGAGATGATGGAATTACACTCATCCCAGAAGCTGAAGGACACCTTTTCAAATGAAAAAATGCTCGTCGACTCTCCTTCTTATAAAGCCCAAGGTATGGTTTAATATTGTGAATAGTTTTCCATTAGTTTAGGCAACTGGGGCCATATTTGCCCTTCAGAGCACTGCAGAGACTGCTCTGTCCTCCCCTATTACACCTTGGCAGAAATGTGCTTTTACTCTCATAGATTCATTTTCAGTTTCACATATTGTATCTTGACTTCCTGGAAGTACCAACTGCTTTATATTGAGTCTCTTCATGGTACTTTCATCTACTATAGTAGATTTTGGGTGCATTTCAGTCTACTTAGGCATTTGTTACTATTCTTGCATTATAAATCAAATTGAGAGTACTGTTTTAAACGCTTGTGAGTGGCTGGAACAGTAAAAATACTGGTGTGTGTAAAGTGAGTTAAAATGCTGAGAGCAGGATGCTCAGTTGTGGTATGGGTTTGGACATAGGTTAAATCACAATTCCCATTTTCCTCTAAGTATTTCATTTGTTGACAATTGATACAAGACTGTTTTAATACTGGGGTATGAGTAGAAAACAAAAGCTTATTGTGAGAATTGTTTATGTAATTGAATCTCTGCCTATTAATCTACTCACAATAGCAGCCTCAGCCTTTTCATTAGGGGCCTCCATTACATACAGCAGTTGTGGGGCAAACCCATTATTAAATTTATTATTAAAAGTGAAACACATTTGAGGTGTAAACTTCCTTGGGCATCTGGATAAGGCCTCAGCTCTGCAAAAATACTCTCCTGTACTTAACCAGTGCAGAGTTCCTAGTATACTTATATAATACAAAGGTAGTTATTTATAGCTCCGTGTATTTTATTTCCGTATGTTCTTACTAATATCCAAATTTTCACTATTACAATAAGATTGTTTTTGACAGTTTTAGTACAAATATGATTCTCAAGAGATCCCTCAGCTTTGAAAAATTCGGCATTTGAATATTTCTTGAGATACAAAGCAAGTCAGGTGTTTACAAAACATAATGATTTAATTGTGTTAAACCACTTGCTCAGGTGAGACACAAAATAACTTAAGTCTGTTTTCACTTGAGAGTTCTTGCTTCTCATCTCTGACAAGGGTCAGAAAAAAATGTTTCCTCCAACCATTTAAGAATACTTTATAGTTCACAAATAACCAGGCAACTTGCAGCACAAGCACCAGAAGGGAACCAAAGCTGTGCCTGCCAACAACTGTTTTGATTTTGAAATAAGCACAGCTTTATCAAGTGAATACATTCAGTGAATTACAGTATCTCTTAAAGTTATGCTTCAAGAACTTTGTTCTTAAAGAAACCTACAGTCACCAGTTGGAAGCCAGCAAAGTATTCATTTCAAAGGGCAGCCTTTGATCCCTTGTTTTCTTACTAAAATTTTTTTTCTCCTTATGTCTGGTAGATTGTCAGAGCCTGTCCAGGAAAAGGCAACCATGTAGCATCCTGGATCAAGATAAGTCCATGGACTGGTTTACAAGCAATGGAGAATAAAATGCACTGATAAGACAGAAACAGATACTGTGCTTTGCAGAACAATCTGGGCTGCATCACAACATCAGATGTGATGATTCTCTTCAAATTCTTTACTTTACATAGTGGGATAACAGTTGGTGTTTCAAACTTGAAGTGAGGTAGAAATCAGAGCAGTCATTACTTAAAAGTTACACAACTTGCAAAATGTATTTACTTTGTCATGTTTTATTTTATCCTGATACAATATTCAAATTAGCAGTTAAGGAGGCAGCAGCATCAAGAAAGCAGTGGTCGAAACTTTCTCAGCTTGGTAAGGAATGCTAATGAAAAAACAAAAGTTACTACTAGTATTCCAATATACAATTATTATTTTATTATTATAAGTTTTATGGTTTCATGATATAGGAACATACCAAATGCTAGTACCAAAAATAATAAAAAAAAAAGTTGGTTTCTTTCAAATAAAAATACCCCTAAATATTTAAGATAAACATTTTCCAAGTGTCTCACCTGAATGAGTTTCCTGCCAGTGGGATGGTCGGGCAATGTAAGGCACTGAACGGTTTGTTTCAGCAGCATCACTGAGTGATTCTGTGAGAAGGACATTTTTTTTTTTACTTTGTTCCCAGAAGTTTAAGACCTACATGCACACTAGAGTAGACAGTGTGCATGTAATCTTTTTCCCTGAAGTATTTTTTTTTTTGTCACCTATCAGTATATTCAGAACTCTTTGCATTTTGCAGATTTATACTGATTTGCATTATACAGATCTGTACATTTATTTACATCTGTCATATAAATATATATATATGGCAGCATTTTTGGATTTGCCAGAACAACATAATTTTAAAACAGAGCACACTGGCCACCGTTTTGCCTAAGGAATCCTTAAGTCCATCAGGGTCCTCTAAAGCAGCTATGGGATGAGTATAAAGAACTGAATTTTCTTAAAAATCAAAAATTTGAAGACAGTAGTAGAAGGGCAGTCACTCGTTATTGCAGATTAAAATTTATTTTCTATTTAGCTCAGATTTTTTATAGGATACTTAAAAAACAATTAATATGCTTTTTTAAACCTGACAAGGTCTAGGCTGTCCAGAACCTTGCCTATTCTCAGCTGACCTTAGAAAACACTGCCTCTTCCTATACTGGATTAGCAAAGTGCAGTAATAAGGTATCTCAGCAGCAGTGAAGTTCTTACCATTGTATTTGCCTTCTTTGAGAACTGCTTGATCCTGAATATGGATTTCTTCGTATTCATTTTGAGGTGGTTCTTCAATATTTTCTTGAGTTTCCACCACTTGGCTTGATTTGCAATGCTTGAGTTTAGCAGGGAGTACTGACCAGCTTCTGTGAGTTACCTCAATGATCCTTTCACACAAAAAAGGAAGCTTGCAGCTCCGTATTCTGTCTAAAAGGTCAACAACCTGTGTGATGCTTTTGAAGAAATGCAAAGGATAAAGTAGTATTTTGCAAACTCAAATCACAAAATCTCAGTTCTGCTGACTTTGGCATATTCTTTACCTTTGAGGTTACATGAGTCCTTCAGTTTTAGGGTAAAGGAGCAACCTGACTATTGCATTGGAAAACAGTGCATTTACTTTGAGGATGTCATAAAGCCCAAACTTCACTGTAAAGAATGAGAACATTCCCCAAGTAGACGCCAAAGGATTTGGCCAAGTGTAATTTATACTGAGTACAACTCCCAGAGAAAGTTACATCAGGAAAAACCCAACTTTGTCACCCATTTCATTAATGCTGGATATGTACTTCAGAAGATGCTTGGTTTTGTCCCAAGGCCAGGTAATACCTGAATAAAGATGCCAGAAATAAATACTTACTTTGCTAAGTATACAGCACACACCCCACCTTGTTTCAGGCTTGGGTGTACAACAGGCAGAGCACACTGAGGGTTCAGCATATCCAGAACTACCTGCAAGAGAAAGGCATATTAACACGTTTACTGCAAAAACGTAAGCACATCTATCAATGTAACATACAGCAGAGCTGGGGGAAAAACAAAGCTTATGGGAAAGAGATGCATACAACAGCAGTATGTATGTTTTATTACTACCTCTCAAAACCTGAGGTGCTTACACAAAAACACTTAACACAAAATTAAATCCTCTCTACTTCCAAATGAATTTATATTTAAACAGCAAGTAGCATTTGACGAACTAAGTAAGCCTCCTAGTAATTAAATCCTATAATTCTGACAGTAATAAAAACTCTTAGAAGACTACATTTACTAACACATTTGAATACCTATTTCTCAAATGTGGAAAGAAAAAAGATTGTTCAAATGCATAAAAAGAGTGCCTTATGGTCACAATGCCTAACTTGCTGTCAGTTTCAAGACAAAAAAAAATCTGGTTTTGGCAATTTATCCATCTTCTGCCAGGAAACTATTCAGATTGTATAACAATGGGATATGCAATATCTGATCCTTCCTGCAGAACTGTTGCTTAAAGCATTTTTTGAAATGGTATTTTTATGCTATGTGTTATCTTTGCTTGCACCATTTAAAATTGCTATTTGTTTAAAGCATTTAGTAAGGAAGTAGTTGTAAGTAGTTTGTCTGCTTTACAGGGAAGAGTGGTTAACATCAAGCTATTTTCCCCAGTATGACTCCTTCTTAGGAAATCTAGATATAAAGAAGCAGGACAGGAGAGCAAGCCATAGCATTCTCTGAATTACACCTTAGTTACATTGTGCATTCTATATAGCAGATAGCAAAGTGGTCACATAGTTACCTTTTTAATAAGGTTATGTATTCTTCTGAAATTTAATGCTTGAAATATGTATCTCAATAATATCAGTTTCTCAAAAATACAAGGAAGAAAGTGAGTTGGTCTTTGTTTACAAGACAGCAGTAATTAATTGTAATATTTTTATAGTATAGCTTTATCACTCCTTCATTTGACAACCTGTAACTGAAACCTTGAAAACATTTGTATCTGACAAAAAAAATTACAGTTTCTTTCACTGATGATGATCTGGATTGTTATTTCTCATGTTACATTAGATATGGGAATCCAGTTGGGAGTGCAAGCACTAGAGGTTTTCATTTGTGGAGAAAAGACGTGTCAAATGGGAGAGTTGCGTGGATTCACTCACTGCATCAAGTGTTACAGATTTCATATCTGCAGCAGCTGTTGAAATGTCTTTAAGAATGAACTCCACATTATCTGGCCACTTGTCCACGTGTCCTATTTCCCATGCAGAACGCCAGTGCCTATAGTTCTTCTTAGCTAAACTGTGATGATCATCTCTGATTTCATAACTTAGAACACGTCCTTTGGGCCCAACTGAAAACAAACAGAAGACACTCCACTCACCACTTTACACTGCTGTTATAAATACCTGGGAAGAAAAACCCAACAAAACAAAAGCAAAAAGCATAGTCTATAACATAAGTACACCTTTCCATCTCGACTTTAGGAAATTGTCACATATGCAACAATGACAATCTATGTTTTCTTTACATTTAAAACAAACATATACAGAAAAAGTGCTATGTTAGTTCTTTCACAGACAGAAATCCACCAATGCACAGATGAAATAAAGGGTAGTTATAGCAGTATAGACTGTTCCCAAGATGTTCTCTTGAAGTCACTCCTGCAGCAAAAGACAAGTTGAGCATCTGTGGCCCCTGTAGATCCTTCTGTGTGAGCAACCAGAGGCACCAGCTGAGAACGCTGCACCAGTGCTCACAGCTCACAGGCTAAGGAATCCTGCTCACTAATCTCAGCCCCACAGACAAATTTTCCAGTGTACTCTTTGATTTACCCAGGTTTGTGTAATTTTCCTTTACTGTCTGTAACAGCAATAAATTATTAAGTCTAAATTACTATTCTGAAATTTACCACAAGTCCAGTGTACAATGTTTCTCATAAAGGAAACATTTCCAGGCTGTGCAGGCAGAGAACAGTGCACTGCTGTATTATTCCATATTTGTATTACTCCAATTCCTCAAGCCTATCCCACTGCTCACTTCTCTCCTTGCTGCTTTGGAATGGGTACAGGCAGCTTTCAGGAAGCAGCAGCTCCCTGGGTCAGTTCTGTGCCTTTCTAAGCCATTTCGGTTTGAAATCACCAGGCTCCTCCCCTCACCTATGTGATCCCACTGCAAATACATTCAGATAACCGAGTAAAAGAAGAGGTGCATTTCCCCGACAGTTGCTCCTTGATCCAGCTCACCCTGCATCAGACAAAGGCCAGAACCAACTTGTAAGAAAGGGAAAGTTCCAGCATGCTGCCTTTGATCACCTGAAGCAGTTGCAGAGTCCCAGTGCCAACTCCTTGTAACTTCAGATTATCAGTTTAGAAACATCAGAAAAAGAAAAATCTCCACACTGGGGGGTGTCAGTCTTACCCCCACTCATTCAAAGTAATTCCTACTTTTTGAAATTGCTTTTTTAAAAATAAGAAAAACAAGGTGAAATGGCTAGGCAAAACTTCATTGCTGTGAAGCTGCAGTATGCCAAGTTTGCATACATTGTATTTTCCAGTTCTCAAAGATCTTAGAGTCATGGAAAATACCACTCTCTTAACTTTATCCTGTTTCATGTCAGTAGTTTCTGGGAATGATTAAAGAAAAAATTGAAAAGAAAATATAAGATGAATAACAATTAAGAAATGAACAAAATCTGTTAAATCAACAGGAATTTTGGAAATTAAATAATCCCACGGACATTGGTAAGGTGTCCACTAGATTTGAATTTCAGAATTTACTCACGTAGCAGCTGTTTTCCTTGTTGGATATCACTGGTGTGTATTTAATGGTGACAAAAGCAGCCACCACTACGAAACAGCAAATCAAATCTATTTATTTGTGTCAGTACCGAAGTGTGTTCAGCTGTGACTAAAACTGGCTGTATTTGGTGTCAATTTAAATTCAATAGATTTGAAAATAGTAATGCAATTTCATATCTTTCGGCCACTCCTCAAAATAGAGCTGATCTGGCACACAAGAACTGCACTCTTCCCGTGGATAGGCTTAACAGCCTGGTAATGCCAATGATTTTGCCAACTTGGCCCATTTACAGCTAAATTAATGTGATTAGTAAGAAACTGTTGGACAAGACTGAAAGATGAAGGAATAATTGGCAAGTTCGGGTATGCTTGTACGAAATAGCCACAGTAGGCTGAACGCGAAAGGCAGAAAAATCAATTGGTGTATTTAGCAAGAGCTAGCTTTTGCTGTAGCCAGAAGCAGGTGTTCCATCTCTTTGGGTTTGGGGTCTGCCTGTAGGGAAAGATGGGGAAAGCCAATGACTCTTATTTTCCCTCTCTCTGAATGGAAAGAGAAGCGCTGATGTTTTGTCAGCTTCTAGCTCCTACAGCAGCAATATTCGCATTGAGAATTATCCCATGCTAGCTTCAAAATCCCAATGGAACTAAAAAACCCCAAACATTAGTTTATTCCAGAAAGACGATCAGAAGAAACCAAGCAATAGCAGTAGGAGACTGAAGGAGGAAGAGAGAGAAGAGGTGCAACCACAGACCTTGAAACTTGGGCCCAACACATCAAGACCAGCTTCAGTTGAGTGATCTTGAGGCATGGCTGAAACTCAGCTTTCTGTGAGGCCTTCAGTAACCATTTACACTGCGACCCTCTAAGCACAGTCACAATGGTTCACAGTCCCTGTATTGATGTAATTTTCCTTCAAGTCAACAAACTATATGTGAACGCATGAACTGCAGTAAAGCTTTTATAAGCTGAGTAGTTAGGACCATGAGAACTATAAGTACCTGGGAAAAAAGCAAGTTGTGCCAAGTTAATAAACAATAGTGTTGTCTAAAGCCAGGTTCTGACCTGCTCTTGACAGAAACAAGCTCATAGCCCCAGACCCGCTGCCAGTTTCCAACACGGTGTCTCCCGGGTGGATATCCATCATCATTAATAGAGCACTTATATCCTGCGAGCAAGAAAAGCACGGAACGTTACTATCGGCGAAAAACGAAAGGTGAGATTCGGCCAGCGACCTCCCAGCCACCAGCCGGTACCTTGGGGTAGGCGATGGTGGGTCCCCGCGGCATGAGCAGCACGTACTCGTCCAGCGAGGGCCGCCGCAGCAGCAGCCGCGCCCCACCCGACGTGCGCAGCACCTGCCCGGGCAGCTGCCCGATGATGTCGCGGTGGGGCAGGACGCCACTGGGGCTGCTCAGCACCGCCTCCGCCGCCAGCCGGCACAGCAGCTTCAGCGGCGCGTTGTGCTTCCTCTGTATCTCCGCCAGCGCCAGCTCCCCGGCGCGGAAAGCGCCGGAACGCGGACCCGCCGCCTCAGCCAGCGCTTGGCGGGGGGCGGCCACCGCCGTCTCCTCCTTCTCCTCCTCTCGAGGCGGCGGCGCTACCGCTGCTGCCACCGCCGCCGCTTCCTCGGGCGGCAGCAGCCGCCTCACCCGCTCCAGCGGCGACAGCGAAGTCTCCCATGCCCGCCTCCGAGGCTTCCCGTCGGCAGGAAAAGAAGAAGAAGAAGAAGAGAAGGAAGAGGAGGAGGCGGAGGCAAGCCCCCGACGCAGCGCGCGCCAGGCCCTCATGGAGTGGCCGGCGGCGGGAAAAGGGGGCGCGGCTCGCGTGCCCAACTGTCGCCCCGCGCGCCTGCGCCGCCCGCCCCGATGACGCCGTACGGCGTCATCGGGGCGGGCGGCGCAGGCGCGCGGGGCGAGCACGCGGGCGGTGCATGCGCTGCGCGGGGCGGGCCGGGCAGAGCCGAGGGGAGCGCGCGCCATGGCGGCCCCTCCGTGCGCCTTCTCCCCCCGCGGGTGCCGCTTGTTCGCCTCGTCTGGGCCCGATGGGCGGCTGCGCGTGTGGGACACGGCCGGCAGCCGCCTGCAGCACGAGTACGTGCCCTCCGCCCATCTCAGCGCCGCCTGCACATGCTTGGCCTGGGCCCCGGCGGGGGCGCGGCAGATCCCCAGCAAGGTGCGTGGGGAGGGGGGGAGCGGTGAGGCGGGAGGGGCACGCGTGAGGGGTGGGATGGGGATGGGGATGGCGGCGACCCGAGCAGCCCTGACGCGTGGCCGCGGCCCGCTCGGCTTCACCCCGCCCTCCTGGCGCCATGTGGCCGGGCGGGCCGGGGAGCGGGGGCGCTGCGAGGGGGGTGAGGGTCCCGTGGGCTCCGCGGCGTTCGGGCACCGCTCTGCCCCACGTCCCTGTGGCCCCAGGGTTTGGGGATTGTCCACGTGTGTCGCAGCGCGGGATGGGGGGGCGCGGGGGGAGCCGCTCCCCCTCCCGGGATTGCGTTGCTCAAGGTAAATTTCACGTGTCGGTGAGGGAGGCGGCTCTGGAGGTCTTGTTTTGTGTTTTTTTGGAACAAAAATTCGGCAGAAACACTGACTGTTGAAAACCATTTGTCTCTCGTATTATCTGCGTGGAAGAAGCCTTCCTTGAAGAAGCGAGGTATGTTACTTGATGGCACGTCTCTGCCATGCTGCAGAGCAGGTTAGCTGCTGTGCACGCTCTCAGTTCGCTTTCCGGTAAAGGCAGCATCTCTCCACACTACCTTACCCTTGGAAGTACTCCCATGCAAGCTGCTACACTGTCTGTGATTCATCTTCCTGAGTCCGGGAATCATGCAAGAAGGTGTTCAGTAGTTTTATTCACAGCATGCATCAGGAGCCCTTGGATGTTCTCCACCTTGGATCGAGTTTTAGTTAACATCACCTTAGGTGAACACCGAACCTCTGAAAATATCTGGAGTTTGCACTGGGGTACCTTTTTGTCCTCCTAGTGTTGAAGTAGTTCTTTAGCTGGAACGTAATGTTTCCTGAGGAAAAAAGAACGCAAAATCTGGATAAAGGATGTGAAATCCACCCCCTTTATCATAAGGGGTGCTTTTTAAGGGGTGTTTTGGTCCATCGGCAATTCAATGTATTTGAAATGCTGTTAAGGCTGTTGCAAAATGCTTAAAACACATAGTATCAACCCAAAGGAGCGCAATATTGTTTTGCTCAGTTGAGCATCTTAGTCCCTGAACTTTGAAAACTCCCAGGACATGCCAAGAATGAAGTAGAGTCAGTTTTAGATGACCTGAACCTGTTCCTTTGTCATGTAACTTTGAAGTAAAAAGGATCCATTAGTTGCAAAGCTCTATAGGTTCTTTGCTCTTAAATTCACTGAAACTGACATGTGAAAATGGGGTTAACGTGTCCTTTGTGAAATAAAACTAATGTAGACACACTTCTGTGGTGCCCTAAGTCAAGCACAGGAAGTTTCTGAGGGGCTTTTGCAGCTTTTTTTAAAATAACCTTTTCTAGAGACACACCTCTCAGTGTTTCTACTTATTCCAGTAGTTTGAATCCTGTCCCCTGCTTGGAAGCTAGTCCCTTTTAAAGTGGAGCTGGGAAACATGCTGTTTCTTGCAATAATTGTGCCATAAAACCTTTAAAAGTCATTGTTTATTTCCTTAGACTGAGTTGTAGAACTAAAACTGGGATAGTTATGTCAAAAACATTTCCTTAAATATTTTTTTCTGATGTTCTTTAGTCTTTTTTTTGTTCCTGGAGAGTTGACATCTGTCCAGGCAGTTCTGTTATCTTGTGTTCAGAAGTAGAACTCTGTCAGTAGGTAGCTATAAATGGTGTTTGGCCAAATTACACTTAAACTCAGTATGTTTTGGACTGCTGCCATGTTAATGGAGGCCATGTGTTACAGGGGGATATTAGAAATCACGTTTTGAACTGCACACTCTGGAATTGCTGATGCAGGGGTGGCTTTACTGGGATGCTCCCTGCCCACGTGCTTCCAGTGTCAGTGCTTCCTGTGTTCTGTGTTCATCACCTCCTGCTCCATGGGGTGGCTTGTGCAAGAGTGGACCTCCAACATTCAAAGCAACTTATTTTACTTTCTTCCTAACAAGGTGCAACTGCACTGTTACTGTCAAGTGTCAAGACCTTTAGAATTCTCCCCATTTTAGTGTTCTAAGTGCTTTATTTCACATGTGAGCAGATTTCTTTCTAAAAAGTCTCAGTGGCTTATCAAGTCAAGGAAGAACATTATGGGAAAATGTGTGCATGGTTCCTTTTCAAGTAACTCCTTTTAACCATCTCTATGGATTTAAACATGGTGCTTTTTCAGCCAAAGTTGAAGGATTTCTAAGTAAGCTTGAATTTCCATAATCTTAAAAAGAAAACAGATTACAATGAAACTGGTACTTGTCCTGTCCATGACAACAGGATGTTCTTCTATTTAAGACCCTGATCAGTAAGTGAATCCCCCGTGGATGTTAAGTGCAGTTGCCATTCTGCCGTAATCTAATATAGGGTAGGGAAGTTTGATATTTTTTTTAAGTTCTTGGAGTGTTTTTTTCAAATAATCTCAAACATTAACAGGTGTCTGAATTTTCCAACAAAGTGCTCCACTCGTATTACTGATAAGGGGTGATCAGTAAAGAAATGCATGTGGAAAAAAAAATGGAGAAACTTTCACTGTCCCTTGCTTTCTCTTGACCCTGGAAATAACTGTACTTGTGGGAATTCTGTTGTGCGCTTGAGTTGTTCCAAGGAAATCTGCCATAGCAAACTGAAACAGGAGGGTGAAAAAAATTTATTTGAAAGATTTATTCAGGGGAAGAGAATAAAGTCTGTTATTAAGTTTGGTTTTGCTTTGCAGTGGGGGTGTGTGAGGTAATTGGTAAAACTACTTAAAGAAATTGAAAAGTACCAGAAAACACATGAGTTGTACTTGCATCTCCACTCTGTGGCCTTTGTCTTTGCATGTCAGACAGCAGTTTGAATTAATTGCCATTAGCTTCTCAGCATCTGTTTTTTAATATTTTATAAATACTTTTCTTTCCCAGGAAAGATAAAGCCTAAACAAATACTTGCAAAATCCTCTAATTGTAATTTTTAAGAGTTTGCATTTGATGTAAAAGTTATCTTTACAACTATTTTGTATTTCTTAGCTTAAACCAAAACACTTTTCATTGCAGATGGTGTTAGCTCTAGTAAGTACAGAAAGAATAGAAAATCCTGCTTCAAAGAACCAATGTGTTTATCCTTCACTATCAAACTTTTGTATTTTAATTGTGGTGAAAACTACCACATCCTGATTGTCGTATTTCTGGACCTGAATAGAAACTACATGTTCACTGTGTCATGTCTGCTGTAAAACAGATTAGCTACACCACATAGGACTTGAACAGAGCTGGTTGCTCACATTTTATCAGGCTGCTTGTCAGTGCAAATGGATCTGTTGTGTAGAGGAAGCATTAGCATGTATGTTATTTTTAAATTGAGAGAATGCTTTGCTGTGATGTCACAAATGTAAGGAGACTTACCAAGGTCCAATTTAAAAACTAATCAGTGGCATTAGGGATTTTTTTTTTCATGCCCTTGAACAATTTTTTTAATTTTCTTTTTTATTTGTATGTGTGCAATTAGTGATTTACCCAGTGAGAATGAATATGATGACTTCTTCTGCCCTCTTTAAGTTTCACGTGCTTAAGAACCAGTTTTATTCCTTCTCCCCTTCCCAGTGATCTCTATTCCCAAGTTTTTGGTTAAAGGAGACAAAGTGAAATCCCTCCTTGAGGTGGCTAATAGCACTTGCAGAGCGAAAGAGTGAAGACTTATGAATTTCCTGATTGTATGAGGACCTCTGGTACAGACAGCAGGACTTGCGCAGAGTACTTTCCTTTGAATCCCAGTCATTTCCCTCTGTGGAATGGGGTAGCACTTTATTTTTAAGAAGCATTATGAATGCTTCAGGTTTGCAAGACTTTTGATTACTTTTTGAGAAAAAATAAACTGATCGCGATTAAGTGTTTCCATTTATGGATGAAGTATTCTGAATGTGCTAATCTTTACTTCTGCTTCTGGGACAGGAAATTTGTGAAAAACTTAAAGGTGTTTTTCCCCACATGCATATGGTTGGGGTGGTAGCAAAATGGCCTCCACCAGATGTTTCCAAGTGATTCAAAGCAAGTTTGTTACACTGTACGTGGAGGTACAAGATGAGTTTTTAGGATTGAACGCCTGTGTTCATTTTGTGTCTTAGCAGTGTTTGTGCTGGCTGCTTGCGTCTCAGACTTCTCTTAAGGTTTTCCATTAGCTAGTCAGACTGATTTATTTCACAGTTTCTTTCTTTTGCTTTTCTAGGATGGCCCTCAGAGGAAAAAACGGAAGTCTGAAGTTGGAGAAGTGGACAAGCAGTTAGATATCCTGGCTATTGGTACAGCAGTTGGTAGCATTTTGTTGTACAGCACAGTAAAAGGAGAATTACAGAGCAAGCTAGTAAGTAATGCACCGTTCATCACATGCTACCAAACACTGATGGTTTCAGTCAGTTTAGATCAAAAAAAATCTTGGTTTCTAAGTTAGTGCAATGTCTTAATGCTGTCCATGGATTTGCTACTTTCCATTAAAAGTAACAGTAACGGTGAAATTCCTCGCTGGAGAGTAAAATACTTGGTAGGACTGTCACACCCTCAGTTCCTGCATGGCATTGTAGGAGGGAAGGGTAGAGAACTCGTCAACGCTTGGGAAGCTGTCACTGATGGACTCTTCTGTAAATACACCTCCCTTGTGGAAGCTTTTAAGCTCTCTCAATATATGATCTTTTTTGAATGATACACAGTGATTTTAATTTTGCCTTTTCAAGCTCCCAAGTACTTCCATTTTAGTTGTGGGTTACATAACAAGCCAAATAAATCCATATGAATTGCTGGGCAATACTTTTAGATACTTGGGTTTACTTCTGCTTCTAAACTTGAAGTTGTAGGTAGGGTGATAAACATGAATTTAGAAAAAGCAGTAATTCCTGAAAATTATGATGCGTGCAGGTGACAGTAACTAATGAATATCAGCTCTGTTATATGGAAAAGCTGTGCTTGAAAAGTATAATTGTTTGTTTGAAAACACCTTTTTTCCATAGAAAACAACAGGTTTTATGAGTACTGTGTTTTTTTTACATATAGGTTGAATTAAAAGGTTATTCCTGTTAAAATAAGAGATACTACTTTTAGCTATCTTCATTGAACAGAATAAATATCTTGCTGTAATGTAGTTTGTCTTGCTCAAAGCTCATTTGCAGCAGTACCTTTGGGAGTAATCTGAGCAGGTTGTTACAATCCAAATAGTGAAATAGACTCCATTAAATATTTTCATAAATAATTCAAAGTTATATCTGGAGCTGCAGAGATTTTGATACCATTTAAAGTCTTCTGGTCTGATGATAGTCTGCTCCTGAATGCTGATACAAAAGGAAGGCTACTCCCTTTATTTTTCTTTTTACTTCTGAGTACCCTTAAGAAAGGAGGCACTTAGATGACTTCAGCAAGACACCTGTGGCTATTCTTTCATTTGAGCAGATTTCATACAGTTAGCCTTGTTTGTCTGTGTGTATAAAAATAGCAGGCAGGGCAGGTTGGGTTTTTTTTAAACTCTGAAGTGCTAGAAAAATCATCGAAACATAGAATATCCTCAGTTGGAAAGAATCACGAAAGCCCAACTCCTCTTCAGTGGTATTCCATCCTGAAACTGAAGGGAGCATGTGAACTGTGTAGATGCTTGAGGTTAAAAAGGAATGACAAAAGGTACAGGCTCCACAAAATCCACAAAGTTGTATCAGTAAATTATACGCTTCACACAGAGATTGGTGTCTTCTAATTTAAATGCACAGCAGTGGATTTTGAATAAGGGGCAGGGCAAAAGAGAAGAGAGAGAGAAAGAAAGGAATGAAGAAAAGTCACCAGTCCTGGCTCCAGCATCAAAGCAACTGATGGGGTGTCCAGTGTCCTGGGGCATCCATCACTCAAGCTTTGTGGGAGCACCTTTTTATAGACAAGTTCTGCCCACCCTGGAGCAAAGTTACTCACTTTCTGTATGAATTAGTTACCATGTGCAGTTTCTTCTAGACCTTTCTGGAAATGGGCTGGAGGGCTTTGGGGGATCTTTGGCAGTCATGATCCACCCCCTACTGGGGGTGCATTTTGTCAAAAGTCCAGGCACACTTCTCGAGTCTTTCCTGCGCTTGTGTTGTGCTGATCACCAGGAGCCAGAACAAGGATGTACCAGGAAAGTGTTGTCCTATCTTTGCATGGCCCTCTCTTCCAGGCATGTCCTCTTCTTTCTCACAGTATGTTTCCAACCGTCCTTGGTTGATTCCATGGCTGTCTGGCTATCAGTGTTTGAGACATACACAGTGGACTGTCTTCTAGGCTTTTACCTGGCCCGGCACAGAACAGCCCCAGGAATCACACCATGTGCCTGAGGGCAGGGTCCAAATGCATGGACCACTTCCTTGGGGAGCCTGTGCCCTGTGGGTGAAGAACGTTTTCCCTAACACCCCTGCTCCCAACACAGCTTCTTGCCATTTGCTTTGGTTCTGTCACTGTCTGCCAGAGAGATCAGTGCCTGCCCCTCTGCTTCCCTGTGTGAGGAAGCTGTAGACAACGTCTCCTCTTCTCTAGGCTGTATAAGACAAGCCAAAATACTTATATGTATGTACCAAAATATTAAAAATCTTTATATAACTGCCACGTATATTCTTTAAAATCACACACACTCTCAAGATGCCAATGATTGGAATTTAGTTCTCAAAAGAGCACCTTGTTCACATTGTTGGTGTGGGGAAGACTCAGTCATCGAGACTACTTTAGTGAGTTGACCCTCTGTTATCTTTTGTAGGATGGTGGTCATGACAGTAGAGTAAACTGTGTGAGATGGCATCAAGACAGCTGCTGCTTGTATAGCTGTTCAGATGACAAACACATCGTGGAATGGAACACACAGACCTGCAAAGTAAAGTGGTGAGTAGCGCTGCTTTTTGCTTGAATTTTTCTAAACTTGCATTTGTATTTTCTCCCTTGCAGGTTTTGGAAATGCTGCACTCTGCTTTCCAGGCTTCATGCCCACAAAGTGACTGTTGGCTGTTAGTTTTCTGACATCTGAAGTGGTTTTATTAAGGGATGAAAGCATAATTGTCATAGTTGGTTATCTTCCTCTGTGTTGGAAAGGCTAGATGAAACTGCTCTGAGAGGGGTTTGGATCCCTCCATGCTAACTTTAAGCAACTAAAGTCCCACTAAATGCTGAAAAATCTAAATTCTAGGAAAATATCTTTGGAGCAGATACTGGGAGATCTCATTCCAGTAAAACCTGCTGCATGCACCCAGCTTTGCTCAAAGGGCCGTGCTGTGATGATAACCCACTTGGTTTCGCTTGCTGCTGATGTGCAGTGGGGACACTTCCACTTGGCTGTCTGAGCAGGCTGCTACTGTTAAAAGTACTGTTGAGCAAAATTGAGCTTAGTGCAGAATAATAAAATGTCTGGTGCAGGCATTTATTTTATTTTGTAATGAAGTCAAATTGTTTTTAAACTTTAAAGAAGAAACCAAGATTTCTATTAACAATCCTGGTTACCTTTCTTCACTAAAAGCTTACTGTTCAATGGCCCGTTGTTGATCCTTTTCATGATGTTGTTTCCTTTTTTTGTGACATTTCCCACTGTTTGTTATTACTGCAATGCTCTTGGTTTTATTACGGTTGGCATGGGGCCTGCAAGCAGCCAATCATCAGTAACCTCGTCAGTATCCCTAGGAAAGAGATGCTTCCTTGGGTTGTATTATGTTGAGAGCCTATGTAAAGTAGTAGAAGACGGCTGAAAATTCCCCTCTAGCCTTCTCTGTTAGAATTGAACACACCCAATTTCCCTCGCCTTTCCCTCTTCCATTATGTGCTCTAATCCCTAAGGTGCCTTCATGGCCCTCTGCTGGATTTACTCCCCCATGGCAGTGACTCTGTTGTCCTGTCCCACTGAATGCAGTGCTCAAGTGCAGTGTCAAGAGCTGCACAGATCAGAGGAGTCTCATTCCTTGACCTGCTGACAGTACTCTGGCTAATGCAGATCACACACAGCTGACCTCATTGCTACAAGGACTCCCTGCTTGCTCTTGCTCAGCTTAGCTAAGAGGACTGCAACTCTTCTCTGTAAAGCTACTTTCTAGCTATTTGTCCCTGACCTATACTGGAATTTGTCCATCTCACCTGTAGTACTTTACATTTTCCTCTTCAGCTTTGAGATGCTGACAGCCTGTTTCTTCTCAGGCCTGCTGAAATGCCCCTGAGTAGCAGCCCTGTCCTCCGGGATATCAACTGCTCTCCCTAATTTGGGATTTGGGTGTGAAGTTTTATGTGCATTCTGTCCTGTTTTGAGATCATTAATGAAGACCAGAACAAGGGGCAGTTATGGAGAATATTAGAGGGAGTAACACCAGTGACTGGCCACCAGCTGGACTTCATTCCAGTGATCACCACTGTTTGGACTCAGTGATACAGCCAGGCCTTATTCTCCTTAGAGATCATCCATTCAGGCTATGTATCTCCAATTTGGCTGCAAGGATACTATGTGAGACCTTGTCAAAAGCACTGCTGAAGTCAATTTAAGTGTGTTTCTCCACATCAACCAAGGCGGTTGTCTCGTTAAGGCAATCAGGTTGGTTAGACATGATTTGCTATTTGTAGTTCTATGCTGGATGTGCCCAGAAACTTTTTTTTTGACGTTTCAGTGCCTGGAAATAGTTTCCAGGTGGATTTGTTGTATAACCTTCCATCTTGATTCCTGAATTATTCTTCTGTGCATTTATTTTCTGTCACTTTCCCTGTTTCAAAGGAAAGTTCCATGCATTCATGCTACATTTTTCTGTGGAGAAACTCCTTTTTGCCTTTCTGGCATGTCACTGCTGAAATGCCTTCCTAAAGGTCCTTGTCTTGCAAGGCATCCCGCTGTTGTTCTGTGAGCCCAGTGAGATCAAAGCTCTGAAGCTGCCCCTGGATATCTCATTGACCCTGTTTGTATCCCATAGTGTGTGTGTTCATGTACAAGTACTGGAGATGGGTCCCAGCCATGCTGCTTTCTCAGGAAAAGTGAGAGGTTTTGCTGTGATACCTCTTGAATGTTTCCCTCTGCTCCTGTCCCATATGGGGAGCCATGGAGTGGGGGAGCTGTGGTTATGAAATGTAATTTGAAGCATTATGTTCTTTCACTTTAAAGATGGCAACAGAAAATCATTCCCAGAGTGTATAGATAGAAAGTTACATGAGCAATGTAACGTCATGGTTTTTGCCTGAAAATTTTCTGTGGTAATGTTATGAGTCATACCTAAGGTAACTCAATTTGGAAAGAGTAGAAGAAATCAGTTTTCTTAAAGTTTTACCTACCAGAAGGAACAAATTATTCACAGTAATTGCTCACACCCAGTGTACACATGAGTGTGCCTGAATTCTTTAACACCTGTCAGGACCTGGAGATTAATATTTGTGTAACCCACAGAGAAATCAGGATGGTTGCTCTTGGGGTAAAGAAGTGGTATTAAATTTTTAACATTTCATTTGCAGGCTTTTCGACATGTTCCTATAGATGTATGGTCTGCTAGAAAGGGAATTGAAATACTGTGGCTTTAGGTTTGACTTTCTTAACTACTGTAGGAGTACTCCACAGGGGCCACTTCAGGAGGTGTGTGCAGCACACATGAAACCTTTGGCAGAGGGACAAGCTGTGGGGAAGAGGGAGTCTCTGAAGAGGCGAGACAAGGTGGTGTAGA
Source organism: Sturnus vulgaris (assembly GCF_052056855.1). NCBI lineage: Eukaryota > Metazoa > Chordata > Aves > Passeriformes > Sturnidae > Sturnus > Sturnus vulgaris. Next base: position 16,432,769 of record NC_142245.1, read on the forward strand.
GAGGCAGACTGAAACATTCTGGATGACTTCTTGTCTCTCTGTAGCTTTTTCATGTCTTGAATACTCTTGACCACTTAGAGGCATTCTGGACATATCCTTTATGAGATCCTGTTTAAAACTCTTTCCTGTAAAAATTATATAAGGAGTATCCAAAGTGAAAGAAAACCAAGGTATTTTTGCTGTGCTTTATATTCTGCAGTCCAGTCTAGACTCGTCTTTTTAGTACATTTAAAAATACCTTCTTAGTTTACATTAATAAATAGTTTAAATTCTTAGTCACGACCTTGTCTTTGGAAGAGAATACAAAATGTTTTCATACTCTTTGTAAGGTGCAATGTTGTCTTTCAGGTTTGTGGGCTGTAACATTTTCAGCTTCTATCAAAAGTGATACAGTAAATGATCCTGTTTTAGAAAACAGAAGAGGCATTGCTTGGGCATGTGAAACTTACTTGGAAGTGTTTCCAGAAAGGCCACTTACAATCAAAATGTGGTGTGTTGCAGGCTGCTTCCTATCTGTAAAGGATTTGTATTAAGGCTTTCCTTGCAGTTTTGTCCTGTGAGAAATACATAGTATAAATTTTTCTTTAAAGCACATTCAGGCTTTTTCATGACAGCATCTTTAATTTTTTCAGGGTTTTTTTGGTGGTGGTGGTGGTGGTGGTGGTTTTTTGTGTGGTTTTTTTTTTTTGTTTTTTTTTTGTTGCTGTCGCTTTGTTTTGGTGTGGGGGTTTTTTGTGTTTTTTTTTTTTTTTGTATTTTTAGGTAGTGCTGTGAACCATAGACCATTAAGGTGAAGTTTATTATTGTCAGTGACAGCCATAGACTTGGGAGGAGAGCCAGTAACTGAATAGACTTTTAAAGTCTGAATTTTAGTGTTGAGAAGGCCTTTTTGAATTGGTTGGTGAATAGAGAAGTCTTGAAAATGGTATGGCTCTTCTTGCCCTATTTTCAGAAGTAGAAAACTTTGAGAGGAATTCAGAAGAGAATAAGCAAGTGTTAAAAAAGAAGTGCAGTTCAGTGTTGAATAGCTTCATATTTTTCACTTGTGTTTTTTTTGTAAACTAATTTGAAGGTGAAGTGCAGAAGCAGAATAGCTTTGACCTCTTGGTTACTTAAATCACTGGTTTTTAAATTTTGTCTTAAATTTTCCATCATGGTAGTTTTGAGATTATCCTAATGAATACTATTTTTTTCTATTTCTCCATCTTTCTCCTTTTGTACAAAACCTCTCCATCCAAATTCTAGTAAGTGGAAAGGTGACAATAGCAGTGTCACCTGTCTATGCATCAGTCCAGATGGAAAAATGCTGCTGTCAGCTGGTAGAACTATAAAACTGTGGGACTTGGAGACCAAAGAAGTCTACAGAGTAAGTACTTCTGTACCTCTGTTAAACGAGATGCAAAAATTGCCCTTCTTTATTTGTGATACTACCTATCGAGTGTTTCCTGATCAGGCATCTAAAACATTTCACTGTGTATGAGGATACAATTGGCAGTTTCAGGATTGCTGGACATTTTTACTGTGATGGTACCCTAAACTGGTTTCCACTTGTTGAGAATTGAATGAGAACATTAAATTTTTGTTTCTGAGCATGCTGCCAGCATCCTTTCTCAAAGCTGTAGGAGAAAGATGGATGCTGTTCTTTTTAACTGGGTCCCTGTCTGATACCCTTCTGTCAGGAGAACTCAGTTCACCACCGTATCAGTTACTGCTGGCATGGGTTTTAACATGAGTCCCTCCACAAAGCCTTCGAGTTTCCTTGCTGAAGTTCATATAACTGGTGGCGTTATCAGTTTTGCTGTTGAAACAGTTGGAAGGCATAGGAGCAACTCCTTATTGTTCCCTGAGCAGGGCTCAGACATTGAGCAAATGGCCATGCTTTAGCTGATCCGTGAATGCTGCCGTGTTCTCTTGCCTGCTAGCAGACAGGACAGGGATAGTCTCTGAATCTCCTGTCAGGTGAGTGTGTACACATGTGCTGTTACTGTGGGCTTGCTGGCACATGGCACCTACCATGTATGTCTGCATTCCATAATGACCAAAACCACTATTTGCAAAAGTAGATTGAAGAACCAATTTTTGGGGGGCCCTTGGGGTGGTATGTTGCCCAGATTTAGTGTCAGCACACGTGTGTCCATTGTTAAAGTTCGGAATGAAACTGAGCCTAGTTCCATTGGAAAGGTTGAAGCATAAAACTGGGGAGGGGGGGGCAGAGGGGAGTGCTTTGTGACGGTATCAGCAGTACAGGTGGATGTGATTTCTTTTGCATGGATTTAGTCCCAGTAAATTTGCCTTTGATTCCCCATTTAAGTTTTATAATGTTGATAAATACATGGCAGGTCAGAAAAAGCTTCCTTGACAGACAGAAATGCAAGGAAACTGATCACTAGTTAAAAAGCACTGAGCTGTCCTTGTTGGCTTAGTAATGCTCGAATCTTTCCTCATGTTCTTTGTTAACTAATGTTTTGATTTTTGCCATATGACTCCTTACAACAATCATGGAAAGATCCTGTTTTTTCTCTTAGCATTTCACAGGCCATGCTACATCTGTGTCATCATTAATGTTTACCACAGTGAAACCTATGAATGAAAGTAAACCCTTTGATGGAATTACAGGACTTTATTTCTTGTCTGGAGCTATACACGACCGATTATTGAGTGTGTGGTATGTAAGCTTTTCATAATTTGTGACTGTGATTAAACAAGGTAAAGCAGAAGGGGCACTCTGGAAAAATGCAGTGATGATCTCTTTAGTGGTGGTTTCGACTCACTGATTGTTGAGTGAAGACGAGATTTTCCTTGGCTGTGTCTGAGCATGCTTCCAGTTGCCATTTATATCACTAGTGTGTGCCATAACATAATGTGTAATAAACTTCCTTGTCCCTTGAACTTATTGTAAGGTTTATTCAAAGTTTTCTTGCTCAGTTTCACTTGGGAGTTACTTTGCTCTTAGAACATTTTCTAAGCTGAACACGGAAATGTCAGTGTGGTGCTTTTGGATATGGTAAATACCACCACATTCACTAGTGATTTATAATGATTGTCTGGTGCAGAGGATGCTGTTATTGCTGTGGTAAATAATGTGTACTTTTTGTGTCTTCCAGGCAGATCAGATCAGATAGGAAAGAAAAGAATGCTGTGATGTCTTTCACAGTAACAGATGAACCAACTTTTGTTGACCTGACTGTATCAGAAGTCAAAGAAGAGGTAGGGGCAATAGTTTGTAAACAATTACGTGCAACAATTTTCACTTATCACATCAGTTTCCTTTTAAGGCTGTAAAGAAAGAGGCTTTGTTTGTATCTGGATTCTGTTATGAAGAGATGAGATCTAAATGCCATTTCATGGGTGTAAGGATATATATTACAGGTGCATTTATAAATCTGGTAGTTTGAAATACTCCTTTTCAAAGCTAGAAAGTGCAAATTCAATAGGTTTTTTTGGAAATTTTGTTCGAGATGGCAGTTACTAAGACGTTTGTAATCAAAATGGTTGTTAGAATTTGGCAGCAAAGAAAAACACGAACTGATTTCTAAAAATCTGTTTTGGATGTGGTCCTGTTTTTTTTTTTCTGATTTCAAGTGTTTTTTGGCAGTGTAACTGCATTTGGAATTAACTAGCCTTGAATGAGTTAAAGTAGCAGTGTACATTTGCCGAGTCTCTCAGTTTTAACAAGCACAAGTCTTTCAAACTAGTTGCCTCGTGAAAAATGTGTGAATGTGAAACATGTTCACAAACTGTTCCTGTAATTATTTAAAACATTTTTCTCCTGCTGCCTTTAAATTCCATATTGCAGCAGTATTTCATGCTGTATTTTTTCTAATATTTCCAGTTCCTTCTTCCTGCATGTATTGGAGAGTATTCTGTAATGACTAAATGACCTCTGTCATTTAGTTTCTCAGAGGAGTCATCTCAGTTTCTTTCCTCTAAGCATATTCACAGTGTCAGCGCCTTTGCAGAGCTGTGCCTCTAGACGTGTCTGCTACTGTGCAAACTGTTTAACTCAGCATGTATTACTAGTGATAAAGTACAGTTGTGAGTTATCTTATTAATCTTCTAACACTTGTACTGAATATTCCTGAGTGATTACGTCTTTCATCTTCCTTTCAGATTTAGTGTAATGTTCTTAAATTCTGAAAAAATTCAAATTGTAGCCATACAACTATCTCTTGATGTCCTGAACTTCCAGGAGGGTTTTTCTTTGATCTAATGAAACTCTCTTGCTGTGCCTTCTTTCAGCCTGTGAAGTTAGCAGTTGTGTGCAGAGATGGGCAGTTGCATTTATTTGAACATATCTTGAATGGGTAAGTTAGGATTCATCTTGAGAGTGTCTTTGGGAAAGGTCTGGGGTTACTGCAAGGCAAAGCTCAGTTTTGTTATGCTGCTGCCTTTAAGCTCTTGTATATGCTCCTGAACCAAGTTCCAGCTGCTTCTTTGTGTTGGGTTGCTGGATACATTTTTGTAGAACTCACTTGCTGGGGACTGTGTTGCACTTTGGTATTATGTGTGGCTTTAACCCACATTTTGTGTGTCTGTGCCTCATCTTAGCCATCCATAAAAGGTGTAAAATGGCTGAGTTTGCTGAGGACCTGCTAATGAAAGATGCTAGATGTGCAAGATATTGAAGTGTTCAAGCTAAATCTTGGAATTTTTTTTTTCCAGTTATTGCAAAAAACCCTTAACACCAAACTCTACTATTCAGATAGCAACACCTGGGAATGATGGGGACTCAACACCGAAACCAGTCCCTATTCTAGCAGCTGCATTTTGCAAAGACAAACAGTCTCTGCTGCTGGTGTATGGAAACACCTTACAGCCCATCATAGAGAAAGTGGTATGTAAATCTTAACAGGGTTTCGATTCTGTAATATGGACTGCATGCTGCTTTCAGTTAGAGAAATTTTTGGCTTTGTTATTTTTAATTTTACTGTTTTGAAATGATACAACAATACAAAACATGTTCCTTGCCCTTGTTTTGGGAGCTGTAAGTGTTGCCCCAGAGCTGTTTGGAAAGGCAATTTGTATTCTTCCGTTTTTTCAGTTCAGTACAGGTTGATGTCATTGCTGACTGTTTCTTGCTATTTCAGCTGTTGTTGAGTTAGGCCATTGAAACTGGTTTTAATACAGTTCCAGTTTACCTGTGTAAACGTCTTTGGAGAGTATAGAGATCTGGTAGCAAAAGGCAGATAGGCAAAGGAACTGCTATTCTACAGTGAAAAAAAGTTCATTCGAATTTATACCACTGGAATTTGTTCTCATCTTTCAGTAACATAATGAATCACAGGTGTGAGTGTCAAATATATTAACTGATTTTGTTCCTGTCCTCCTAGTCTTTGAACACGACTGAATCCCACATATGTTTGGTACGGGACGTCCAGAAAGTGTTGTCACTTAAAACAGATGCTGCTGTAACAAAGGTGAGCTTTGCATGAAATGTGATTTTGCTGCTTCTCTTGTTTTACTTCAGAAACAAAGTAGGTAGCATTCACTGCTGTCTTAAAATGAGATTGGATTTCTGGTAGACCTGTTCAGAGCTGCAGGGGTAGCTGTAGATGTCCATAGCACTCAGGCAGGTGTGAGTGAAGAGATCTTCATGGCTGCTGTGTGTCCTGGCATGTGCAAGAGCGCACAGTGGCCCTCTTGTAACTTAGCAGGTCTGCTTGAGAGACAGGACTGATTGGTGGGGTTTTTCTGCCTAGGATCAGTCCTTCCCTTTGAATCTGTTGGTTTGTACAACCTCTCAGACCCTGATGGTTTGGGGTGAAGGTGGGATGACTTTGTTTGAGAGTCTAAATAAAATGTAGTGGAACCTTAAGGGGCAAATCCTTTCTGCTTTTTCTTGAGGTGGCCATCATGTGTTCCTGTGAGCTTGGCACTTGCATGGCAGCAGTGTCCACTGAGGCCACTTGGCACTGTGTTCTCTCATGCAGGATCCTCTGGGTGTTTGGAGACAGGCTGTAAAGTTCTTAATCACTGTGCATATTCAAGGCCTTGAAGATTTGAAATGCTTGGAGAATCAGGGAAGTGAGCAGACAGCACTGTTTTTCTGACCCTTTAGTTATTTAGTAGATGTGGTGCTCTGTCAGCCAGGCAGGGTTTTGTGCTGATATCTCAGTCCTGGAGCTGGTGGGTGGCAGGGCTGAACTGCAGGGGTAGGTGTAGGGCCTGTGTGGCATGCAGTGATGATACCCATCTTGGTTTCGCTTTTTGCTGAATTCCAGTGAAGACGCATTTCTCTTGGCTGTCTGAGCATGCCGTGTGGAACAAGGTCAGTGATAAGTGTAGTGAGCTAAGGGGGATAATATTTTATCACCACTGGTGTTCCATGACAAAATTCTTGATGCAGAAAATCAAATTTTTGGAAATTGGAAGTTGCTTTGCTCAGTGTAGTAGATGATACTTTTATTACTTCAGAGGTACTTCCAAATAAAAGCTTGGATGGAACTGCTATGGTTTAAAGAAGTGTTCTGGAAGTAGCAGAAGATGCATTTTTGGTATTCTGGAAGTGGTATACTGCCTTACATTCTCTGTGAGGGGAGGATTTGGTTGTTAAATACAAAATTCCATCTCCTTGTGTTCATTGAAGATGATACCTTAGCTTGTTTGGTATAAACTAAGCTGTTTCTTTTTGTCACTTTGGTCACAGCCTAATTCAGACAACTGAGTTCTGTGTCTGAGCAATCCCTAGAAGAGAAGAGTTGAGATTGAAGGGGATAGCGACTATCTTTTGCTGTTACATTGTGCTGCTTTTCTTGGTCGGTTATTGCCTCCCAGTGGGTGCTGCATTAATCTGCGTGTGGTTTATGGAGCTGACTGTTAGGACAGGTAGTATCTATTGCCAGCAAACATCCAAATATTTGTTGTTGGATACAAACAGTTCTGTGAATGTTATGGCAAAAGCTTGTAAGAAAAGTGGTTCACAGGTGATTCCAAAAAGACCATTGCTTTAGTTAATTATAAAAATTAGCTGTTTGTTTTTTGAGGTTAATCATTCTCCTAAATACGCTGGATTTGCCTAATATTTATGTCAAGAAAATAGTTTGTGTCAGGCTGTTTTTTTACCATATGTGTGAGAGTCTCAAAATAAAATCCGTATTTTAAATTGGAAGAAAGTTCAAGATACTAGCAATTCATGCAAATGTGGTTATCTCTGTGTACTAGGTAAAGACACCTGTTGTGAACTCGGACACCAAAGTTCTAGTACCTGGCATTCCAGGACATAGTACATCTGTAAAAACTCCAGCTTCGGGAAAGGAGAAAAAGAAAAACAAGAGGAAACCAGGAGAGACAGAGGTAAAGGGCTTCTTCTTTCAAACTCAGCAAGAATGGAAAAACTAGAATCATTCTATATTCTTTAGGTGAACTTGAATTTGTTTTGTTTGCTGTGGAAGAAAGGTTAATGATGCCATCTTTCTGTATAAAACAGATGTCCCCTTGCTCAAAACACTTCCTTCATTCAAGCCCTCTGTGCCCTTCCCTGTGGTTTTGCCAGGTTGTTGCAGAACTTTGTCACACACTTGTTGCTGCCTATGCCAAGATAGATTAGTGCTTTTCAGCCAAAACTTCATCTGTTTTTGTTTTCTAATGCTGTCTTCTGTCAGTGCATTTAAAAAGAATACACAAAATTTGTATTCTTTTCCAGCAGAATCAGCGGGAATGCTCTAAGTTAGGCACTTTGCTTCCAGCTGATATTTGTGAGATAACCACACTGATGCAGCACTGCCCCTATTTCCCCTCTGCAGGAGAGCATTGAGGAGCGCCTTGGGGCATTGGATATTGATGTGAGCAAAGTCAAAACTCCAGGTGGCCTTCCCCAAACAGACAGCTTTGCCGTGCTGCTGGTTCAGGGCTTGGAAAGCAACGATGCAGAAATCTTAAATGTAAGTCTTGCAAGCTCGGTGTGTGCTGTTGAATCGGTTCAGTGGGACTGAACAGATAGGTAGGGAGCCTTCCTGAAAGTCAGAAAGGCTGAACAGTTCAGAACCTGTTGTTTCTCCCAGCTGCTTTTTGCTGATTTGCTGCTCAAGGAAGTGCTATTACGAATTATAGTAGTGGTGTTACTTTTCTGTTATGGCCTGCCTTGCTTTCTGAGTCACTCCCTGAGCTGTGAGGCACTTTGTTTATGATAAATTTGTTATGACACAGTTCAGATGTTTTATAAGTGATGCTACCAATGCAACCATGTTCCCTTTAGCTTGGATTGGAGCATAATCTGTGCTTAGTCTCCTGAGGGTACATTTTTCAAGCAGGTACTGTTTGAAGAATGAATTGATGACAAGTTTCACTTGAAAAGCTTATCCTTGCATTTGGACATAATAGTTCTAGGGGTGGGGAGCTGTTAAGAATTTGATGCTGAATAGAAATTTTGTGTCACAAATGCTGTTGAAAGGCATTAATTTATGGAAGTCAAACAGAAAATACCAAGGGAGATTTTCATGTTCATGTAATGCATCATTTCTAACATGGGGCAGGTGGGATAGAGGCAATGCTAGATTATTTTAGATGGATTTATTGAGTGTCTTTACTTTGTTAATTGTACCTGACTTGGAAAATGAAGCTCCTTTTCATAGCAAATCTTTTGCTCGTTTTCCTCAGCATACAAAAGTAGTAGAGTTGGAAGAAGTTTACAAGCAGGATTTTTTGATTTTGCTGATTGCTCATACACATGTTAAAGGTGAATTATTCTCTGATCATATCTTTTCGGTTTAACAGAAAGTGCTTAACACAAAGAAAGACAATATAGTAAAGAACACAGTAGCCAGAATGCCTATACACGCTGTCATTCCACTGCTGCATGAGGTAAGAGAGCTTGTACTTCTTGTACTTTTATACAAGCCACATGTGATTTGCCTTCCAGCTACTAAAATCCAGAGTGTGTCTCTTTATTTCTGAAAGTGGTTTGGTGCTGTAAGAGGACTGAAATGTTTTTTAATTTATCCCTTATACACTTTTTATCTTTTCTGGCTGAAGCTTAACCAAAGGACCAAGTGTCACTGTCAAAGCTAGGAAGAGCATTAGGTCATGTATTACTATCTTAAATGATGATGTGGGAGAAGGAAGGGAAGAGATTAAGAAAAAGCTTATTTAGTCCATGGCAAACAATCACCCTTCCCTTCCAACATGGACAATGATTTGAAGCATCATAAAGTCCATTTGCTGTACTTAAACTTTGAACATGATTTAGCAGTAATTTTAAAAGGGATTTGGCTTCTGAACTGCTTATTCAGTGATATTAAATAAACTCTTTCATTTGGACATTTGATTAGCCTTGACTGGACATTACTGTTTTAAACCAAACATTCGTTAGTAGCTCTTGTTATGTAAATGATATTCTATTACATAAGTTAATGGTTCCATTTCTTTTGTATTTTTGATTCTTGTAAATACAGTGTATTAGTGTGCTGACCACAAATAAGATTTTTTTTTTTATGGTACCAATTTAAATTGATTTGCAGATGGCCTGATGCTGAATGTCTGGTCTTACAGCACCTCCTTAGGCTTATGTTAATGAGACGCTGTGTTTTTTCCGTGTGACCTTTGCTGGGGAATCTGAGTGCAAGTGTTTAGCTCTGTAATCTCAGTGGATGATCAGACCTTTATGTAACTGTCTTCTCCCGAGCTTGAGATTTGTTGTGTGAAATGGCCTTTACCTGATTTTCCCAACTTGTCCACCCTGTAGCAACTGCTCTACTAAGCAGATAAATAGAGATGAAAAAGGTTTCCTCTTACTTATTCCTGCCAGGTTTAAGCTTCAGTGGATATTTTGCATATTAAGAGTTCCAGCTTTCTTCTAATATTGAAACCCACCCTCTTCAAGTTATCACCCTGTGAAGAGGGTGGTAGAGCCAGCAGTGTAATCTTCTGGAGCCTGGCAATGGTTAATCTTAGCAAACTTCAAATGCCTGGAGAACTTTCTGCCCCAGTACTGGGGCTGTCAAATGATCTCATGTTGGGGTTTTAAATTTGTTTGTTACTTATTGCTGACTGGGTTTTTTTGTCCTTTTAGCTTACAAAGAGATTGCAAGGCAACCCATACAGGTAAGAGACAACTCAGCTACAGTTCAATTCACCTAAAACTTTTCACATGTGTGTGTTATGGTCCCTCCTACCACGTATGTGATAGATTTCCAAAGTAACTGCAATTAAACTGCAGCATCTGGAGGTAAATACTCATTTCACTGAGAGTGAAAAGAGCAACTTAAAACACTTAAAGCAGTGCTTTGTCAGGGTGGCTGAAGTGAAATTAGAAAGGGAAAATGAGGGTGTAACCCTGAGAATGTAACTGAAGGTCCCAAATGTTTACATTATGGACATGATCAATAAATAGAATAACTCTTCAGGTGTAGAATTGTTTAATTATCAAATGTATTTAGACATCTCTTAATGTGGTGTTCAATAACAGAACCAGCTTCCCCCCTCCTTATTATGTTGCCGTAAGGACAGCTTTGTAGAGATGGGCTGTGCTGAGTTGTGAGTGTTGGGTTGGTTTGGGTTTATTTTTTTCTACATTTAAATTCCTTCATTGTAGGTGGAGAAGAAGGTATTATGCTTTGATCTTTTATTCATTGAGACCATCTATAAAAATTTCAGAAGCACAGACCCCTGAGCTTGCTTAGTTTAGTGCCTCACTGAAATGTCTGTTCCTTTCCTAACTAATAACTTATATACCTCATGTGGATAGCCAAACTTTACGTTTCTATTTATAGAGAGCATTTATCTTGCTCTCGAACTAAAGAGGAACACTTTATATAGAAGTATTTAGCATCTAGAATGTGAAATGGGTGTCTCTTCAGCCAGTATCTCTTGGATATAATTTATTTCTCTTTTCCAGTGCCTTACTAATGGTTCGATGGCTGAAGTCTGTTTTTACCTTACACGCATCCTACCTTTCCACAGTAAGTATTTTTCATTCATGCCAATGCACTTAAGTAAAACTACATTTAAATGCTTAAATGTATTTTCTTTCTTCAGGCAACTGTCTCCTGCTTTCTGCATGTGGCAGTGCCCTAATCAGTGTGTAGACAGCTATGCTTACACCACTTTTGTTGAACCTGCTGGACATTGCTGATAAAATTGTTTGTCTGAGTCATTCCTTACGTAATTATAGCCATCCCAAAGTCAGACCAAGATAAGTTATGTCACACCTGTGAAAGGGAACAAAATTACTGCCAAACAGTAATCTAGCCTGTGTCACTAGATCTTACAGAACTAACTTTTCCTTGTTCGTGTAATGCTCATACTGAGACTGTCTTGGGCATGGCCAGATTTATATGGTAAGGGTGTGCCAAAGTTGGTAGGGTAGGAAGTAATGCTGCATCTTCTGGATTGAAGTCCAGCTTTGCCTTACAAGTGATGGATACAGCACTCTTGCTGGGTTAAGAAAAAGACGTTTGGGCAGCATCAGTCCTTCCTGCCATTTGTTATAGGACTGCTGAGCAGCAGAACTTGCATGCATTGCTGAGGCTGCATTCGGACACCAGTGTGTGTTCAGTTTCCACTTACACAGCTTTCTGAACAGTGCTTCACCTCTGTGCGTGGCAGAGACTGGAAAGGAAAAGGAGTCCAAGAATGGCCATGCTTTAAGAGTTGATGATACTTCTAAACATGGCTAAGCGTTAATTGATCAGGCTGCAGGTGCTTCCTGAGAACCCTCACCTCTCCCTTCTGTCTAGAATAATGTCAGCAAGTGTTGCTTGTTCCAAATACACAAAAGTAGTTTAAAAAACCGAAAAGCATTTGAGATGTGTTTGTTAACAGTTTCATTTTTTTTCATCCTTCTCCCAAGTTGCCAGACCTTATTCCTCAGCTTGGAATGTTATACCAGTTGATGGAGAGCAGAGTAAAAACTTTGCAAAAGCTTTCCCGTCTGCATGGAAGACTCTTCATTCTTGCCACCCAGGTGAGCTTCAACTACATAACATGGGTTGTGCAGGGATGTTGTTTGCAGACTTCACTTCCTGTTGGGATTGCATCTGATGTGATCTGTCCTGGGCACTTAAATGCAGCTGCTGTTCAGGGACACTGATAATGCTCAGAGCAGGCCATTAATTGACTGTCCTATCAGTTCCTGCTCACTGGGACTGTTTTGTCCTGCCAAATGTGTCTGTTCACCCATAGAATTTTAAAGAGGAATAAACAGGAGGCACTGGGCCGCTTTGGAGCAGGTGCCTCTCTGATTTTACTTTGTCATTTATACTTTTTAGGTTGTTAAACCAGCACTGTAAGTTAATTACTGTGTGCTACCCTTAATGTAGATTTCATTTACGTTGTTAGGAGCTCTGTTGTATTTTAAGGTTGAAATATATGATTTAATCTAAGGCTAATCTGCAAATTCCATTCAGGTTGCAGCATCGCAAAGAGTTCAGGATGTACCCGAGGTTAATCAGACTGCAAAGCTGGTCTATGAGGACGGTAAGTGTTGTATGCTAAGTCACTCAGCTCCTGAATTCACATGACAGCATACACTTAATGGCTGTTCATCATGCTCCTGTGCTTATCTACCAGTGTACAGTCTGCAGTTAAGAGGGGTTTTGTGAGATGTCCATGGCAGGAAAATCAGCAGCTAATGATGTAGACATCTTGTAGCTAAGTTATTCCTTCCTTGCCTTCCTTTTATCTCCTTTAATTCCCTCCCAGTCTTGCTTCACAAATGAAGAAATGGAAGTTCAGTGTGCTGCTTTAACTTACCTGGCAACGTAAAATTTTTAGTGTTACCTGCCCTTGTGCTAAGGTAGATACAGTGAAGGCACTGCTATGTTGAGTCAGCAGGACATCAATATAGGGGATGTCCATGTGTGTGAGTGCATACTTCCAGTTCGGCTTTTTTCCCACTGCATCTTCACCCTGTGTATTGGTAACAGAAGTGACCTGGTCTTAACTGATGTTGGTTACCTCATCTCCTGGTAGAATCTGTTTTGGTATGGAAATAGCACAGTTTGAAGACTTGGCAGCACATGGGACTGGACTTTGTTTGCACAATGACATTTTAAAGCCTGTTCCTCAGAATGAGAGATTGTTTTCTCTTTACAGACTCCTCAGAGGAGGAAGGCTCAGATGATGAGATGATTGCAGATAAAGACTCTGATGTAAGTGGAGTTAGACCAGATGTTCTCCCATTTGCTTGTAGCAGAAATGGTGTGACTGACAAAGGTTCAAACATTTCTGCTTTATTTTCCACCTAGGAAAACTGGGATGAAGATGAAGAAAAAGAGGAGCAATCTGATGAACAAGACATGACTGTTGAAAAGGAAATCAATGGTGATTCTGATTTGGAGCCAGAAAATGAAAGTGAAGAAGAATAACAGCACGAAAGATTAATTTTAGCGGTTTGAGCAAGTGGGCCACCAAGCTCTTTGATTCTGGATCCTGTTGCTGAAAGATGCTGTATTTGCATATCAGGAGTGCAAAGCATTGTACAGCCTGTGTGCAGAGGCACCTGTGGGGCACTGCATTTCTGAATCCAGAATGTTTAACCGTGCCAGCCTTCTCTCGCCCTCCTTCCCTGCGCTTACTTAGAAAAACATTTCCTCCACCTCCTGGTCAGATTATGCCTGTCATGTGGACATGCATTTGTATCTCAAGTGAAATAAATCTGCCACCGCTGTTTGTGTGGGAAACTTGGTTCAGCTTTACATTGAATTTGTTTCAAATATTCAAGGATCAAAGACAACTGGTCTATACCTTCTTTCCATGCTTCAGTTAGCAATAGCAAGTGGGCATCCTTCTGATTTTTTTTAAAAAAAAAGAAACAGAAAAAAGAAAAAAAAAGATATTTTTGTAATATTTAAATTCTGTCCTGAAATTCTTTTCTTTCCCTCTTTCATTGGCTTAGCCACACTTTGGCAATATGTAAATGCCAACTCAACTTAAAAATGGATTTTTCCTTTTTTTTAACAAATTTGAACTGAAGACTTTTATATGTACAAATCAGTGACTTTTCTTGTGCTTTAAAAGGACATTAGAACTATCACTGGCTCCTAATTATGTTTTAATGGAGGCTGTATATAAATTTAATGCTAACCCAGAGGACAGACCGTGCTGAGTTGGGTGGGGAGAGGGGAGTGACACAGGGAAAGGAGAAGGTGAATGCTTGTGAATACATAGCACAGAGCTATACTTTTCTTATGGATTTTTAATCTCCCAGTGACAGAACAAGGACAGTTATTTGCTCAGCTAATGGAAGCTGAAGTGGTGCAAACACGTTTTTAAGAGCAAAACAAGGTAAAGGTTTGAGCCATTCACCACTATAATGTACAATAATATATTTGTCTATAAATGGAGCTGTTGCAACAAATACCACCCTCTTTGTAAAGTGAATAAATATACATCTCTTTTACCAAATACCTGTCCTGTGGTGTTTGTTGAGAGAGACCTTAGGTAGCTTCAGGTGGTGGTTAAAGGTAAAATGCTGCTTGTAGAAAGCAGATTTCTAGTGGAGGGGGAAGGCAGCCTAAAAGGTTACGGTGTTCTGCAAAGCATCTGTTGTTAGAGACTCCTTGTCTTCCTCCCTTTAAGTTGTATCCATTGATTTGTCCACAGCTTGGCTTGCACTGGGGTTGCAGCACTGTCTGGAAGTGCAGGGCATTATGTCATGGACAGAGCTGGAAGAGATGTTCTTGGATTTGGAGAGCTGGAGATGGAAGGGCAGCAAGTGGAGGCTTTCACAGTCTTCAGAGGGTTTTAACTGACAGTAAATCATAGCCTTACTACTGTATGAAGCTGTGCTTTATTTGTTTTCAGTTCTGAGATGCTGTGAAAATAAGTGCAACACTTGTACATTGTCTGTGCTCAAGCCACCAAACGAGGCTGAACTGATGTGTCAGTTTTTAAGGCAGTCTTCACTGTGTGCAGGTAGGCTTTGGGTTGGGCAAAAGAGGGGTGTGAAGTGAGTGCTGCTCTGCTGAGCTTTTGAGGTGTAGAGTAACGCAAGGAGCCAGCTGTGTTCCGGTCCTGCAAGGTCCTTCCTGTGTCTGCATCCCAGCCTTTCCAGAAGTTGAAGCAGAAGCCCTGGACTAGGGTGAAAGAGCAGGCAGAGTATCCTGTTTGCACTGTTTGGATGGGGGGAATGGTGGCATCAGGAACTTGCCACCACTGCCCCGTGTTATTTGTAAGGTTGGCATAGCCTGTATCCATCATTCCTATGCACCAGAAACTGTTCCAGGAGTGGGACCAGGAGAGAACCTGGCAGCAGGAAGAGCAGGGGGATCTTAAGAGCATTTTGCTCATTCTTGGTTTTCACAGACATTTAGATTCTGTGAATCTGTTCTAGTGACAGCCAGCTGGTAGCAGGGGGTGAGTTCTGGTCTTTTGCTTTGGAGTTAGGACAACCAGTTCACCCTGTCCTCAGCCCTCAAGCAGCTGCTCTGTGTGACACTGTGGCTGTGGCAGCTGAAAACAATTGGGCTCCTTGGTCAAAAATTGCCCTCACTTGAGACCTAACTGGCAATGCTGTGCACTTTCTAATCCTTAAAACTTTATCTGCAAAACCAAGGTCTAGCCAGTCAAGGACTAAACTGTGTATGTCCTCCTTTCTCTAGAGAGGCTGGAAATGGGATAGGTCCTCCCTTCTAATCTAATCCTGCTACTTTGGGAACAATGAAGAGAAAGAGGACAGACCAGCTTAGAGCAGTGGAGGTTGGATGTGAATTTGTGCAGTGCAAACCCTACAGTTAAGCAGCCAAGAAATCAATGGGAGGGAAACTCTCAGGTGCAACTTGGTTTTATTTTCCCAGCTATTATCGTGTCTCATTCATAGGTGTGTGTTTATTGTCAGTCCAGGCACCACTGCAGGGCCTCTGGGATTTTTGTTTGCTGTGTTTCATGCGGTGTCCTTCCCAGTTCCAGAAGTAGATAACCTGTGGTAAGGAGCAATACCAGAGATGGCCAGCGGGTGCCAGACCAGCTCCACAAAATTCCTTGCATCACAGGGCAGCAGGAAGAACCTGTGACTCGGCTCTGAGGATGCTGTAAGCTCGTTGTTACTAAATCCACCCTGCTGTAAGGCGAGGTGGCTCACGTTCTTGCTTCTTGTTATGTTCCTGCTTCCAAAGGGACTTAGTACCCCACCAGCACTTGGGCTGAGAAGTGTTTGTTGCCTCTCTTCCTAAGTATTTCAGTGTTCCATCTGATTCTTGGAAGTTTCATAGGGGAATAAGAGCTACCTGTGTGGGTTGTGCACCTGTGCCTGTTAAATGCTGTGCAGTGTCAGAGTTATGGATGTTTTGCTTCTGGCCTCTCTTTGTGGTATGGGAAGTGATTTATTTGTGTTTTAAAAAAAACCCTACAAAACAAACATGTTTTTGGGTTCACCATCTAAATGACTTCTGCTAATAGCTTCTCTATCCCAAAACAAGTATCTCAATGACCTCAGTTAAGTAGAAACAAACAAAAGCAAAACATGCTGGTGGAGAGGAGGCGGATGACATGGAAAGGGAGAAAATAAGGAAAGGTCTAGGATGCACAACTAGTTCTTAGAGATTTCCTGACTCCTGGCAACAAGAGCATGTAGGTATTTGAGAAAGGCACCCAAAAACTATGGAGATGGCACACAGTCTGACAGCCAAGTTCTCATTTGGGCTGTCCTGTGATGAAACATTGGCTTGGTACTGTATTTACCCTTTGCATGGAAGAGAACTGCTTGGTGATAAGGAAGACTCATTTTCTGTGCAGTCTTGCCCTTTGCCCCTTTTGCCTCTCTCTGCATAAACCAAGATTAAGTCTCCTAGAAACTGATCTGTGGCCTTTGGGGTGTTGGTTCCCTGCTCCCTGGAAGGAGGAGACTGGAGAGAGAAGCTTAGTGGAGATTCTGTTTCCTTGCAGGAGAACTGGCATCAGCAGCACTCTTCATGTCCACATCAATGAAAGTATGGAAAACCTTCCTGCTCACAATTGGCTGAGACCATTTGTGACCCTCTCCAAAAAGGTGGTGTAGAGCTAAGCTAAACTGGAATGATCTCATACAGACTGTCTGGTACAGGAATGGATGACCCTTTCAGCTGTTTCAAATTGGAAGTTCCTGTCATCAGATCAAGGTTCCTGCCTTAGTGAATCTGGCTTTCTGGAAAGAGTGTTTGACAGTGAAGGTTGGTAGACTCTGCTCTTGCTGGAGTTCCAGTGTGATTTCTGTAATGCAAAATATCCCATGGTGCTAACTCTGGAATTGCAGGAGCACAGGCAGTTGTAGTGATGGTTTCCTCTGACTGGCTGCCAGAACATGTAAGCTCTCCAAACCTGTGGTTCTCTGAAGCCTATGCTGTGTTCAGGCTCCTCAAAGCACGGTGTATGCCTGAAATTTAGTTTGTAGCTACAATTAAAGATTTGGGAAAGGGGTACATTTCATGAAGGAAGCTAATAGGATGAAGGGAGGGCTGTTCTGGAAAATACGAACTCTGGTGGATGCTTCAAGCTAAACTGCCTTTAAATAAAGGGAGTTTCGAAGTGACAGTTCTTGTTTTACAGTTCCCTGCTTCAATGAAATATGCCTATGGGAAAGATTTTCCCCTTCTCTGAAAATCAATTACTCTCCAAGGTAATTCCACAGAAGATTCTCTTTGTAAGGCACTGAAACCTGTGCTTGCTTGTTGCTTCATGAAGGGATCTGATAACTATTTTGGTGCTTCCAAGGGCTGTCGCACCCCCTTTCCCAGTTTCATAAATTCTGACTTGGTTTGCCACTCTGCTCATTCAAGATGGTTTTTTTAACGTGTAGTATTGCTGTGCATCTGCTCAGCACCCAGCGTGCTTGTGAGCGCACAGGAGGATTTGGGCACACATGTTCCAAAGGTGCCTGCTGGAAGGATGATAAGCCAGCCTGATGCATGGTGTGCTGAGTCTGTAAAAGATGGGAATAATTAGCATTTGCATGTCTATACAATTAATGCCTGAGTAGAACAGCACTAGGTGGCAACCAGGTCCTTTTTGGTGCTTCCAAAATGTTGCCAGTAGGAAACCCCACTGTGCATGCTGGTAGGCCAGTGAATGTCCTCTGGTGTTATGGGCAAGGACAACCTTGTTTTCTCACCATGGGTCAGACCCACAGCCCTCACTGCTCTTCGAGGGTATCTTGGTTTGAAAGACAGGTGTCTCCTAAGGAAGGCAAGCAGTCTCTTAAAATGGAAAAATGTAAACCCCCATCCCTCCAAATGACTATAGTTTTGAAATTAAGGAGCTCTCAGGCAAAGTTTTGAAATTAAGGAGCTCTCAGGCAAAGATATGGGAATAACAGTTCTTTATTAGGAAAATTAAAATAAAAATACAGAATACGAAACAAAAAAACACTGACAGAGTCAGAATACAACCTGACACCCCGTCAGTCAGTCAGGGTGTTGGTATCAGTCCCATTAAATGGTGGCTGCATCCTCCTGGATGACAGATGTGGTTCTGTTGAAGCAGTGGTCCTGTAGAAGGGTGCAGTTTTCCTCCAAAGGTCCAGTGATGATGTAGAAGGGTCTGGTTTTCCTCTGAATCCTGTGGAAAAAAGCTGCTCTGATGTTCCAAATCTCAGTTTTTATCTAGGTAGGAAAGGCTTGGCTCCTTTCCCAGGGTGGAGCATCTCCCAATGGGATGATGTAATCTTATCAATCATGCACTGGCACTCAATGGCCCATTAACAGAAGATCTCTTCTTGGAGGAAGGATGGGTTGTGGAAAAGACAAAGAACACTGCCCCACCTGGTTTTAACAGATGTTCATAGAATACATACTTTTGGTTACATCCTGTATTGCAACTCAAGACAGAGGGTCATCTCCTTTTAGTCCCACTGTCTTTTAGGAGAAGTGTATCTTGGTGTTGATGTAAGATGGCTCTTAGCTCAGAAGTGGGTATTTTGCTCTCCTGGGACTTTAAGTTTAAATAAGATTTCAATTCAGCTTAGACATGGTGTATTTGTGGAAGGACAAAATGCATTTTGAGCAGACTAATAGTTTAAAGCACAGAAAAGGGAGAGGGTGAAAAGAATAATGAGGGGGAAATTGAAGAAATGCTGAAGGTTTTTGCCTCTTTTTATTGCAGAGAGGCTGAAGCATTTAAACAGAATTTAAGCTCACCTTTTCTTTGGAATTGTTTGGTTTTAAAGCACCTTTGATATGTTAATTTTATCTTTTAGGTACTCACAAAAGAATACTCAGTTATGTCAGTTTGGGCCCTTGGTGGGTTTGTTGCTGTAGTTTTTGTTTTTAAATTCAAATCCATTTAATTCAGACTTCAACCTGAACATTTTGTTTCCCTTTTGGTCCTGGCTAGGAGAGCTGCTGAGGCATGGTACAATGGGCAGCAGTGCGAGTAAAATCCTGTTCCAGAGCCACTCAGTAGATGTTCAGAAGTGCTCTGGGAAGCAGTGGTGTTCCCAGGACTTGTCATAGTCCAGCATTTAAAGAGGGATGTATTGATAGCAGTGCTGCAATCCAAACTATTTCGAAAAGGAGGCAAAATTCTGGATTGCTTCTATTATTCAGCCAGGCAATAAAATACCTCAAATACCCTTCAAAGAGGAAATATAAATTTTGGTGATGGGAAGAAATAAAATGACCATCAAGGCAGGTTTTTCTTCTTGTCTTTCAGCCTGCAGCTCCAAAGCTTTGATTGCTTTGCAAAATGGTGGAGGACATGCAGAGGATACAAAACTGCTGTAGTATTCCTGCTCCATCCATGCTGCCTGTGACCTATTCCCAAGCCTTGGTGGGCCATCAAATGGACAAGCCTCAGCATGTGTTCCTTTGAATGTGACCTTTGGCCCTTTGTCTCATCCTGCATTGGCCTGTGTTCTCTGTGGGAAAGGATGCTGCAATATTCTGGAAATGTTGGAACGGCAGGAAAAAAGACAAACCTTCAAGATCCCTTTTTAAGTGAGGCAGAGATAGTATTTCTGGAGTTCAAATGCACTCAGGGACCATGAAGGATGCCATCCAGTCTTTGTGAGATGATGTCTGTGGAAATGGGAGATAAACCTCCACAGCACTCTGTGTTTCTCAACTTGTTTGCACAGCGTATTTCTCTGGTGCAGGAAGCTTTACTGGTGTGAGAAGAGAATCTCACCTTTTATTGATTCCTTTTTTTAGGTGTGCTTTTAGTTTCCATGGCTTCTAAAAGCACTTCCCAAGAGAACCAAACTCTTACTCCTCTCATTGTCATTTTACTTCTCAGATCTTCTGCTGGTTATCGCCTCCCACTTGCCAGAATCAAATTAACAGAGCTGTTTCAAAAAAACAGCATTTAATGCTGTTTTTTTATGTTAGTGCTCTGTTATCTTGGCAACAGGGAAAGTTTGGAGGGTTTCACCTGCTCCAATCTGAACTCTAGCACCCTGCATTGCGGAGGCCCTGGGGCCTGCCAGAGAGACACCACGCTCTGGAAGGAGGAACACTGAAGTTGTTGAAGATACACTAGGGCATGTGCCAAAAGGTTTCTCTCCACAGACATTTGCAATTTTATGTTAATGTACCCCAGTTCTGTTCTCCCCATTGGCCCCTTCTGCCCTTTTATGGCCCCTCTCTAGAATGTTCTCCCTTTCCCTGATCCCTATTGGCCCCAGTTTGCTGCATTGTTCCACCCCTGTTACCCTATTGGTTTCCCCAGTCCTATAACCTATAGTCCTAAACCTATAACCCCGCCTTGCGCCACTTTCCCCTGTTCCCATTGAGCCCTGATACCATGCTCTGCCCCTCTTTTCCCAAACCAAAACCCATCCTCTCTCCTTGTCTTTTGTCCCTGGACCCGTTTGGTGTGTGGCTGCAATAAGCTTCCTTGTAGCTGCACACAAAAGACGCTTCCAGCCTTTCCCTCACCCGCCTTTCTCAGCCATCAGCAGCGTGCTTGTGTGCCGCTCTGCCTGCCTGATTGCTGCCTGCTGGAGACTCTTTGGGAAGGTAGCAGCAAGTGAACATCCCCACGTGCTACCACACTGCATTTCTGTACTCTCAAGGGTTTAAAGGCTGATTTCATGGGGAACAATTCCAGCTCGCTATGTGAAAAGTGGAAAAGCTAACAGAGCGGGTGGGAGCTGTGTGTTTGCAAGAGATCTGTGCTCAACAGAGATGTTGGGGAAACAAAACTGAGCCACTGTGCAAGTTCAGCTCTGGTGTGTGCCTCAAGGGTAGAACTTGAGTGCAGCCCTGTGCTTTCCTTTTAGAAATATCAATTCAGCTGCAAGCAATGAGAAGCATTAGAACAGCTGTAGCTCTCTCTCTGTGCTTTCCAGACGCTCATAACTCCAGGAGTTATCTGAGTGTTTTATGCTGGTGCCTCTTGCCTTTGTATTTGAGCTGTCTTGCAGCAGCCAGAGTGGGCTGTGTGAAGTCTGGTTCCCCCATGTTTCTCTTGGAGCTTACATGGGGATGTTCCATTGTTATCTCCCCTCGTCAATCCAGCGGAGCAATGTCACCCATGGTGGCTGACCCAGGCCAGCTACAAGCTGCCCACCCAGCTGCTCCCTTGCTCCTCCTCCTTCTCAGTGGGACAGCAGAGGAGCGAGATGGAAAAAAGCTCATGGGCTGAGGTAAAGGCAGGGACTTCACATTCCAATTCCCATTGGAACTGTGGCAGGACTGGCCCTGACAGCATGGGCTGTGCCACCCATGCCTGTGGAGGGTGGAGCTGGTTGTGGAGCTGTGACTTCCTGCTACCAACACTGTGCATGAAGCCTGAGCACATATTTATAAATCAGCTCCTGGGGACGTGGCTGAGGGGGGCTGTGCAAGCTGGGGTTCTGGTACAGACTGCTGCTGTAATGACCATGGCAGACACTCCTATTCCTGTATTATTTTTCACCCCAGGGTCTTCAAGAGCTTTGTAGCTTCCCAATCATAATTTGTATTTTCAGGTGGAGATAGTGCCCTGTCAGAAACTAAGGTTCAAATCTGTGGCCTGCAGAGGTCCTGAACATTTTTTCTGGCCTTAAGATTTCTATTTCTCTGGAGGCCAGGCAATGAATTGGCAGAAAAGCTAGCCCAGCTTCTGCAGACTTCCACTTTTCATGCCCTTCTTTGGCTTTGTTTGCTTTTGGACAGTGGAAATGAATGTAGTTGGGAAACATGGTGTTTTCTGTCAGGTCAATGAGCCAAACCATCACAGGGTTTCACCAGCCAGCTCCAGTGTGTTGTATGGTCATATCTAGAGGCTCTTTTATTGTCTTCCTCCCTGTAAGCACTACAGTTTGCTGCAGAGACAGACTGCTATTACTCCTTTACTTCTTTGTGGCCTCTGGCTCACCCAAGGCAGATGCTGCCAGCTGGCTGGTACTGACTGGAAAATCAGCATTTTGTCCTGCACTGGATCCTCTGGGCACCGTGATGTGGGGCTCTTGAGCATCAGGGCAGATGCATGACTGCTCTGCAGGCATCAGCCCATGAACACTTAGGCTCTCTAAGGACTTCAGAGCCTGTGGAGTTAGGTGATACCTTGTAGGCTGGGTGAATGGAGGCTTTAAATATGTCAGGGATGCCTGAATGGTGGACCTAGGCCCTGAAAAAGATAGAGGTGCTTAACTGCTGTAAAGAGCAGGGCATAACTGCTGAGCTGTGGGAACTGTTATATTTTAAGGTTCCTAAAGTAATAAGAACAGTACTGGTATTTGAGTGGAATAAATAAAAGAGTAATAAAATGGACAATTAAAGTAGTCACTTTGGAAGATGTGCTGATGCTTTTGTATGTCAGCCCTGTACCTCATGCTCCCAAGGCTTGTTATTCATCATGAAGCATTTCAATACAAAACTCACAATCTGTGTTACATTTTAATGAAATTGCTTCAGATCATTGAGAATTCTGCTGTCAGAACAAGACAAAACTCTTTGGATGTTCACTTGCAAGTTGTCCTGGACTTCTGCAGCCCTGTGTGGAAAGCTGCTGTAGGCAGTGTTTAGAGTTGGCTTGGGGCTTTATGAAAAATGTGTGGAACAGTATGCAAGGCTCTCCTAGCAGAAAACTGCTGGCCAGCAGTCATATTTTAGTAGTCCCAGGTGATGGCTTCACACAGCAACAACCCCAAGGCTGCTGAGAGGAAGGCACAGAGGAAGACAACCCTCATATTTCTGAGGGAAATTCCTTGACACCAAACCAACCTGAGTTGTCTAACAGCTGACCTGACACGGGCCAAAGGGAAAACCTTTCAGTGTGTTTGGTCAAGGCCAGGTTATTCTCAAGGCAAAGGTATGTCAGTGCATTTGGCTCCTTCTCTCCTCATTGTGTCCAGCACACACAGGATCCCACAGCTCCTGCAGAAACATCACAGCATTCAGTGGAAGCAAACTTGTGTCCAGTCCTCACACAGAGCTGGGGTGTTCAGCACTCCACCTCATTGGAATGAGGTACTATTCCAGCCCTCTTGGAAGGACCTGAGGAGGTCTGGCCTTCCCAGCTCTTGATCTGCTGCCCTGGGTAAGCTGCTGCTTGTGCCAACATTTGTTCCACAGCTGACAGCCCTGCTCTGCTGGCAAGCAGCCACTGCAGGAGCTTTTGCTGGTGACATTGAACCTTTCAGATCTTCCTAAGGAAAGCTCAGGACAGAACTTGTCAAAAGAGCATTGCTGGAGTGATGCTTTTAACATTAACTCTTTCCTCTGTTCTCCTTGCCTCACCCAGTAAATATTTGAGAGGACGCAAGTTTGCTGCTCCAGAAATTCCTCAAATCAAGTCAGTTTGCCGGTAACAGAACATGATTTGGGATGTGCAACCTCACTTTAATTAATTGTACAGAAAACTACTGGAGCACTGCTTGTGAGCTGTGTGTCTAACCTAAGTGGACTTGCTGCCAAGAACTTGGAAAAGTGGGGAGAGATGGAATCAGTAGCACAAGGATCTGCATTGTGATTCACCCACAGGTCTGAGGTCTCTGTTTTGATTTACTGTTCTAATGATCCTACCAAGCTGGGAATTCCAGAGGATTCATTTCAGTTTGATGAAACCAGCAGAGGGGTGACAAGGAGTTCAGTTCCTGTCTACTGAAACATCACCAGAGCCTGGAGCTGTTCAAGAGCAGCTGTGCTTGGTTTTCTTTCTTCAGAAAGTAATTTTGTAAGACCTTTTTGCACTCAGCAGTGAATGACTGCCACTGGCCTCCTCTGTGCCAAGATTGGCCCCAGCTTGTTTTCCATGCTCCAACCAGCACTCCAAGGCAGAAGGTGAATCCTGCACATCCAGGGCTCCCCCAGGCTGCAGGCATATTCATTTGCCATGGTCACTCCAGCTGCAGTGGTTTCACTTCAAGTGAGAAAGGGGTGGTTCTACACAGCTTTACTTTTGGTGTTTTCCATATCATTTATCTGGCCTCCATTACGTTCTGTGTGCTGAATTTAGGCAATTTAGCCTTTGGGCAACGTGAAGGGAGGTGCCATAAGTAATGCCCTTCCTGATTGCCCTGTATAGCAGGCTAGTTTGGAGGTAGAACTGCTTAGGAGAGGAAAAAAACAGAGGCATGTGGAAGGTGGCTTTGTGTTACAGGTAAGCCAATGGCAGAGGCAGTACAGGATACACTAATTTCTGGTATTTAACTTTCACTTGTCCATTTTTAATACCTCAGGCAATGGGGCATGGTCCTCTTCATTTAGGAGGGGATCTTAACCAGCCAAGAATTGCCATTGACATATTTCTTAGCTATTATTCCTTTGAAATGAGACTTAGGTAGATATGCCTGAATCCCTGCTTTCTGTACTAGTCCCACTCCCAATGGGTCCCACAGAGAGCTCCGGCTGGAACACAGGGGAACATGAGAGTTTATCATCTTTGGGGAAAGGGACAGGCAACGCAGGAGGACTCTAAGGCTGTCGTGACATTATGCAGGGACAAAATTAGAAGGGACAAAGCCCAAGTTTCATCTGGTTACTGCAGTGAAATTATAGAACCACAGAATGATTTAGATTGGAAAAAACTTGAAAGATCCTATGCTTCCAAATCACTGTCTGTGGCAGGGACACCTTCCACTGTACCAGGCTGCCCAGGGCCCCATTCAACCTGGCCTTGAATGCTTCCAGGCTTGGGGCATCCACAGCTTCTCTGGGTATCCTGTTCCCAGTGACTCACCAGCCTCACAGGAAATCCTGAATTTCTTCCTATAAACTTACAAAAGAGAATAAAAGTATTTCTGTAAATACATCAGCAACAAAAGGAGGGCTAAGGAGAATCTCTGTCTTTTACTGGAAGTGGGGGGAAACATAGAACAAAGGATGAGGAAAAGATTGAAGTACTTAATGCCTTCTGTGCACCAGTCTTTAAAAGTAAGATCAATTGTTCTTCAGGTACCCACCTCTGGAAGACAGGATGAGGAGCAGAATGAAGTGCCCCTAATCCAAGGAGAAATGCTTAGTGACTTGCTATGCCACTTAGACACAAGAAAGTCTATGGGTCTGGATGGGATCCACTCAGGAGTACTGAGGGAACTGGTGTTTGTGGCTCATCAGGCCACTTTCAATCATTGCTCATCAGTCCTGGTTAGGTAGGGAGCTCCCAGGTGACTGGAAGATAGCAAATGGGACACCCAGCAACAAGAAGGGTCAGAAGGAGGATCTGAAGAAAACTACAGGCCTGTCAGTCTGAGCCTGGTGCCAGGGAAAGTTGCGGAGCAGATCACCTTGAGTGCCATCCCACAGCACACACAGGACAGCCTGGGCATCAGAGCCAGCCCACATGAGTTTGTGAAAAGCAGGTCCTGCTTGGCCAAGCTGATCTCCCATGACTTTCCCCGTGGATGAGGGTAAGGCTGAGCATATTGCCTGCCTAAATTTTAGTAAAAAGTAAACTTTAGTAAAAATCCTACAGCATTTCCCACAGCATTCTCTCAGAGGAACTGGCTGCTCTTGGCTTGGACGAGTGCACTCTTCCCTGGGTAAAAGCTGTCAGGATGGGCAGGCCCAGGGAATGGTGGAATTAAATGGAATTAAATCCAGCTGGCACCTGGTCACAAATGGTATTCCCCAGGGCTCAGCTCTGGGGCCAGTCGTGTTTCACATCTGTATCAATGATGTGGAGGAAGGGACCAAGGGCACCTCAGCCAGTTTACAGATGACACCAGCCTGGGTGGGAGTGGTGATCTGCTGGAGGGTAGGAAGTCTCTGCAGAGAGATCTGGACAGGCTGGATCATGGGCTGAGGCCACTTGTGTGAGGTTTAACAAGGTGAAGTGCCCCGTCCTGCACTTTGGCCACAACAACCCCATGGAAGGCTACAGGCTGGGGGCAGAGTATCTGGAATGCTGCCCAGCAAAATGGACCTGGGGGTGCTGGTTGGCAGTGGCTGAAGGTGAACCAGCGACTGCCCAGGTAGCCAAGAAGGCCAGTAGCATCCCATGCTGGGATATGCTTTAGTGGTGGCCTTGGCAGTGTTAGTGGTCTCAGGTTATTGGGGAGCCTCTCTGGTCTTAAAGGTGTTTTCCAATGGAAACTGTTCTGCCATCCAAAACCTCCATTCCTTGTTTTGAAGGATGCAGTCCCAAATAGACCCACATTTGTGTTTTTAAGGAATTTAGCATCTATCTTTCCTTGAAAGTAAAAGGAATCAGGCTTTAAATGCTCTCGAAACACTTATTCCTTGATCTTAAGCTGTGTGTTTGAATTGAGGTGCTTTTGCCAAGAAAGGTTGGTTCAGAGGTTAAATGCAGGCAATTTAGCTGCAATGGTGCTTGTTTCATCTGCTTTTCTGTTTCCTTTCCCCCCTGGGTGGCAGATTTGGGAGTATTTTTCTTGTGCTTTGAGTTCTGGCTCAGACTTGTTCATGAATGTGTTGTAAAATCTCACCTACCCTTTTTTACTGAAAAAATCTCATGGACTGGGACTGGTGGGAATTGCTAGAGACAAGGCTTACAAACCATTCCCAGTATGGTTAGCCCAATGTCCCTGCTTAAATCCAGGTATGCTTGTATTAAAAAGGAGTGAACTAGTCTACCCCTACCCCCTTCTTTTTTTTTTTTTTTGCTCTTGGGGCAAGTCCTGTATGCCATTCCAAGTCTTTGTTATCAAATGTATGAAGCGATGTTGCTGCTGTAGCAGCAGCCTGGGTTCAGTGGGAACAACTCCAGAGCACTGCGTGCCACAGCAGTGGGCACGGTGAGAGACTTGCCTCTGCTGCCATGGCCATCCAGCCATGGAGAGAGCAGCTGCTGGGGCTTCACCCATTCTGCCAACAGCAGTCTGACCCCAACATGTGGACTGTGGCCATGATTTTGACAGAATGTGGAAAATGCATGGTTTGAATGTATTTTTATGTTGTCTAACATCACCTGACTGGAGCAGTTTGGTAGGCAGGACGCCTTGTGGGCAGGGCGATGGCAGGGATCTGTGGCTGTCACTTGCACTGGCAGTGTCATTTTTCCAGGCAGGCACCTGATACAGCTGTGGGAGAAGGCACCAGCAGCTGAATCAGGCCCAGCGAGCAGCAGCAGCACATCGAGGAGACCTTCACTTCATCTGCAAAGGGCCCATCACCCCTTGCTCCCCCCACGGCAGCGCAAGATGATTCCACCACAGGTGGGGCTGCAGCAGACTGGAGACTCCTTCAGCCAGGACTTGCTGCAATATCATTCCTGCAGCTGTGCTGGGAGGATGCTGGCCTGCAGAGGTGGTGTCCATGCCCAGGAATGCTGCTCGGCTCAGGGAGGCAGAGCGTGTATAAAAGCTGCATTCAAAGCGCTGATTGCGAGCCCTCAGAGCAGCTGGCAAGTGCAGCAGCTCTTCTTCATTCTGAGCCCAGCCTTGGAGCCTATCTCTGGGAACACGGAAATGCTCTGAGTATAGTTTTGAATTTTCAGGAACACCAAGAGAAGAATTGTTTTGAGGCAGGTGATGTTAATGTTGGGTTCAGGTGTGCCTGAAGGGAAGAAAGCAGGAATAAACCCCTGCCACAGTGAAGGAGAACTTTTCATGGCAAATTTACACCCTAGAGATACACTGATTGTATTGGCACACTTGGGGCATCTAATGCAGAGTGCAGAGCTTCTTTGAATAGATTGGAGAGATGAGACTTGAGGAAACAATTTGCTGATGCAGAAAAAGGGATCACACCCACTGGTCCCTTGGCTCAGGGTTAGTTCTGCCAAATCCTGAGCATGGCCCCTTTGGAATGATTCCATTATTGCTGATATGCAGCTGAAATACTGAATGCAGCTGGGGAGAAGTATTGCTCAGTAATTTAGGTGGCATTTTTGCTGGATAAATTTTGGATTAGAAATGAGCTGTACCATCAAACCTTACCTGTCGCTCTTTTATTATTGACCTGACAGTTCTACAGGGCATAAAAATCCTGATTTAAGAAAAGTATTCTTTTTTACTGCTTGGCTGCCACATGGTTTTATCATCTGTGAAGCCATGTAAAGAATGATTAGTTCTCTGAATTCTAAGAGCTCTGTTGGAGAGTATTTCAGAATGATCTGCCCCATGCCATTTCCATTAAGGAACTTTTGAATTGTTAGGAACTTCCAAGATCAGAAATGTTTCGAGGCAGGTCATGTTTATGTTGGGTTTGGGTATCTCTGCAGCATTCCTGGGAATAAACCCCGGGAACAATGAAGCAGGGCAAAAGTGGAACGTTTGGATGGCTAATTTGCTCCCTGCATATACAGGCTCCCTGAATACTAATGGGAATCTAATGGGGAGTGCAAAGCTTCTTTTACTTCTAACATGTAGTGCCATTGTTCATGTACCAGCACTTCCTTTGTTGTGAAGAGATACAAAACAAAACACACAAAAGAAAAATCCCAGAAGTGGAAAACCCAACCCGGACCTGGGGCTGTGAAGGTTGTGGGTGACACGGACACAGCAGCAGGAGATGCATCTGGCTCTGCCTGTCTGTGCCAACTGCTGGCCATTGGAGTCACCCCACCTTGTTCTAGGGCTGGGCACCAAGCTCCTATTGCTGTTTACTCTGAGAGCATTCCCAAAGTCAACCCCAGATACTTCTGTGAGACAGAAGCACGGGTTCAAACATGGATTTTACTGGAAAAGGAAAGACCACAGAAGGAAAAGGTGAGGACAGAAAGGAGCTGAAAGGCCTGAGCCAAATAGAAAAAAAAATCCCACCAGATTTCAGAGAAAAGTGGTCCATGGTGGTCACTGCTGGCTCTGTATCAGAGTTGGTGGCTGACAGCTACAGGTGATCCTGCAAGGATGCCCATGGCATCACTACATTCTGTCATTAGTTTACTCTGCTTTCTCCTTTTTGACAGTAGCCAAATCACTCATACTGTCAGCCAGGACAGGGACTGTGGCCACAGCTGACCACAAATTGGACATGGTCTTGAGACGCAAGTCCTGTTTCTTTCTTTGCCATCAGTGTCGAGTCACACTACAGATAAATTTCCTGTTCTTTGCTTGCTGATTGGGTCCAACACTGAGGATGATATTGCAGTGCTATAGAAACACCAGCAAGGCCTGCCTGCTTGCTGAGAGCTTTTTGTAGTTTGCAGAAATAGCATTCACAACTCTGTTGGTCTTTACTGGGTATTCACAGAAAGCCAGCCTCAAGAAGGAATCCCCTCTTATCATCAGAGCCTTCCACCTTTTTCTTCTGACTTGCTAACTCAATACTGTTCAGAGAAATTAAATGCATGCTAGTTCCATAAAAAATAAAAACAAAGCAATCTTCTGATTAATTAAAAAGCCCCATGAGGGCCTTTCCCAATAGATGGGTTGATTATAAAAGTGGGATGCCTGAGCATCCTCTGTTGGGGTTAAAAAAGCCAAAAGCTTTTGCCTGAGGCCCTGGGAACAATCACCCTAATCACGATAAACAATCTTTAGTTATGAGAAGAAACTCACCTGCATTGCCCCCTGGGAGTTCATATGTTAATGTTTCTAGTAAGTTCTCTGTTTCCCCAGTTATCATTGGTTCGTGTTTGGTGCATTAATTTTAATATTCCAAATCATTGTTTCCCATTGGACCCTGACCCTCAGACTCTGCCCTCACCCTACCTTATATAAGTTACTGTTTCACCCCTGCCCTGGCTCTTTCTGGTGCACCCTACATAGGGATTGCATTCTCCTTATTGAAGTTCTTCTGTTTCGGGTCACCAAACTGCACCCATCTCTCATTTTATCTCTCTGCCAAAGGGACTTTCGCCCTGACATCCCGCCCTAACACCCGGCTGTGCTATCCGTGCTCCGGAGTGTTAAAATCCTCTGCTCCCAAGGACTCTCCCTGCCCTGCCCTGCCCTGCCTAGGTGTGGTGTGTGGAACCATGGAGGCCTGGGCTGCCAGGAGCAGCAGAGCAGCGCTGTCCCCAGGGTCACTGCTGGAAAGGAGGACGAGGTGAAGGTCCAGCATGGCTCAGGCTCACAAACAGCTAAGGCTGCAGCTGGGCGGGAGGAAGGGCTTTGTGCCAGCCTGGAGAGCCTGTGCACATTGCCAGGGAACACTTCTGCCCTGCCGGTGCCCCCTGCCATCAGCTCTGCTGCTCCCAGTGCCCCGTGGAGCTGCAGGGCTGCTGAGCTGTGGGGCAGGGAGAGGAGCAGGAGGCTGCATGTGCAGCTGAGCCATTACTGGAAAGCACAGGGCTCTGGGCTCCCTGCTCTTCAGGTGGCTGCTGGCAGGAGCATGTTTCCCTGGGCAGCTATTTAGAACTTCCCAGGAAACCCGTCTCATGAAATATGGAGCTTCAGATGCTTTAAGTTTGCATTGTGGCCTCTGATACATTTTGTGCCTCCACTTTGCAGGCCTTAGTCTTAGTTCTTAGTTTCCAAGAAGTTTTCTCCGGCATCTCCTTCTATGCTCCTTCTCTCCAAGCCCTTTCTTCCCATCCAGAAGATCTCTCCTTCTCCTGAGACAAACAAGACATGCAGTGGAGAGCAGGAGAGTGGGAAAAATGGCACAGGATATGAAGACAGCAGTAGAAACAACCAGGAACTGAGTTCAGAGGGAAAAGAATGTAAGGTAATAAGACCAAGCTAAGTCTTGTGTGGTAGATTTTCAGTTTATATGCTGTAGACAGAGCTCTGAGACCTTTTCCTGTGGTGTGACCCCAGGGAAGCAGCTGAGGCAAGGAAGAGCTCAGCTGGACTCCACACTTCAGGCTGTCTTTGCAATGGGTGTGTACCACGGACTTCACGTCCTCAGCATGTATCAATAGCAGGAGAGGTCTTTGAATGGTTTCTGGGCTGTGTTGTGGCTCCTGCTCTGCCTTATATCTGAGAAAATCCCAACAAGCTGTCAGAGCGACTAAAGCTGTCCAATCTGGACAAGCAATCCTAGATTTAGCAACCTACGGAATCTGTGAACCATGTCTGTGTCTTGGTGGTGTTTACTGACAGCTGTGTCTGGTTTGGATGGAAAAGGTGTTTGCTGGAACAGGCAGTCCTGCAAAGTCAGTTCCATGTTGTCTCAGCTTCTGAGCTGCACAGCCATGGCCTTCTGCACAGTTGTCTCTGATGCTATTTCTAGACTTCATCAGCTTCTGGGCAGCTGTGTGCTCTGGCATGGCTTTGTCCAGAGGGAAGGGATGGGAGGTGGCCATGGGAGAGCAGCCCAGAGCCCAAACACACCATTGCCTTTGCAGCAGGGCCAGCACCTGCAGTTGTTTTGGGTTTGCTGTGGGGTGCAGCAGGAGGCAGATGAACAACAGCTTTGGTAAACAAAGTGTGTCCAATAAAAGGCGTGTGTACTTGATTTCAGCCTTGCTGAGAAAGGGTCCAATGTATCCCTGACAGGATCTGAGCCTTTCAATGGAATTTGAACAGGTCCTGATTTGGCTCTTTAGCTGTGTCAGGAATGATAGGATACTAAGGAATGGTGTGCATATGCCCCAGCTGTCTCCACCCCACTTCGTGGCCATGGCATGGGGCCCCTGGAGCAACTTGGGCAGGCAGAGACCTGCCAGAGAGCAGCAGGGCAGGGAGACCTGCTGAACTTCCTAGATGCCAGTGAGCCTGAGATTATGGAGGTGTGGGAGCTGGAGAGCAGTGAGCATCCCAAGAGCTCGGCAGCTTCTGGGCTGAAAGGCTGCTGGGGGACTGTAAGAGGGAAGGGCAGCAGCAGAAAAATTGAGAGGCTTGAGAAAAGCAGGTTTTGACATCCTACAGAATGGTTTTGTGGGTACTTGGCTGGAGATCAGCACTGGCTGTGAGGTACCTAAAGGATAGGGAGAGACTAGAGATCTAAACCCATTCCCATACCATCCAAAAGGCCAGTGGAGGCAGTGGCACCTAAGAACATCTTGATGTCAAGCATGGATTCCAGCTGGGAAGGTAGCCACACTGGAAGAGAAGTGAGGACAAGGAGAGAGGTGGCAAATGTGGGACATAGGCTCTCCCTCACCACTTCCCTTTCCATTCCCCATCCTGGGCCAAGCTGCAACATCAGTTTGACTTTTCCTGAAAAGGTGTAGCTAAGAGCATGGCTAAACATCTTAAGGCATGAATGGAGGCAAGGCTGCATGTTTGACCTGAGCACTGTGTTCTACTCTTTCCTGGCTTCCTTGCTGTATTCCACTGAAGGGGATATGAAGAAGGGGTCATTGGGACCACCTTTGATCCCCCCTATACCCAAGGCAATAAGTCCCTGTGTTGGCAGTGCTTCAGGGTCTCTGCACAGCTCTCTGCAGCTGGATGTCCAAGAGTCCCAGGAGATGAGGTAAGCCAAGGTGTCTGCTGCCCCAGTGTGCTGTTCACCTCCCTCTTCCCATCTCATGAGTTTATTTTGCACAGTCAGCTCTTGCATGTATTTGCGCAAACCACTGTGTATTCCCAATTTTGCCCATCCATGATGATCCAGCACAGTGTCCAACCCCACACCATATGCACCAAGAGCAGAGGTGGTGGTGGGGAAGAGGAGGCAGGGTTTAAAAGCACTGCAAAACAGGTCCTCTGCTCTTGATTGTCTGACTGGCTGTTGATTCTCTCTGTAAAGTTTGTGGTGTCATTTGGGAACTGTATTGCATGGCTCTGGATCCTGCAGATCTTTGAATACTCTGATCCTTGACTGTCAACTTCTGCACCTACAAGAATGTGTTTGGGCAGATATTGGCTACTGGAGAGGTGTCTGCAAATTCTGGTGCTGCTTCTGTAAAAGTCAGGTGTA
This sequence comes from Sturnus vulgaris, assembly GCF_052056855.1. NCBI lineage: Eukaryota > Metazoa > Chordata > Aves > Passeriformes > Sturnidae > Sturnus > Sturnus vulgaris. The sequence continues at coordinate 16,465,753 of NC_142245.1, forward strand.
ACTTGTGTGTTTCTGGCCCTCCACTGTGAAATGAGATCCCAGATAAATTTGGGGTTATAGATGTATAATCCAACACCTGTTCAATATTTACATCTGGGCTTAAGGTCAAGGAGGGCAAGGTGCTAGAGAAGAGTTATAGGACTGTATGTGATGGACAGATATTGGCTTGGATATGTGTGAGAAAATGTAGCTGTGAAGCTTATCTGAGTGATAACAATAAAGGAGTCACTGAAGTATCATTCCAATTGAAAAGTTTTAGTAGGCTTTTAAAGTGCAACCTGAATATCCTTCCCTAGCAGCTGAGCTGGAAAAAGCCCTTTTCTTCTTGAAAGAGCAAGTAGGTGGAATATCCTTCTCAGGACACAGCTGTGCTCTGACCACATGTAGCACGAGGCTGTCACCAGTGTAAGGCACAAGAAGGCAAAGTCAAGCTTCAGCAGCAGTACCAAAGGAGCTGCCTTCCATACAGACTCGTGTCTCAGCTCAGCAACTCTTGCTGCTGCAGAGAGGCTGTAGGAGCTCCTTGGCTCCAAAAGGACAGACAGCAGAAATGGGGAGTTATGATGCAAGTTGAAGAATGACTGCTTGTGTTTCACCTGGAGCTTGGCCAGCTCGGTCTGACAGCAGCAACTGAAAGCTTAAGGACAATTAATCAGTTTTGTATCT